>NC_071667.1:68887500-69487500 GCF_028554725.1 Zeugodacus cucurbitae
ATTGTGGCCGCCACAACAAGTGTGCAACATGTGTCTAAGCAAATTTATTGTCCAGTCAACGATGCCCTTCAGCATCATTAACATTAAATCTATCAAATTTATAATGCAACAATATCACAACAACATAAAACAACAACAACAATCATCTATTTATATGTTGCAACAGCATAAAAGCAAGTTGAAAGGGTCGCTTCTTAGCATAGAGGCAAGACACAATAAAACGCGCTTGCAACAAGCTTAAGACAAAAACAACAACAATAGTTGCCACAAAATACGCCGCACAGTGTTGCTTTCAGCAACATGCCAAACATGCGTAGTTGTCTTCGGGATGCCAAACTTAGCATGTTGAGAGGCCACAAACAAAGACTGGCCATCGGCAACAGGCATTACACCCCTCCGCGCTAGTGTGGCAAGGTAAGCGGGCTGGCAAGCGAACAATGACGTTATTTAAAAATAATTATTGCTCTGCCTTGATTTATTTACGCTGTTGGTCCAGTCCTCGAGCGCAATTGTTGTTGTTGTTGCTTTGCTAAGCGAGTTCGGCGGCTTGTTGCTACTAACTATATACTTTGCAGTACCTTTTGTATTTTTAGTGTTGTTGTTGTTGTTCTGCGCTCTCTAAAAGTGATTTTGGCGCACGTTAGACGTCAGTCGCAAGTCGGAAATGGCACAGCCATCGTCGACATAGCCACAACAAGCGCGAAGGTGATGTTGCCTGGCGCTGTTGTTGTTGTTGTTGTTGTGCTTGTTGTTCACAGCGTCTTTCATGCAACTACAACTTGCAACATGCTGCAGCAGCGCACAATGCCGGTTGGATAGAAATTAATTAACTGTATTATGTGGCAAGTTGGCATTGCAGCGTTGCATATTGCCTTGCTGGTATACATATATATGTATGTGTTGCATGCGGCATGTTAATCGCTTAAATGCCATCAGCTGCAGACCACAATTCGCTACAGTCTTTATTGCACACATTGCCATCTTAAGCGCTGCAGCAGAAACTTGTAAGACACTTGCCTTCCCTCAAGCGACACTGCGCCTACATGGTATTGCCTTGCAAGCCGCTGGCAACTTTCAGCGAGTGCTGTGTGACGTTTTTATGATGGGAATGACAGCAGACACACACATATGCACACAAAGCCACTCTCGTGCATCTTCTTCTTGGAAGCATTGTAATTGCGCAGCTTCCAGCGCTCGGCGCTCAGCTCCCAGCTGCCCATTTGACCATTTGCGTACACGCGCACGACTCCATGCGTCCATATACACACATGCTGGCGCACATTCTTAAACCTTTTAGAAACGCGCAGTCAACGTGCGCGCATGCGTCCTAGCTACCGCCACTGCGCTCCACCCGAGCAACGCGTTGACGTTCGAAATTGTGACATAAATGCAAAAATATTGTCGAGAAATTATAAGGTAGTTAGCATTTGAGAGGTGGCATTAATTTAATACCAGCATAGATGCTGTCACGGATTAGACCATGTCTTCAGCTAGCTAGCTGACTGCCTCGAAGGGCTAGCAGCTACACTGCCAGCGCTTACTCGATGATACCATAGCAGATAATGGTGGATTCCCTTACGCGGTATTGCTGCTGATCTGCAGTTGTGATTGCTATTATGGCCATATTTATAATCAAAGTGTCGTTAGTGTAATGCATTGCAGAGATAAACGATAAACCCTTCGCCACATACGAGTAAGTATGTTGTGGCTGTGGCAAGTGCTGCTGCACGACTGATTTTGCACGTCATAAGTCGGTGATAAAGCACTGACAGTATATTTAAAATAATGATACGCATCTGGGTAATTTAAAGCCTTCGCTTTTATTTTGTATTAGAAATGTTGAAGAATCTTTGAAATGCACAGAATTTGTACGTGCGCTTCGTCGCTGAGGCGCGATAAAGAAATTGCACATATTTAAAGAGATGGAAATAGTCTTGGATGCCTATATAAAGCGATTGATCTACAATCATTTCAAATGTCTGCATATTAATTAGATATTCTGCAATTTTATTCTGATAAGTTGCAACACATATTTAAGTATATTTTATACGATATTGCTTCTTAAATTTACTTAATACGCACATTAAGATAAGTTATCCTTAAGTGCTTTGATATGAAGAGCTTACAGAGCAACATAGAGCAATGCATAGGGTACTTTATATGTAAAACCTGCATGGAATATTATGTGCGCCTTAAACTGTTTTAAATACATATCTTGATTTATAGTAGTAGAGACTTTTTCGCAAGCATTCCATTCTAATCTCGCGCCTTACTCTCACACAACCACCAGAAATTATACTCTTTTCAGCCATTAAGGGTTCACTCTCAAACGGTGTTGTCATCTTTTACTATCAAACAGTGAAAGGTACGATAAAAATCCCTTTTTTATCCCTTTCATATATTTTTGCTTTATTTTTTCACAGCCCAAAATTTCTAATAAGTTTCAAAAACTAAGAATATCATAAATTCAGTGTTTTAGTCGATTAGAAAACTCACTCAAATTTAAATATGGACACTTCAAAAAAAAATAGAAATACTTGGTTTCTGATAACCATCGCCTTTATCTATACCACTGAGGATATTTCTGTCATAAAAATATTCATAAAAAAAATTCAGTCTTTCTTAGGCAGCTTTCAATATTTTCTATTTAAGGAGTTGATATGGCTAAAACCCAAAGACAATTACATTGGTTTTCCGATTTTTTGCTGAAATTTATTTCACATAGCTGTTCCCTCAAAAAGAACAAAAAAAGAAGCATTGGCATCACTGTTTTTATTAAAACACAGCTCACTCTCTCCATTATCCCATACCTTTCGTTCATTCTATCATACCTTTCGATGATTGTGATGCGAGTGGTACTTCTCAAAAGAATGCTCTCCCAGTGTCAAACAATTTTTATAAGGTTTTTGAGGCCCACTGATTCCAATTCTACTCTATGCTTGTATAGCTTATGTTACTTTTTGGTAATAATTTCACGAGAGTGTATAAGTTTTAATCTTTCTTTCCAATGTGTCCATATGTTTTCATAAAAGCCACCTATTTAATAGGTACAGGGATGCTAATGAATTCTGAAGTTTACGCCAATATAAAATTTCTGCAACAGAGACCTTTTCCAAAAGTAAAACTCACATGTTATATTGGATACAAAACCATAAAAGAGTTTTATAGTCAATATTTATGTCGGAGATTCAAGCGACCCATAGTAATTTGTCTCACAAAGCAATTGTCCGACATCTGCCGGTGTTCCGATTGTTTGAAAGATGATCTAACCAATCTGTTTCTTAATTAGGGTGTTTTTGTGCTTTTCTTGACTGAAATATTGTCTCAAAAACATCATTGAAGCGCATAAAGTGAGGAAAGAAATGTGGAAGGGTTGCTCTTTTTGAAGAGTAGGTTGTAAAATATAATTTATTATTCTAAATAAAAGGTTGGACCCTGATATAAAGCTCTTTGAAATACCTTCTAAAGTACCATGGCCATCTAAGGAAGGCAATAAAAATGGTAAATCACGATTCCTAGTATTTACGCTCAGAAAATCACTCTATCTTCGTAATAGCAGACAACTAGCCTCTATAAATATCGGATTATCATCACTACTCATACATAAAACCAAATCAATAAACGAATATAAGAAAAACAAAGCCATTTTACATTCAATCTTTCTAACTCTTAATATTAATTCCTCTACTACCTGTAAAAACATTAAATAATATTCTCAATACACGGCAAAATATTAAACAACATTCGTTGAACTACTATCTACACCTTACTCCTGCAATCCTTTAATCGGATTACAAATTTATAATTTAATTTTCTGTATCACAACACTACTGCTCCACAACCAATTTGTGCTACAGTTAGCGCAATTAGCAAACACAATGCCGTGCGCTGCCACAAAAATTAAAGCAAAACTAATTTTAAAGTAATAAAAACCACAAAATGAACACGGATATTTGCCGGCAATAGAATCGCAGCGTACAATCGCCAAAATCACAACAATCGGCCAGCGAACGCTGCGATCAACAAGGCTGCAAGCATGCTAGTGCCGGTGAACCGCTCCACCAGCCAGCCAGTCAGACAAACAAGCGGCTAATCGAATAGCCACGCCACGGCAGGCCAGGCCACACCACATGCCCTCGCTTGCACTCTGCGCCCACGCCAATGAAATTTATAATTGAAAATATTTGCGATAAAAAAGCAATTGAGCCACCCACAAATTTGCAGGTTAGGCGAAGCACAGAAATTTGAAGATCGAAAAAAATTGTGGTTTAACTGTTATATAACGTACTTAATCGCAGCGATAATAATACCAGCAACAACAATAATGCTAAGCAATCAAAAGTCAAGATATAGCGGACTGCCAGGGCTGGAGAGGTAAGGTAGACATAGAGAAAAGCAAGCAATTCGATCATTATCCAAGTCAAGAGCCACCTTTCGCTGACCAACAACCAACACATAGCCAGTAGATGCCTAAATGGAAAAAGTATGATTATATTAGCTGAATTAGAGTAGACACACACACACACATACACACATAAAAAACATATTATATAACAAATGGCCAAACAAATAGCCGAATTGGGCGCCAAATTGAAAATTTCTCATTTCTCGAACAAAACCAACAACAACAAGAAAGAAGAACGTTACTTATAAAATATGTAATACACAACAACAACAAGCATGTGCTGTAGCAAGTTAGCAACATTGCTGTTGCAACAAACGAAAATTGCAATTTTTTTAGCAATGAGTATATGTATGTATGTCTATATAACTGTAAGCAAGCATGTTGCCACAAAATTTGCAACTTTTTCGTGAAAGTCACGTTCGTGCGGTGGCGTGGTGAAGGAGTGTGCTTTATGGCTTTCGTAACAGTTGCAAAAAGCCATAGCTCTTACTTTAATGCGTTGTTGTTGTTGTTGCTGGCCTTACATTTGTTGTTGTTATTGTAATTATTTTGGTTGTTGTAAAAAACCATTGCACTTACTTTAACTCAGTGTTGTTGTTATTATTATTTTTTTATTGTTGTTATTGTAATTTTATTGTTGTTGTTGCTTGTGCAATAGTTGCAACTTGTTGCTGCGCTCTTTTAAATTGCTTTGATTAGCAACGCTGCTAACCAAATAGAGATCTTATTATATCCGCTAGCTCTACGAGTGATTTTCAGTTGAGTTGAGTTGTGTGCTTGCAACAAGCTACGCGGATTACATAAAATCATTTTCTTATATAATTTGATAAGCATGAAAATTGCTGATCAACCATGAAAATCCATTAGTTGCAATTATTTGCAATGATTTTTACGCTCTGCAATTATGTAACTCTTTTTTTTTCATTATTACTGTTTTATTATTTTTATTGTTGTTGTTGTTATTTTTTGGATATTTTTGTCTACAGTACGATGGGTGGTGCCTTTGGGCGCGTGTTGAGGTGATTAGCATGAATAATGTTTGTACTTTGGAAATATGACGTAATAATGGAGGGAAAATGTCTGCTAATTGCTCATGAATTGCTTTTTGAGTGATTTGTCTAGGAAGATATTTATAATTGTGACATTGGTAGTGGATTTTGGATTGAAGACAAAAGACTTAAGAAACGAACCTGGAAAAAATCTAACTGAATTTTAAAAAATACATAAAAATGTATAAAATAATATTTACATAATGAACACCACTTTACATGAGAAATAAAACCGTAGTAAATTATAAAAATCACAGAGTTGCCAACTATTAAAATTTTTTAAATTAAATTAATTTTTTTTATTATAAAGGCAATAATTTCAATTAGAGTATAAAATCAAAGAGATTAAAGAAAGTTTACAATGGACGGTTGAAAATCATTTCAACAGGGTTGCCAACTGTTTTACAAATTTATATTAAGAAGTTAATTAAATCTTTGATATATGAAGATTAAACTAAAGCGATTTTTAAATGTTTATATTCAATATTTTGAGGAGGGTTGCCAGATATTCGGACAAAATCAAAAATTTAAAACGAAACTTAGAAAAATTATAATCAAACAAATAAAATATATAAAACAGAAACAGGAAGAAATGTTTCATGCTTTCAAATTCGACACAATCATTGGAAGGGTTGCCACATAGCGTTAAATAAAAATCAAATATTATGTTAAATTGATATTCGTGAGCGAAAATGAGTAATTAAAAGTATGGAGAAACTTTTAAATTTCATAAATATAGTAAACTAAATACTCTCCAGTAGAGTACGATATTCGGTGTTAGAAGTTTACTTAAAAAAATAATTATTTAAAAAAAATTAATAGAAATTTGTTTAAAAATTCATCTTGTATTCATAAATAAAAACAACTTCCTAAATATCCTCGCCGAAATGTGCCTATCAAACAACATAATGAAGCAAAGGAATTTCAATCATAAAAAATCGCAAGAAAATCATTAAAAAGCATTCTTCGCAGCCAATTATACACGCCCAAAAGATCTGTCGAGTTCTGCGAAAATGAAGAGAACAAATTATGTCCGAAATTGCCGAAAACCCAAACTTGTTTCGCACAAATGTGCAGCCATTAAAGGGCACTGCTGCTTAATTTATGTCATTAAGGCAGCAATTCGCGGTTTTATGTATGTATTAGTGGTTGTAGCAGCACCGCGAAGTACAAGCGTATAAATATAAATCTAGGTTCATAAGTGAAGAAGCAAGCGCAACAACATAATTGCTGGGAACAATGAAAGGGCGCACAGCAAGCACTTTTGGCAACTATGTATAATGAAATGACTGAGTGTGTGCACAGCGACCTGATAAAGACATAGAAGCATGTTTATTGCGCCCAAATTGGTAATTGTAAGCAGAATCAAAGAATTTGGTAACTCAAATGTGATATTAAAGCAGAAAATAATATTGGAAGATACATTGTATATAAAAAAATTGCAAAAATAAAAACAACAAAAACATGAATTTCGGTGGTAAGGAATTACATACCCAAAAAATTTTATCTGATTTTCAAATGAAGACAATTTTTTTGCATATTCTTATAGATAGAAAGTGATGAATCTCTTTAGTGACCTACAAAGCGTCTCTTTCAAGGCTTCTTCAGGCCTTTTTTATTGTAAAATTAATATGTAATAAACGTACATGACCCTTTAAGAGCACTTCATCAACGATTTAACCGAAAAATCAATTTATGACTCTAAAATTATTTTTGAAAATTTCGAAGAATCAATTTATGACTCTAAAACTTTTTTCGAAAATTTCGAATATGTCTCAGATACTGATTAATAAACATTAAGAGCCCTTCATCAACAAATGAATCGAAAATTTTGTAAATTTGAGTCAAAAACGATTTTCGAAAAATTTCGAATATGCTTCAAAAAATGATTACCACACGTTAAATAGCATTATAGAAGTTCTCATTAACAAACTAAACGAAATTACTGTAAATTTATGCTTCGAAAACGATTTTCGAAAAATTTCGAACATGACTCAGATAATGATTTGATGTGAATATTTAATAATAATTAAAGAAAACACGCTTTTTGTTGTTTTATTATTTATTTACAAGTATTTGTAAGAGGTATACCTCCAAAACCGCTAGTTTGAGGATTAATTCTATCCTCATTAACCACAAATAAATCCCCGATCTTCAAGTAACTTCTTTCCTATTCCTTTTTTATTTAAAAACTATTTCGACTGCATACATAAAAAACCTCCAACAAAAGCAAAAAGTCCTCAACTTAACCACCGCAGTGAAGTGTTGAGGCTGGCAGCTGTCGCCGCACCTTCAATGCGCTATAAGATTGATTATTATTTTATATCTTATTTCATTGCATTGCATTTGCTCGATTTCTATTATTTTTGCACTCACTTGTCCTAAACGTGTTGCAACACATAAATCTCAGCTGCCGCCAACATTGCGTGCCACCGCAGGGCAAAAGAAGGAAGCGGAAGCAAAAGACAGTGGCGCGCAGGCATAAAGTGCGAACACACCTGCCGCGGCGTAGCGCAGATTGAAATAGAATGTGGCACGGCACAATGCAAGTTCATTCATAGGCACGCAGATACACGCGTGGATGTGCAACATATGCACCATGCAGCCAGCGCTTGCCTAACGAGCGGCTGAGTGTACGCTTTTTGTGCTAAACTCATATTTCATGGCTGCCAACAAGTGAAATGGATGGTGTCGCTATTGTTGTTGTTGTTTGTGCTATTGCCATTGCTGTTGCAGCTGCAATTGTGATGTTGTAAAGCAATTGATCACAACACTTGTTGCACGATCGCCAGGCAACAAGGAGACGCAATAGAAAAGGAAGCTTTCAATGCAGTCGCGCGGCATTCGGAGCAAAGCATTACACTCACACACACACTTGTATAGTGTGAGATGGACACTCAAATACTCGTTAATAAACAAAATCAATAAATTATAAGACAAACGCGAAGGTCTATATGGCTGTGTGTATTATGTTGCAAGCTGTTCACTTGGTTTATGCAACAGACATTGTTGTTGCTATGCCAGTATTTTATATGCACATAATGATTAACTGAGACATTTGGAGCGCGCTGACCTGCCGGGCATGCCATTTCAACTGGTGCAACACACACATACTTGCAACATAATACATATATACACACACAATGTAATGTATATAATAAAATTCAATTCATTTTAAACGGAGGCGTTGAGGAATTTTCGTCTAAAGCGCGCGTGTTGCATGCAATATGTTGCCACATATCACCCCATAGGTACACATGTTGGACAACAGCACACGTAGCATGTGTCAAAATATAATTGGCTGCGAGCGCGACTCTTGTAAATGCGAAATAATATTGAACCTAATGATAATTGCTTTGGCCGGCAGCGCGTTTATAGCCGACGCTGCGGCAGCAAGGCATGGTGGTGGGGGTGGTGAAAAATTTTATTAGAAACTAAAGAGATCAAGTGATAAAGTGGCGAAAGAAATAAAAAGAAAATAAAAAATGAATGTGGAAAAAATGCAACTCAGCAAAACAAACACCGCACGCTTCGCTCAACGCTCTCGTGCGCTCAACGCTTGGCTCGCGGTAAACGCCGCCTACCAGCTGTCTTTTGAATTGCAAATAAATCATTACAAATTCACACCTCAGCTAGCAGCACCGCAATTATGCGCAACTGAAGCCTTGTGCTTTGTTACGCCATCCAGCTGAGCGATTTACAAGCAGACAACAGAGCGTTGCGAATTGCGCGCATGCGCCACACGCTTTTTCGAATTGTTGTTGTTGTTTTTTATTTGTATTTTATTATATTATTCTAAGTAGAATAAAATTATTTATTTAGTAGTTATACTTCCGAGTAGCAAGAAATTCATTGTCATATAGTGCCTATATTGAATTTTTTTGCTTTTTGTTATTAAAGATGTGAGCTTAGAAAAATGTTCGAAAGAAATATTATTTCCAAGTAATATTAATTTTCAAGAATATTATTGATATTTATTACTATTTATGTGTAATTTTTCGTTGTTCTTAATAGTAAGTTTTCGATAATTTTTCATCGAACGATAAATTTAGTTGCTAATTATCCGTTTTTATATAGTATTTTTTAATTTTTTTATTAAATTTTTTATATTATCGATTGTTATCGATTGTTACCATCGATAAATTTATCGATATTTTTCAGTATTATTCAGAAAAATTCTTGAAAAATTTTTACACCTGTTTGCTGATTTAATTGAGAAAAAATTTCGTATCTGATATACATATTTATATAAACTGCGGTTGATTTTATAGGTTATTCACATTACATATTGTGTAAATCGATATTAGATTAGATAAATCGATATATTAGAATCCAACAAATGATAATTTTTTCCTAATATGATACGAGTTTTGTTAAATCTGCAGCTTAAATCTGGTCTCCTAGCTTCTATTTCAGCAAATTTCCATGAGTGATCGATAGCTAATATGGATCAAAGAAAATATCCCAAAAGTCCCCATGACTTCCATAAATTTTTGGCAACCCCAGAGTACACATACACGTGCCTCACTCCAAATAGCTTGCTTACTTTGATAACATCTATAAAAACTATAAATTTTTTTTTCAACATGTCCCACCCTTAATAAGTTCCCTTCAACCATGAATAATTCATGAACATTCACTTGCTGGCGGCATTTCTTTTAGAATTGGTATGATTTGTCGATTGTTATCTGCAAATTTCGGCAAAAAACATAGTTCGTGCTGACTGTCGAACATCAAGAAACATTCTTAGTAGCAAAGTCACATAGAATTGAGATTTCAACTCTGATTAGGTTATTGCGGCGAACTATTAAAGCAACTTTGACTAATCGGCAGTCATGCGTTATGAGAAATATTTGGTTAAAAGTAAGAAATAACGGATGTGTAATCGATTTTTATTAATTTGTTTCAAAATATTTCGTAAAAAAAAAATTTAGAACGCTTTATTTTCCATAACGGAATATACTTTTGATCTTAGCGATTACGCCTACATGTAGGCAACGTTTTTTGTGTTAGAGGTATCAGGGAAAGCTAACCTGGAGCAAACCTGGATGTAAAACTAGTCACGGATTATCAATTCCTTCGTATTCTTCGAAGTTATTTCAGCAGTTTGGAGAAAACGACAAACGGGAAAGTTTGAAAATGATTAGGAAAATGTTATAGCATAGTTTTTGGCGCATTATTTGAAAATTAGAAAAAAGTATATTAATATACGGGTAATGAAAACAATTTTTAGAAAATATTCTGCATATTGATAACTATAAAAAAAAAATTCAAAAAAAAATAATATTTTAAAACTTGTCCCAACAGGAAGAATAAGTGCAACTTAATTGCAGCAAATCTCGATCTCTGACTTTTAAAGCAATACATTCCCACTACGCTTGGTTTCTCAGTCACGCATTACAATTGCATAATTGAAAGTGATCAACGAATATGATATGAGATCAAACTCTTCCTGCAACCGGTACCAACAACAGAGTCATCATTCGCAATTTAATTCAATTTAAAATGCCTGCTTGTTTGGGTGTTTGTGAGTGCCATATGTAAGGCAAAGTTGCGTGTTAGCATCCAGCTACTAAAGATGCGGAAATGTTTTGCGCTAAGAAAAAGCAACGCCTTCTTTCAAACCCCATCTAATCTAATTAAATTGCATGCGAACGAACGAGTTGCAACGCCAACAACAACGACGAGTTGAACGCAATTTCTTTTCGCAAGGATTACAAATCACGTTCGAACCAATTGATGAACCGATAGTTGCATACGGACGGCTCGTTGTGCTGACAACATTGTTCAATATCGCTGACTGATCGACTTTTTTTTTTTTGAAGGCGCAAGTATACGAGCGGCAGTGAGAGATTAGCATGCAGTGCGCATCAAGCGGAGTTTCAAAGCTGCGCGGCAGCGCTAATGATGTTGTCGGTTGCGTTGGCATTGGCAAAATTGCGCAATAAGATTATTGCTGTTTTTGTTGTATTCATCTTTTTTGCGTTATTGCGATTGCGTGCGCCGCATTCATTTGATTTGTTGCGCATGCGCACCACAGCCACACGCCTAAATCATGCCACGTAGTGATTATGCCCGCTTCCGTTATACCGTAATGTTGCACACATGTTGCCAGACAGCCGCAGCCACCATAACCACAACAACAACGACTAGCGGTCATCAATGGCAATTTGTATTGTGGGTTGTGAACCAATTTGTGTGTTGTTTTTGTTGTTGTTGTTACTGTTATGCTTTGTTTTTGTTTATTACATAATATAGGCGGGTGTTTGTGTACGTTTCGTGGCGGCAGGACGTTTGACTTAGCGGTCTCGCGTCAGTTGCGTGTGCGCGCAACGCTTGTTCTACTACAACTACAACAAGACAGCTTAACAACAAAGTAACGGTATTTGCAGCAATGATTTATAATTAAGTCGGAGTTAGTGGTGCGCACAATGTTTCTATTGTTGTTGTTTTTGTTTATGTTTACGTGTGAACTGGTAGTCAATAGCTGCGGCGTTCAATCACAACAACAAACCGCCCAGTCTGACGGTCAGCCGCCAGTCAGCACTTGGCTGGCGAAATAAGTTGTACGCACGCAACAAATTGTGGCTGACACTATAATTTGCAATTTTTTCATAGTTTTTTTTTGTTGTTGTGCGATTCTGATTTCCTGTTTTTAAGACTTTCTTGTGTACTTTGGTCTATACTTTTTTTTGTAAAGTAATACAACTTGAATACTAGTGCTGAATATATAATATTTTTATGATTTAATAATTTGAACTTTCCATCGACAAGGATGAAATCTGACATAAATATAAATAAATTTATCGATATTTTCCCATAAAATTCCATTTATCCATCGGGGTACCATTCGCATTTTATATTTTGTTATCAAAATTTTGATTTCATATTTTTTAACAAATTCAAATGTTGCATAAAAAATTATCGAAATCGATTTTTAATTTATCCGATATTATGTTATCGATAATTTATTTTCCCTCTTTATTCCATTTTCCATCGGAGAATGTTAAATAACTATGCAGGACATCAGTTATTACATTAATTTAAGAATAATCGATTTTTTCCGATATCTTGAAATCAATACAATAAAAATATTTATCGATAAACGCATATTTATCGGTTACATAGTAATCGAACACTTGTCAACCAAAATTACAACACTTGGCCATCGTTAAAAGTGCGATAATTACCTTGAAAGTCTAATTAACAAATATATATAAAAAATCGATAATAAAAAAATCGTATAACAAAAAAATCGATAACAAAAAATCGAAAACTGCAAAATGTGTGAGAATCGATAATTTCATCATATCGCATAATTAAGAACAACTACTAAAATCGATAAATTATATAAGTCAGTAATAATCGATAACTATTAAATTAAATAAAATAAAATTTTATTTCATTAAAAATGCATTTCAATTTGATTTTTTTAACATTTCACTTGTGAGAAATAAATATAATATTGGCATTCCTTAGTAGTCCAAAATGTTCGTTTCTCGATCCATTAAAGCAAGCTCAGCCTACACACTCATCTAATTTTATGCGCTCTTCAAAGTGAATGCAATCACCAATCTACTGACTGTCTTTTTTCACACAACCTCGGTACCTGTTAGACAATAAGCGCATTTTTTCAGTGCACACAGATACACATGGAAACACCTCAGTGCGAGCACTCTGGTGAAGCCGTTGACTCGTGGTCAACTGAGCTTATCAGCGCCAGTGAATGCTTCCAGGAAATCGCGCAGCAAACACACATTTGCCTACAAACACATGCAAAACATGCGACACTCGCTAGCCCGCGGCAAGGACGTTCACCTTCGCCACTGGCGCAAGTGCCACAAGTGTATGCTGCCAGCGACGCCACAGTGCCGTACGCGTTCGCCTTAAATAGACAAACTGACAATAACATTTATTTATGTCAATTAAATTTAACTTTTGCAAAATCGTATCAATTGCATTTCAAAAGAAAATAAAAACCACAACAACAACAAGAGTAACACTAACACTAAATGGCAACAAATCGAGCGCATGAGAAATGTTTATTGCAAATGTTGAACTGTGGCAATGTGTCTGTTAGCCGGTTGTTAGATGTGCCAAATGTTGCCAGTAGCCGCGCATGCCACATGCCGCAATGGCAGCTTGTTAAAAATTGTTGCTTTTTCGTGCAGCATTAAATCTGTATCATTACACCGTTCTGTTGTGACTGCGGCTATGGCTACTGAGGTGGCACTTCACAATGCGGCCGTTGGCACCGCAATGGCCGGTGGCAAGGTAGCATTGCGTGTGGTCCAGCTACAGTGTTATGTCATGTTTTTTTGCGACTGCTTTTGGTATTTGCATCTAGTTGGCTTAGCTCGTTTGTTAGGCAGCCAATCTGTTGATTAGATCACACTCACACCCGGTGCACCCGGTGCTTGGTTGGTGTATAATATAATGTGGCGTTGTTGTGGTTGCTGCCTGGTTTGCCTTTCACTGTTGTGATTTTCTGTAAGTGTGGGCATGTTGACCATATATAAAAGTACGCTTATACAATGTATATAAAGGTATATGTATATCGATAGTTTTGGCACAGTCTACTTGTACTAACAACACCTGAATATAACTGTAATATACGAGGAAATTAATGCTTTAAATTCCTTTTTTGCAACTACAGATCATAGACAAACATATTTAAATTGAATAAGTTACACTAACTTTAATTAATCGTCACCTAAGAAGTACTTCGGTTATAGACGAGTAACGGAATATTAACCAAGTACACTCAAATGTGAGAAAAAATGTTTAAATAACTTCATTGATTATAAAAAAGTAAAAAATACATATTTTTTAATATATCGATTAATTTCTAAAAATCGATAATTTTGTCAAAGTCGATTAATTTTTAATAATCGATATTTTTTTTAATCTCATGTTTTGAAAAATATATTTTAATATACTAAAATTTACGAATATCTTTCTCTCTGATGTGATTATTGTTTTTTAAATATTGTGATTTTTTTAATAATAATCGTTTAGTTTACAATAATGTATTATATGTTTACAAATCGATAATATAATTATCGAAAAAAGTTTGTACAACTAAAATAATCGATCTTAATTAATAGTTATCGATATTTACTAAATAAAACTATATTTTAGTGATTTCCTAACATCAAAATTTTCAGTTTGGCCTATAGTCGATAAATTTAACAGTTTATAAAGAAAATTTACTTTCCATAAAATCATATTATTTTTATTCAATTCAAACTATTCTTCGTCAAAAAAAAAAAACTTCGTGAAAAAAATGCTTAAAAACACAATATGTTGTTAAAAATAATAATATTGAAATTAATAAAAATCGATAACTTCTAAAAGCAGTTCGATAATATCACAAAATTGAATAATTTTAAGTAAAAATACTTAGAAACAAAATATTTTTTGCATTGATATCTATTAACAACAATTTAAGATATTTGGTTTGAAATTAATTTAAATTTTTTAATCGATAATAAATTTTGAATTTGAAGCATTTATTTTAATAAACAGATTAAGAAGTTGTGGAGGTAACTAAATTCAGATTATGACACGAAAATTCTGAATTTTTGAAGGAGAATATTTATTTGATAATATGATAATTTAAAAAATCGATAATTTAAAATAATCGATAATTATATAATAATCGATTAATTTTTAAATACAGTAATTTTAGAAATTTGAAAAAATGAAAGATAACGTATTGTCTAATAAGTCTGCTTAAACTTTCAAAGAACATTTTTTCAAGGAAAAACCGATATTCTACAGTTCTAAAAACCACCCCAAAAACACGTGCAACAGAAATGTTACAATTTAAACAGCATTAAATCTATTAACCTGCTACACTTAACTGCTTTAACGACGAATTAAACGCCACTTATTCGCAAGATTTATTTATTGCGCTTATTTATTGGGGCGTATATCTTCTAGCACCTGCTGCAGAACAACAACAGCAATCCACGTCCACGTACGCCCAAACGCGGAATAAATCGCTTTTAACACCAAACTCAAAGCGTTGCACATAAAAAGTGCCAACAATGGGCCGTACATAAAATTCACACAAACACCAACTTGCCACAGATTGAAGAAAAGGCGCGCGCTCGCCTACTCGCATAGCGCACGAAGTGGCGACTGTCAGTCAGTCAGTCCGTCAGCCAGCTAGTAAACGCTTGGCGTTCGTGTTAATGCCATAAATAGCTGAATTGAACCGCGCGTAAAGTGTGCAACAAATAAAGCCGCAGCAGCAGCTGCGATGGCGACGTCAGCGTTGGCAGATTAATGTGCGATAAATTTCGCGGCACTCAAATGGTGCTCTTGTTGCTTTTGGTTTAGTGATGTCTAACCGAAATGGAGCAAACAGCAAGCGCGTGAGCCTTAGAACGAATGGGAAGAACGGCGTGTTTACTTAAGCCAGCGAGCAACACGGTTTTTCATAACTCATTTTTTCTGCAATTTTTTGTTTATTTTTTTTTTTTCATTTTAAATTATGTGGCAACACTGTCACAGCTAAGCACCAACTTGATTTGTATTCATACTCATTTCTTTTCTCGTTTTTTTTTTTTTGTCTTGCAGATCGGCCAACTATTATCGCAGCTCAAAGACCTGTGAGCTCTCCGAAATGGATCGCATTACATTGGCCGGCAGTGGCGCATTCCAACCGCACGATGCTGTCGATTATCTGGAGAACAACTGCGCCGATGAGCCAAATAAATTGTGCGAGTTCAAACGCTTGTCCGGTCGCATATTGAAAACGGTGGATTCGGTGTATCAGGATGTTGGCAGCATTGATGAGTGTCGTGATTTATGCTTGAACTCGCCGTACAGGTAAGTGTGACAGCCGACAGCAACGGACAGACTGAAGACATGGTAAATGTGGCAGGACAATAGACAGAAACAGACTCGGTAATACAAACGAAATAAACTACAAGCAACAACAACAACTACTAGCAAGAACATAGAAAACAAGACAACAAGTACAACAAAAAGTTGACAATCTCAAATATGCCGTTGCCTGCCACCGAATGCGGTCATCTTGCACCGCAATGCCGCCGCCGCCGCCGCTTGACTACTTGTCACATGCAGTAGGCGGCCGCACAGCGCCAACAAATTATAGCCGAAAACTGTTCATATATTGCTGGCCACAAAGCAGCAGCTGCGCGTCCGCAAATGGTCGTTGCAACATGCCGCGCCGTTACATTAGCATGTCAACATTTGATGCAACAGCCACATGACATTTGGCAGGCCACAAACAAAACGCTTGTTCACTTTGTTGCCGATCACTGGCGCGCGCAACATGTTGCCTACAAGTGTTGCTTAATCAGTTGCCATTGGCGCATGTTCTTGTTGCGCAGGCGCTTCGCTTGCTGGGAACGGGAAGAGTTGACATTGTGATTGTGTGCAAATTAATGCAGCAAGTATGTAGCGGGATATTAACCGTTATTTAGTGGTCACAGTGGGTGTAAATGTGATTGCAACATAGTGTGTTGCCAGCACTAAATGTGATTTTGATGAGAACTCATGATGGGCGATTAGATTAAATGTCCAGTTGTTGCTTAGAAATGAGGAGAGATAGAGAGAGAGGGGAAGATAGAGAAGAAGAGGGAGAACTATTCTATTAGCTGAAATGCAAAGCTGTCATCAATCGTTTGTGGTTATTGGCAGCACAATGCCCACAGCAGATTAAATCAATGAGAGCAAATGTTGCTGTCATTCAAAGGCCGGCTGAGTGGGATGAGGACGGAGGACAGCTCTTAGATAAACTGGGAAAGAATGTGGCATTGAATTAGGAATGTGGGAATGTCTTCAGTTACTTGACTTACAGAACTGTAGTAATACCTTTGGTGAGATTCAACAAAAATTGTGACAGACCCAAAGCTCTTCGACGATACATGAGAGTCTTTAGTTTCATACTTAAAAGTCCTTGATATCATAAAGCTGGATTAGTTTTAGACACAAAATCGGAATTCACACAACTGGAGTCCGGTCAATTTTGGAGCCGTTGTAAATAGATGATTCTTTATTGTAAAATAAAGATCCCACTAACTTAGAGAAAGCTCTCATCGGGATCTCAGATAGTATCAACGACTCCTCGAATGAATTGTTTCGAATTCGAATTCTTTCTGACTTTCTGACTCTTTGTCTCAGTTTTTGAAAGTATGCGCTATAAAAGAGTCCTTAGAACTCTCGAGAACACAACGACGGTAGAACGTTTCTTGAAGTCCTCTCTAGCCTTTAGAATATTTAAGATTTCAAATTCGAATGATAATCGACAAATTCGTGTTATGGACCAATACGAAAATTAACATCGGAATGCCACTTCAACGCCACAATTAAACACAACCTCATATTAAGAGTTTACAATTTGTCTAATGAAATCCCCTTCTCTTCCATTAGATGCCACTCGTACGACTATGGTGATACCGGCGATATGGTCTGCCGTCTTTCGCATCACAGCCGCGCTACGCTCTCCGACGTACAAGATCCCTACCTAGAAGTACCCGAAGCTGCGACCTACGAACTCTCATCCTGCTACAATGTGACCATCGAATGCGGCGCCGGCGATATGATTGCACGCATACGCACCTCTAAACTGTTCGACGGCAAAGTATACGCGAAGGGCTCACCTAAATCCTGCGCAGTTGATGTAAAGAACGCACTGGACTTCGAACTACGTATGGGCTATCAAGATCTGGAATGTAATGTACGTCAAAGCGGTTCGGGTCGCTATATGAACGATGTAGTGATACAACATCATGACACTATTGTTACCTCCTCTGATTTGGGTTTGGCTGTCACCTGTCAATATGATTTAACCAACAAGTCGGTAACGAATGATGTGGATCTCGGCGTGAAGGGTGACATTGAGCCGGCGCTAAGCGAAGAGGTTATTGTCGACTCACCGAATGTTATAATGAAGATCACATCACGTGACGGTTCTGATGTTATGCGTTCCGCAGAAGTTGGTGATCCCTTGGCGCTCAAATTCGAAATACTCGACGAACACAGTCCCTACGAAATCTTTGTACGCGAACTGGTCGCCATGGATGGTACTGATAATGCTGAAATTACGCTCATCGATTCGAATGGTTGCCCTACAGATCATTTCATTATGGGACCGATCTATAAGAGTTCGTTGTCTGGTAAAATACTGCTCTCACACTTTGATGCATTCAAATTCCCCTCATCGGAAGTTGTACAATTCCGTGCACTCGTCACACCATGTATGCCAACATGCGAGCCGGTGCAATGTGACCAAGAGGATATTGGAGGTGAATTCAAGTCGTTGATTTCATATGGACGTAGGAGGCGTTCTCTGAATGTGACAGGTGAGTGAGGGAGTTACTTTAAGGCATTAATTTGATACTTAGAGAATAATTAAAATATTATGGAAAGAATATGGACACATATAGTCAGGCTTGGCAGGTTAAGCTGAAAGCGTTTGAAACCACAAACCAAGTTTAAGATATGCTCTAGATATTGTGAGCATTTTATACCACAAAATTGTAGCTTTGAGCTTTCTTTAAGTACCGTTTTACAGTTTTAAGTAAAAAATATTGCAGTGAAGCACAGCAAAGAGACAAAAGCTCAAACAAAGCTTTTAAGGAAAGCTTTCTCCAAACAAAAAACATGTTTATCAAAGCTTTTAATGTTTATAAGCTTCAGTTTAATTCCCGAAAATATTTTTTTTTTAGTTGATGGTAAGCTCATTGGAGCTTTTTTCAATAAGTTTCATTGAATGTTGGTCATAAATTTTCACAAAATCTACATTTTAAAGAGTCTGGGAACAAATTTGTAAATAAAAATGCAATAAACTACATTAAATGGACAAAAGCTCCGGTAAAGCTTTTTAACATAACCTCACAAAAATGTGAAACCCGCGTGTAGACGTCAAAGTTCAAGTGTTACCAATCTAAACGAATTATTGCACAATAATTTTGTGCAAATTTTCGAAATTACGAAATCATTTCGGGTTAACGGCAGTTACGACCAATAACAACTTATTCATTGCACACATTTACCAAAGCAAATTATGGCATTGCTGATTAGAGAATGAAGCCTTTCTCCGCCATAATTTCGGCACGGCCAACTAACTAATTTCACCTTTTGCCACCGAGCAATAAAACACACGACAAAAGTGCAAAAAACAATAAACACAAGATAATGCATACGAAGGGAAGGGAATTGCAACAATTGTATGCATTTTATCTTTGTATATATGTATCTTTGGATGGGTGTAGAGAGCTCAACTTAATGGCGGTACTTTATTTTTTTATCGCTTCATTCTGCGCGACAACCACAAAAGTGTGCAACCGATCACTTGTCGTTGCGCAGTCGGTTGCAAACAAGTGCAATATTGCAACAGCCATAACAATAACAATAACAAATAGTTAAAGTTGAAAAAAGTTGAAAAATGGTAGCAAATAAAAAATGTTATTCACCACAGTGGGTGATTATATTTTCTTCATGCGATTTTTATTTTTTTTTTTTGCTAATCTTCACCCTTCTTTTTTCTTCTCTTCCTACCTTCCACACAGCCACATTCGCCGGTACAGTGCAGAGTAGCCACGAACAACACACACAACAACTACTGGAACAGCAAGAGCGTTTCCTCAGCCAACAACAACAATTGCGCCTGCGCACCAGACGTGAGGCGGCGGCCACGACGAGCAGCAAACCTAGTCAAGAGGATATGCTTTTGGTACAATCAATTCAGATCACTGACAAATTTGGCTTCGATAAGCAACAGCAACAACAACAGCCCAAGTCGACGGCATACGATAGCAACGAGACGATTTTCATTAGCGGCGAGCCAGGACAAGGATACTGTGTTAATGCGATTGGTAAGTACCGAGAACCGACGGACAGACAGAAGAAGAGACTTGCGCACAGCAGCGCTTAGACCAAACTCATAGCCATAGACTAGCACTAAAGCACTTAGTGCTAAGGTTTAGACGACAAGCGTAACTGATGATGATCGAGGTAGGGCCAAGTGAACGGCGCAACGCAATCGAGACATACAAGATGAACACTACAACAACAACAACAATAGTAACTGCAATCGTCCAGCACATTAGCCAACGCCAAAAAGGTGTGCTAATCTGCGGCATGAAGAAGCATTTATAAGCCATATTGCCAGACATGATCAAGCGAGACAAAGCAGCAGCAACGCTTACTTTTGCTGCCAGTTGCCAGTAGTTGCTTGAGCTGTTGTAGTAGTCGATTGTTAGATTACTCTTGCAACTATCCACACTCGATTCATGGCTAGGGTCTTAGTAGGGCTTTCAGGCGTTAAGCGCTGACGTAATTGCTTGTGATATCTCTAGCAGTCGCCAAGCAGAACCACACCAACAACGATGTTTATGTGGTAAGCTCCTCAGCTGGCGATTGTTAGTGCGGACAGCCAACATGTTTGACAGCAGATAGCGCCAATGTGATAACGGACGAGTGCGCAAGTGTCTATTTTCACAGATTAGCGTAGTTCGCTTGAAGATAGTGGTAGGTAAAGTGCGATATTTGTGGGAAAAATGTTGCTACACAACGGATAAATGATAACATTGTGGTGACAAAATTGTTGCCGTCATTGGCGCCAGCAGAGCTGACAATAACTGTCACTTTGAATTGGTTTTACAACAGTTGGATAGTGAAGGGAGAGATATAATTATGATCAGTGAGGGCCTTCGATGAGTTATTGTGAGACCTTAATTGACTTCAAGAAGTAAATACGTCAAAATAAATCAAAATATTTGAAAAACAAAAATTCCGCTGGGAGTTTTGGTAAATATTGGAAAAGTCGCAAAAATGTATTTAGCTCAAACTCGAACTCAATAACCCTCAATTCGTTTCGAATCATCCTAAATGTAGGCAACACATTTCCTACACTAAACAGATAAGGTGAAAAATTATTGCCTACATGTAGGCTGAATTTACAGTCACATACCATAAACCTCCCAAATTGAAAAACCAAGACTATACGAACAAGATTTGAAGTTTTGAGAAGACTCTTGTAAGACTACAATATGTTTTTAGGGATTTTAAAGACCGGAAGCTGCTACTAAAAGCGACGTTGACGACTTCAAAAGATATTAACAACTTCAGTCTTCAATAAAAACTAATCCTCTCCTCTCCCCTACACAGGCCTTATTGTTGCCGTCACAGTCTTTTTACTCGCACAACTCGCTGTCATCGCCATCTGGACTTATTTGCATCAGCGACGCCGGAAGCAACAACCCTACAGCAATGAAGGACTTAGCAGTGCCTCCAGTTACGGTTCACACAATGGCGGCTCGACAATGGTGACCAGTGTGCCAAATGCGCGATCGGAATCGTTGTGTAAGCTATATGATAGCGGTTTCGCTGGAAGACATGGACGCCAATTCTAAATGAGCAATGGAGACTTGAAGAAAAGAACACAAAGAAGGCAAAAATATTATGAAAAAAATGGCAAAAAGTAGAGAAGAAACGATAAACCACCTTATAAGGATTTATTGAGCAGTTGAGGCGAAGTGTTGGTTGGTGGGTTTGGGGGGTAGAGTGTGGAAGAAGAAGAAGAAGAAAAAGAACAGTAAGCGAGTATTCTTGCCGCAATAACTTAATTGATGCAATATTCACTGAAAAATTTGGAATGACGAACGCCATTAAAGCAGTGTAGTAAGAGAAAATAAAATGAAGGCGTTGCTTAGCAGATTTAATATTCGAGGTGCGTTCAAATGAAACACACATGGTGCCGAAAAGTAAATCTCGTAGGCAATATTAAAAGCATATAATATTGATTAAAGTAATTACTTATTTAATAGCGTATTAATATACTCGAAAGTAGGCAAGAAGAAAAAAATCTAAGAAATATGAAACGAAGAAAATATGCGTTGGTGAAAAAGAAAATAGTCTAAAAACCTAATTTTAAGTTGTGCAATGAGACAAACTCGATTGCAATTCAAATATTTAAGCGAAAAAAAAAACGAATGCAATAAGACATTACAAGATTATTATTATTATATATTTATACACACATACATATATACATATCTAGGAAATATGTAGTAGAAATGCGTTTATAAACGGAAAAAAGGACGACTGATAGTTAAAATTTGTATTAATTTTCTTTTACGAAATTCTTTGCAAAAAATTCAAAATGCAGCGAATTAAGGAAATTTAATACGATGTGAGAAGAGCTTTTGCAAGCTCCAGCGTGGTTGAACAGCTGCAAGCGAGACTTAAACTTAAGTAGATTTTATGCATACATACATACATATATACAACTAAGATAACGGTGAATGCAAATTGAAGCGTGGAGTAGTGAAGACATTAAATCATTTAGTTTCTAGAATTGCTGCATTTATTGAGCATTTTAAAGTAGTTAAACTAGTTTTACAAAACCACATACAAACCGAGTGAAACAGCAGAGCCACAAAGCAATCACATACATACATTTAAAACAGTCACAAAATACATAACCAATCCACATACTACACACCCCTTCAATAATGCAATAACGCTTAAGTTACACAGTTAATAATAACTGTATGCAATATATAATTTAGTTTAGTTATGCCAGAAATGAAAAAAAAAACAATTTACGCGTAATTTGTATGCCACTAAGTATGACTTTGGCCTTTGACTTTGCGTCGTTTGACAGCCACTTAACCTAAGTATGACTTTTCACTTGTCCTTTTTTCTAACACATCAGGCAATCACATGAGAAAATTTAAACATAATTTATGTTTCATTTATTAATTTAATTACAATGATTTTGCGTTTGTTTTAAATTTTTGGAATGAAATTCTAATTCTACTTATATAATTTATTCTTTTAGTCTAGCTTTAGTTTATAGTAACGAAATATATATAACTAACTGTTTAACCGAATGGCGGCATTGGCGTCCGTCAGCATAGTTAATAGTAAAAGTACATTTATATTGCCTAAACCATGCCTCTTTGTGCTAACAGTAAGAATGTATTTGAAATTTGTGTGAAATTTCAAATTTGTCATAAACAAGTTTTTTAACACAATTCACATAATTTTGTACTCTCTTTTTGATAAAAATTAATAAATAAATAAAATAAAATAATATTAAATTGTTTGTGGTTTTATTGCTGAAATGAAATTCGAAAATACGTTGCATATTCCTCAAATCGCAACATGATCCTATTTTCTAACTTTAAATTATTCCGTTTTCCTTTGAGAATTTGATTTTGGAATACCCCATTGATGCGTTCAACACCTACATAAGTGACCAGTCAACTCGACTTCGTTTCAAATCATAAATTTATTTAAAAAATGTTGTTATAGGTTTTTTCCAGGAGGCACTTTTCTCTCAAAAATGTTCTAACGAGTGAAAAACTCTCGCTGACTTGTCAGGATGCCGTCTCCAGTTTGTTAACATTTGGAAACCTATGAAATGATGTGGACCACTATGGAATGACAAACACTACTCTAGAAAGTACAAGTAATTCAAAGATACTTGAGGTGTTTTCACTTAAATTAGGGATACCCAGACAATCAGAAAAGAGATATATACGCAAAGATACGATATATCCTTTTTATTATCCATATATAATATATGTCCATAGGCTAATTAACTGACACAGATCGATAAACTGAATATTGTACAATATATTTTTTTAGGGAAGAAATGTAGCTAAATCAATGAAGCAGGGTTTTGCGATCCAAAATTTAGTTCCAAATGCATTGTAACAATAAACAGGTGTAATCAATTACAAGTTATTACAAAATTTTAGCTAATATTCTTAAATTGTACAAAAAGTGCATTTCAGACAGACACTTAATTGAGTCAATTAAAAATTGCCCTTATAGTTTTAGATGACGACAAATATATAATAGAAGAAATTTGGACTGTATGTGAAGTCTGTTAGCAGTTTAAATTTATATTATCACCGAAAATGATATTAGGCAAGTGCTCATTTATTAAGTTTCCAATAGGTTTCCAATTCCGTTGACAATTGGATAATTGACCAAATTAAGGAACTCTCTAGTTCATATATTAGTATTTTGGACACTCAAATAGGCATTTCAGAAAGGCATTTCAGGCAACATTAAAATGTATTCAATTAGTAAATAATCTACTCGTAAGCATATTGATATGGAGGTAGAAAAAAAGGAAAATTTGCTAATTAATTAAATTTAGAACTACAAATTAACTGAGAAATGAATTGACTTCATTTGCTAGGGTGCATTGGTGGCCCATTTCATTATTATAACTGTTCACGTTGGAATCTGATTTAGCTATTCATTTTACATCGATTGAGACATATTTGTCACGGCGTATACGTTACTTATCACTTGTAAAGACCAAATTATACAGTAATCTATATTACTATCATACAGAAGAAAGATTTGTATGTATGTTTGAATGAATAAACTCAAAAATTCACTCAATTTCACCATTGGAAAGCTACATTTACCCCGAATAACATAGGCTATATTTATTGCTAGAATCTCAACTTTCTGGAAATAGTTGCCAGGTGAGGATATCGAAAAAACTCCGTGATGTAGAATTTTAATCTGAAACTGAAAATCTTCTTGCAACTCATTATCTTCGCATCGCAGAGAGTCGAGTAGGAAGCGTTCGCAGCTGCTTGCTGAACAAAATTTCAAAACCTCCCTAGTACGCGCTTGAGGATTGAGTATGGAGCGTGTGTAGCTGGTTGAAGAACAAAATATTAGAAATATACAAACTCGCACTAGGGCGTCGGACACCGAATGTTCCCAACGCACACTATGGGAGAGTATGTATAAGTGTGTAAAAACTTATAACTTTTGGAATGTTTGTTTAAACCCATGCGAAGCCGGAGCCTAGTTATGAATAATGAAATACATGTGACCCGCCAACTCTATATTTTTTACGCACAACTTCAAGTAGAAAAATCATTTTATAATGAATTCAACAAAAGAAACAAGAAAATATAGCAAACACATTTAATAAATGCCCCTCACGTTCAGGCGATTGTTTCCTTAATTGCCATGTAATTACCGCAATCCGCACAATAAACAGTTCTTGGTAGATAAAAGATATAATTTTAAAAATTCAAAATCATTCTTATTCAAATAAATGTATTAGCATAATTCATAACAATATATCGTTTTACAATCTTAAAAGAAAACATATTTATAAAAAAAGTAAATTTAATATTGAAAACTATTCTTCAGGCCAAAATATGCCCTGGCAAACTACAATTGGATATTTTTATAAAACATTATTGTCATGAAAATTTACGAATGCATATTAATAATAATTAAATCTAGAAATTATTTATAAAAACAGAAATTTAATCAAAATGCCAAAAAGTAGCTGAACTAGATGTAAGTGACAGGTGAAGGCAACCTATGTGATAAACTTAATTTTATTTGTAAACAACTTCAATATTCCCTTAAGTGCTACCAAAGTACTGACTGTCAGCATTCAGCATTAGAGTATCCAAAGCACAGTTGCCAGGCGCAGCGCAACCGTTTTTTCCATTATTTTCATTTTGATTGGCAGACTGACGTTTATTGCCATTTTGATTATTTTCGACATTTTCAGTATTTTTGACATTTTTACCGTTAGCCGGTGTGTCATTGTCATTTTTGTTACATTCACCATTTCCATTTCCACTTACCCTTAAACGACTATCCGCCACCGTCCACACACGTGCGCCATAATCATTTGAGGTACCCAGTATGTAAGTGCCGGTCGAGTCGAAATCCACGGAATTTATGCCAGCGCTGCTGCCGCCCAAAACTGCGCGCGGCTCCTGCGCCACTATCAAAAGCAAAAGCGTATGTAAATAATAATTATTATAACAGTTAAAAGGTGTGCTACAACAACACCTACACCTACCTTTCCCCACATCCCAGAGTTTAACTTTGCGATCACCGCCACCGGTCGCCACGAGGCGTTCCACCGGACTCCAGCGCACCGCATGTGACTCATTGTCGTGCGCTTCGAATTTCATATATATTGTTGTTGGTATTGAGGAAGACACTAAACATGGATTCAAGTTGGGCTCATGCAGTGGTCCCAACATTTCATCGAGATTATAATAGTCTATGCCACCGACTGCACCGTTATTGCCGCCACCAACTGCTGTCAACGATATATTGTCACCGTCGTCACCGCCCAATTGCGATGGACTACCCGAATTGCGATGCTGTGAGTTCGGCTCACGGACGGCGTCTTCGAGATCACGTTTCAATTTGTCCGAACGTTTTCTGAAAATTGACGGCAGTCGTTTTCTAGATATTTAAAAGTGGGAGTGCACAATTTGTTTATGATTTCGAAAACAAAAAGAAAAGAAGAAGAAAAGGAAAATAGTGGTTTTTTCGGTACTTTTGCACAAACAAAAACATTTGTAATTTTTAAATATTTTTTTTTTAGTTTTTCTCTTTTTTTTTGTGCGTGTTTTGATGCATTTCGGCAATCATCAACGTTACTGGTGTTGTTGTTGTTTTTACAATTGATTGAATTTTGATTTTGCTCATTTTTGTATTCACATATTTACGAGTTCATTTTTGAGGGTGTAGTACTTTGCTAAGCCATTAAGCGCTGGGTACACAGGTGACAGGAGATGAGCGAATCGAATATGATAGTGAGAGAGGTGTAAATGTCAAAATGCCAAAATGACGCAGGCGAATTCGAGTAAACTGTTACTAGTGTGTTTGTGTGTTGAGTTTGTGAATATTTTATTTTTAAGTTTTTTTTTGTTGTTTTTCTGATGAAAGTTTTGTTTACAATGGCAATATTATGAATGGTGCATGAAATGTTCGTATGGCTCACAACAAAGTTAGCGCTAAATCAAAATGTTATTATTTTCGAAATCAAAGGCAAATATATAAATGATGGTGATAAATTATAAAAATTAAAAATAATAAATGAGCGCAGGCAAAAATATATTTACAACAACCACATATGCTTGCAGTTGTTGGTATGCCAATACCAATATACCAATACATACATGAGCGGTATGCAACTATGTTTACTATGCACTATAAATTAGAATTTTAATTTTGAATTTAATTATACGCCATGCACACCCATTATCCTTATACATACATACATACTTATATACTTACATATTCACGTTTGCTTTATGATTTAGGTGATTAATAATTATGGCATGCCAATAAAATGTTACCAATACCAAGCCAATTACCAACCGTATAACGCAAAAAATATGTTGAGCTAAATGTTTTCAAGGCAAATTTTGAGCACGTGCAGAGAGATATACAGAGTTTTGTTGTACTTAATATAGTAGCAAATGTCTTAAAATAATCCTAAAATACAGATATAAAGCTTACCAAATATTATCTTAAACCATAATCTGATTTTGATAGAGAAAGAAATATTGATAAATTCGTTAATTTCAATTTTAAGATCTTCCTTAATATTTGTAAACATAATTTCTATTCATACGAAATATCCAATAAACAAATACAATGGTTGCGGCGGGCGAGATGTAATCTATAGATATGATATCATAATATAAATTAATAAAATATTTTATATCCCTAACTGATACACTAAAATATATTTAGTTAGATATTGTGCCTAGAGCAAGGCCATTCAGAAGCCTATATAAATTCTATGAAACATTTTCGCTCAACAGATAGTAAATCAGCTCTCAAAAATTAATGTATTTGAACTACGAGGGCTGCTATATATATTTCTGGCCTAGGCAACACTAAGTGTTGCCAGGTGCAATCTGACATTTCCATGGGAAAGTTTGACATTTTTTAGCATAACATCACTCAGAACGTTTTGTCATTTAATCGTGAATTGTTTTATTTACAGGGAATTAAAAAATTCATCTCGGCCAAGAAATGGAATTAACTCGTGCGATAATTTTTCACAACTTTCAACGTGGCTTATCGCGACAAGAGTGCATCGATGAACTAAAATCTTTGTATGACTATGAAGCACCATCCTATAGCACTGTGAAAAACTAGTACAACGAACTCAATATTGGCCGACGCTCGCTCAAAGACGAATTCTGTGAGGGTCGTCCAAAAACATTCGATGTGCCAGAAAACATCCACAATTTGACAATCGCTCAAAAAAAGGCTCAAAAAAGTGCTTCGAAAATTGGTTTGAGCGCATGCAAAAGTGTATAAATCTTGATGGAGAATATTTTGAAAAACAATAAAACCATTTTCGTTAACAAATATGCCTATTTTCATTATTAGGCCAGAAATATATATAGCAGCCCTCGTACCAATTCTATCCTATCTTTCAGTTGGCTTACGTATTAAGTAATTCAAAATTTAGAATAAATAAAATAAACAACAAAAATTTAAAATAATCAAACAAGGAACAATCTAACTACAATTAAAACTAAATATAGACCAACAATTTTTCAAAAAAGTTCATTACTCAAAGGTATAGCTTAAATTCGTGTGACGAATTTATGGATGGCCCCTAATATCCAAAAGTGATGACGTTCACTGAAATCTCAGAAGAAGAATTTAAGTCCACCTGACTTCTGTTTATACACCAAGTAATAAACGAACTATTCAAATTGGTGTCGAATTTATCGATATACTACTCGGAATTCTCAAAAAAATAATAATTTTTTATTGCTGTGACCAATAAATGCGATTAATTAATGCTGTATCCGAAAAATAGTTAAACTTAAATTTGAATTCTCAATCTCATATAAAATTTGTATCAACGTCATTTCACCGGCATAAAAGATGGCACACCCTGTATTGTTATTTATGAATGAATGAAAATTTTATTTCTCATAAAATAAATAAAATGAACTGAACTAATTAAACCTTTCGCAGGCTTTGTAACGAAAACACACGATCCAAGAGTTTAGTAGTTTCAAAAATAATAATATATATGTGGTAAATATTTTATTTGTATATCGGATTGAAATGTCGTAAAAGCGAGTGAAAAATTGTAGAAATTTGTTTACAGGAGATTTTTCAAAATAAAAAAAATTAATTGTTACCAGAGGTATTAAATTAAAGCAAAATTATTTATAGACTTACAGCCGAAAATAGTTTTCAGAAAGTTTGCCATTTAAATTTAAAACTAAAAATGTTCTAAAAAATTTTCTGACGGACCAGAACCGAAAAATATTTTTAAAAATGTGGCCACCTATTTGAAATTTTTATTCAAAAAAAATATGAAGAACAATAAAGACTTATACTCAGTTTAAAACGAATTATGAAAGTTAACTGTTGTAAATAATTTTTGCACGTGTTGCCACCTATTTTAATATTAAAATGTCTTTAAATTAGTAAGATAAATTGACTATCTACTATTGGGAAATTGTAATTAATTTAAATTGACAATATTAAAAAAAAATTATTTTAATTTATCGATTTCAAACATGTTATCGAAAATATTTTAAAAAAATGTTTCCAGCTGGTTGAAAATTTGATTCAACTAAATTTATAAATTGGTAAAGGTTTTTGAATTATTTATCAAAACAAAAAAAAATTTTGGGAAACTGATTTTTGAAAATAATTTCTAGATGAGTTGCCACATTTATTAAATTTTAATTCATTCATAAAAATTAAATATTAGAATTTGGTATTAAAAGTAAAAATATTTCCAAAATATTTATAAATTAAATTTTTTTTTTAAATCAACTAAAAATTGTTATTTTTTGACGCTGAAATCTCTCGAGATATCAAAAATTTGTAACAAAAAAAACTAAGCACAAAACAAATGCCGTATTTATAATTTATTTATGTTTTTTCATCAGCAGCTTGCCAACAATCAATCGCAATTACCAGCTTTTTAATATTGTTTTCATTTCGCATATATAAACAAATAGCTTCATCGGCCAATTTTTAATACAAGAATAGAAAAGATTAAAGGACGGAGCGGCGCGTAAAACGATTTATGAGACAATAAACGCATTTCCAAATATAACAAAAATAAAAACAAAAACAAAAACATATAAACATAAATAACAGCAAATAAATGCTAAAAAATAAATATTACTAAATATATATGTATATAGCATACTTATAGAACCGTTATACGAGTATGTGCAACAAATATATTAAATATATGATAAACAAACAGTAGAGAGAGACAGAGACACAGAGAGAGAGAGAGAAAGAGTGTGGGCGGGCGGGCGAGAGAGAGCATAACACGTACACATTCCACAAGTTCCACATGAGACCACATTCCATATGAGTTGTTTTTGTTTTCTTTTTTTTCTATTTTATTTTTGTTTTTCTTGTCGCCAATACACATGTTGCCAATGGCGCGCGCGTACAAACCGTTGATGTAAATTTGCTTATTATTATTAAAATATGCATTATTTATGTTGCTAGAAAGTTAATTAGTTTTTATTTTTTATGCGGCTGACACCTTTGCTTGCTAAGAAAATTTACAGGAAACACTGTTATATGCATGAGGTTTTAGTTGTTGTATTTTGTATTTGTTTTCCCACAACCGCAAGTGATTAGATAGGGTTTTGAAAACAGTGAGAAACAATGTGTCCATCAACCAAGTGATAAGAGTCAAAAGAGAGTGATTTTCTTTTATTATTATTATTTTTAATGAGATTTTTAGGCAACTTTTTAATTTTTTTTTTTAATTTTTTCTGCAAATTTTTTTTCAAATTTATTTAGTTTATTTAATTTTTACTTTAGTTCTTTAAAAAATTTCTTATTAATTTTTTTACAAAAAATTTAACTCAAAATAAAAATAATTAATCGGCAAAGTAGCGCATATATTATTTATTTTTTTTTAATTAATTAATTTAAATAATTTAATAAAAGTTTTAACTGAAGGAAATCAAGAAAGATTTTTTTATTAAAAAAAGCAAATTTCAAACACAGAGGATTTAATTGTATAAATTTTAGCATTTTTTTAAAGAAAAATTGTTTTCCAATTATTTTTAATTACAACAACAGCAACAAAACAAGAACAATAACAACAAATCACACACACCATACAAACTCACCTTAGGAAATTCTCGTTCTCCTCATTCAACTTGTCGGCATCCTTCGATTTGTAGCGCATCAAACGCTCCAGTAGGCAGCGATTCTCGTCCTGCAGGGAAATAGAAATACGTTTAGTAAACGCCTTACGCATTTTGCTCAGCACTGTTTGCAAGTTTTTATGTTTTTTTTTTTAATATAAAATTTCTAATTTCTGCTCAATATTTATAAGAATTTTTTTTTTAATTTTTTTTTTAATTTTTCCAGTTTTTTTTTACAACAAAAACAACACCAATATTTGTTTAAATAATATTTTGGCACTAAATAATCTTCAAAATCTTTATAACGCAAAAACACCAATTTGAAAAAAATTCAAAAAATTTCTCGAAATTATTCCGTGTGAAAGTGTGAAAACGCGTCGCGGACGAGTAAAATACAAAAACGAACGAATTGCAGCGGAAAAGCTGGCCAACTGGCAGGCCATGGCTACCCACCAAGCAACTGGAGGCATCGAGAGGCACGACCAAAATACACACAAACACACACAGAAACAATTTTAGAGCGTGCAAGTGAAAAATCTAACGGAAAATGTGCTGAGTAAGTGAATACACACACCCAAACACACACATATAACGGATGTACGTATTGTCGTTGTGACGCGTGGTGTCCCGTTGACTTGGTCGGTCAGTGGGTGGCTAGCTGGTCAATTGGTTAAGAGTTCTGTTTATTTTGCCATTGAGTGCCATTTGTCAGCTGATAGACACCCTCTCGGTTGTCGGTATATTTGTATGTATGCAAGTATGTATCGAAAGCCACACATTGCACCTGTGTAGGCGCGGTTGTGCGTGCGTGTAAATAATTCGACGATACGCAACAGTGCTTGCAGATAAGTCCATTTAATTAACAAATGCCGGTAAAAAAATAGGTGTGTTCGCGCAAAAAAATAGAGGAGAAGCGGTCAATGAGATTTTTTACTTAGCTTTCAGCCCTGAATAATTCGATCAATAGCGCTGACGAGTCATGCAACATTGCGTAAAAATACAAAAAAATAAAATAAAAACAACAAAATACAAAAATAAAAATAAAAATAAATACAACAAAAAAATAGAGAAATAAATAAAAATAGCTTGAGTGAACTAAATTTTTTACGCAGCACGTGTATTCGTCGGTGCAGCATGCCACAGTATGGGCTTAGAGTGAGTATTAAGGCAATTTCATTACAATTAAAGTTGAATTTCGATAATGCATTATATTTAACCCGTGAATGTCATAAAAATAATTATAAAATTAAAAAAAAAAAATTAAAAAATTGTTAAAATATGGAAACCTGTGAAAATTGTTTAACGCGTTAATGTCATTAAAATAATTATAAAAGTGAAAAAAATTGTTAAAATATGGGACCCTGAGAAAATTTTTTAACCCGTTAATGTCATTGAAATAATTATGAAAGTGAAAAAAATTAAAAAAATTGTTAAAATATGGGACCCTGTGAAAATTTTTTAACCCGTTTATGTCATTAAAATAATTATGAAAGTGAAAAAAATTAAAAAAATTGTTAAAATATGGGACCCTGTGAAAATTTTTTACCGTTAATGTCATTAAAATAATTATAAAAGTGAAAAAAAAATTTTTTTTTAAATAAAAAAATTACTAAAAAATTAACTCATAAATTTGACCGATTAATTACAATACTTGAAAAATAAATAAAAATCACATGTGAACTTTTCGGGTCAACACGTCCTAACGCCCCTGAAATGGGGCTTAAGTCATAAATATAGAAAAAATAATGTTAAAATCAATATATTTCGTATACTTTTTAAAAATTAAAATTAAATGTAAAATTTAAAAAGTGAAATAAAATTTTTTTATTTATTAAAAATTTTATAAATTAATTATTTCTTCTCAATGTATACATATTAGACATTTAAAGCAAACCCAATAACGTATTTTTTCAGTTTCCGTACACTTTAAAAAAGACACGAACATGTAAAGAGAAAAATCATAAAATTGTATGGGTCAGACTGACCCAGCAACACCATTAACGGGTTAATTAAAAAAAAAAATATTTTTTTGCAAAAAAAATATATTGAAATATTTGTGAAAATAATAAAGTAACAAAAATTTGAAATTATAAAAGACACGAACATGTAAAAAGAAAAATCATAAAATTGTATGGGTCAGACTGACCCAGCAACACCATCAACGGGTTAATTAAAAAAAAAAAATTATTTTTTTGCAAAAAAATATATTAAAATATTTGTGAAAATAATAAAGTAACAAAAAATTGAAATTATAAAAATTTTTAAACAACTATTAAAATTATAAAAAAAATATGTAGTTTAAAAATTTTCCGATCAAGTGTCTCAGTGGAACTTTTGTTCGATTTTTATGTTTATATTTTTAGTCATTTTCTTTACAGGAATATTAAAAAAAAAAAAAAATATTAAAAATATTATCTTCAACCCTAATCTTTTTGAAGTAAAACTTAGAAATTTTGAAATTTTTTTCCCTTCACCCAACCAAATTCATCACTGGGTATATTTTTTATTATAAATTTTTATGAGTATTAAATACTTTATAAACATAAAAATACACCACATTGGTTGTGTCTACTGTCACTTAAAGAATTTTATTTGCTCAATAAATTTATTAGATGGATTTTCGCTACTTAAAATTCATTCAAAAATAAACTTAACTAAATCAGTCAAGTTCCATTTACTAAGGCATATAATATCGAAATGTTTAAAAGAAAATTGCGCAAAGAATTTAAAAATATAACACCGGCGACAAACCAATACACAAATGTATCAACACTCTTTGGCAGAGGAAAGTGAAAAGCTGCATAATCGCGTGCTGGACATTGATGGGTTTCGCATCGTTAGCTGGGTCGTTATGCAGTACTCAATGCGTCGGCTATGAAAGCCCTATAAATTACAAAGTGATGTGCTGATATAAATTTAAACACACCCACACGTATTTGTAGGCTCACAAGCGTGAGAATATATATTTATTTCTAGTATATACTAGGAGCATGCTCACACACATACATATATCTCTGTATGTATATTTCTTGTGGGTGTTATATGCACAAGCCTCATCCACACCAATGGCTGTCAACAATTTGATTCAACGCACACTGCTAACTGTAAACGTATGGTTTTATGCATAGTTGTGGCATCAATTTTCAATGTCAAGCAAATATTGTGAAATGAAAAGTGAGTCTGAGTGCAGAGAGAAAATATTACTCTTTTTTATATATATTACATGCAATGGTCGCATATATACAGCTGAACTTCTTTAACTCGAATCACCATAATCCACAAAAAAACTTCGAATTAGAGAATTCAAGTTATGGAGCGTAATTTGTATGAAATTTGACTTCTATTGCCAATTCAAGAGCTCGAGTTATGGAGAACTTCAATTTATAGAAGTTCGAGTTATGGAAGTTCAACTGAATATAGTTTAATAAGTACTAGTTATACAACTAGTACATTTTGGACCACTTGTAAATTGATCGTAAATTTTAAACACAACACAATATTTATATATTGAGATGTCCAACGTTTAATTTATATTCTAAAACCCCTCAGTGAGGGACCATTCTATCAACCTACTGGGTTATTGGTTTTAATATCACAAATATTATTCTCAAGCGTAAATCTACTTATTAATTAAAACGTATGACTATAATTTAATGCAACCGCGTGAATTGGAATTTATCCAAGTTCATCATCAACAAGTAGGAATGAAAGTGTAAAATTGTTTTTATGTACTGCATTTTAAGCATTAGAGTGGGTCAATTTTTTTTATATTTATTTGATGTAATTAATTTTTATACTCTCGCAACAAATGTTGCTAAAAGAGTATTATAGTTCTGTTCACATAACGGTTGTTTGTAACACCCAAAACTAAACGAGTTAGATATAGGGTTATATATACCAAAGTGATCAGGGTGAAGAGTGGAGTTCAAATCCGAATGTCTGTCTCTCCGTCTGTGCAAGCTGTAACTTGAGTAAGAATTGAGATATCTTGATGAAACTTGGAAGACTTGGCACCATAAGAAGGTTAAGTTCGAAAATGGGCGTACGCCCACAAAATTTCGAAAACCGAAAACACTTAAAGTTCCATAACTAAGCTATAAACAAAGCTATGGAAAATTTGATTTGAAAGATCGCACTATGAAGGGGCATATGTGGAAATTTTTTGTGTAATTTTTTTTGGGGAAGTGGGCGTGGCCCCGCCCCTTCTAAGTTTTTTGTATATATCTCGCAAACTACTAAAGCTATATCAAGGAAACTTTCTAGTCGTTTCTTTTAGGTACAACCTTATACAGTCCAAAAATGGAGGAAATCGGATTATAACCACGCCCACCTTCCATACAAAGGTTATTTTGAAAACTACTAAAAGTGAGTTAACTCACTAACCAAAAACGTCAGAAACACTAATTTTCACATAAGAAATGGCAAATTGAAGCTGCACTCAGATTTTTTTACAAAATGGAAAATGGGCGTGGTATCGCCCACTTATGTGTCAAAAACCATATCTCAGGAACTACTCGACCGATTTCAATGAAACTTGGTTTGTAATAGTTTCCTTACATCCCAATGATATGTTGTGAAAATAGGCCAAATCGCTTCACAACCACGCCTACTTCCTATATACCAGAACTTTGAAGACGATCTGAATCGTTTACTTTACTTCTAACCTAATATTATGGTTTCCAACTTTCTGTGGACTTTATACAATATACATATATGACGAATATGTGGGTCAAATTGTGTATTATATAATATAAAGTTAAATAAATAAATTGCGAGAGTATAAAATGTTCGGTTACACCCGAACATAGCCCTTCCTTACTTGTTTGTATTTATTTTATGTAATTAATTTTTTTATTATTTTTTTTATTTAATTATTTAATTTTTATTTTTTATTTATTTATTATTTTTTTAATTTTTTATTTTATTTTATTTTTCACAAGTTCGAAAAATTTACAATGACAATTTTGTTTATGAAGATTGTATAATAAATTAGTAAAATTTTCCTTTATTTTTTTTTTTTTAATTTATTTATTAATTTTAATTAATTAAATATTTTTAATTTTTTGTTTATTTTTTAATTTTTTTTATTTTCCAAGTTTTTCTTTAATTTTTTATTTTTGAAAACTGACTATTTTTTTTTAGATTATATGTACGGCGGCGAAGAACTGATAAGGTGCATGCATCAGCTTCTTTGCAGAATATGGTCGGAAGAAAGCATGCCTGACGATTGGAATCTCAGTGTGCTCTGCCCAATCCATAAAAAGGGAGATCCCACAATCTGCGCCAATTACCGTGGGATCAGCCTCCTAAATATCGCATACAAGGTTCTATCGAGCGTATTGTGTGAAAGACTAAAGCCCACCGTCAACAAACTGATTGGACCTTATCAGTGTGGCTTTAGACCTGGAAAATCGACAACTGACCAGATATTCACCATGCGCCAAATCTTGGAAAAGACCCGAGAAAAGAGGATCGACACACACCACCTTTTTGTCGATTTTAAAGCTGCTTTCGACAGCACGAAAAGGAGTTGCCTTTACGCCGCGATGTCTGAATTTGGTATCCCCGCAAAACTAATACGGCTGTGTAAATTGACGTTGAGCAACACCGAAAGCTCCGTCATGATTGGGAAGGACCTCTCCGAGCCGTTCGATACCAAACGAGGTTTCAGACAAGGTGACTCACTAACGTGCGACTTCTTCAATTTATTGCTGGAAAAAATAATACGAGCTGCAGAACTAAATAGAGAGGGTACAATCTTCTACAAGAGTGTACAGCTCCTGGCGTACGCCGATGATATTGATATCATCGGAAGCAACAACCGCGCCGTTTGTTCTGCTTTTTCCCGCATGGATAAGTAGGCGAAGCGAATGGGTCTGGAGGTGAATGAGGACAAGACGAAATATCTCCTGTCATCAAGCAAACAGTCGGCGCATTCGCGTCTTGGCTCCCACGTCACTGTTGACAGTCATAACTTCGAGGTCGTAGATAATTTCGTATACCTGGGAACCAGCATCAACAACACGAACAATGTCAGCCTCGAAATCCAGCGCAGAATAACTCTTGCCAACAGGTGCTACTTTGGACTGAGTAGACAATTGAACAGTAAAGTCCTCTCTCGACGAACCAAAATCAAGCTCTACAAGTCGCTTATCATTCCCGTCCTGCTTTACGGTGCAGAAGCTTGGACGATGTCAACATCAGATGAGACGACACTAGGAGTTTTCGAGAGGAAAATTTTGCGCAAGATTTATGGTCCTCAGAACATTGGCAACGGCGAATACCGCAGACGATGGAACGATGAGCTGTACGAGTTATACGACGACATTGACATAGTTCAGCGAATAAAAAGACAGCGGCTACGCTGGCTAGGTCATGTTGTCCGAATGGACGAAAACACTCCAGCCCTGAAAGTGTTCGATGCAGTACCCGCCGGAGGAAGCCGAGGAAGGGGAAGGCCTCCACTCCGTTGGAGGGACCAGGTGGAGAGCGACCTGGTTACACTTGGGATCTCCAACTGGCGCCGAACTGCGAAGGAGAGAGACAGGTGCCGCACTATCGTCGATTCGGCTATAACCGGCTAAACGGTTGCAACGCCAATCATCATGTATTATAAATTTGTAACACTTCTCAAAATAAATATTTTAATTTTATTCGTGGTATTTTCAATTTTATGAGAAATTGTATATGTTTTTTATGAAGGCGTGAGCTCAAGTAATAATTTGAACTTCTCAAAAAAATTCCCTATCTCCCTGTTTTTGTTTATTCATAACTCATTCAGCTTATTGGAGATTTTAGGTGGATTTTTGGTAATCACAACTTTTGAGAAACTTTCAAAATTACACCCAAAATAGTATTTTTTTTAATTCAAATGAGATACCGATAGACAAAATCTGAGATTTTTGATAACTAATTGTTGTTACTTTATATTTTATTGCATCGATCCCTCCTAATGTATTTACAAAGTCTCTACTTTATTGTCACACGCTTAATTATTAGCGAGTAAGGCACATTCTTTCACAGCATCTACAACTGATTTGCATAAGATTTATATAAAAATTATAATTTAATTTTTTTTCTTGGAATTAGCAACTGTGGCTGCTGTGCTTATCTGCCTCTAAATATGGGCTCTCACTGAGCGAGTTTTCTAATTCAAGTTTTCTTCACAGTAATTAAAACAATTAATTATGTCCAATAAGCAGATAAGCTTTCGCGCGAACAAGTTTTTTAGTTATGTAATCGCAATTTATTTGCATTACTGCATTTAATATGCATTTATTGAAATCTAAGACTTTTCTTAGATACGTATACAGCTTTACGGAAGCTGAAAAAATATGTATATGGCTGATTTTAGCTATTCTATAGATTGTGTTCATGCTTTTCTGGTTATTATATACGTCAGTGATTCGATAGCGATAATTTAAATGAGCTGAGCCGCTTTGCGGGAAGAATGCGAGATAAATTAGAAAGCTGTTGATTTCTTATGCATAACAGAAAAAATTTTATATGTATGGTATATATAAACATATGTTCTTATATGTATGTATGTAGAAATGTATAAAGAATATATTGCTCTAGATATGCATAATTGAATGCCAAATCTATTTACTCACTTATGAGCACTTGCATAAAATTGAGTGCTAGCCGCTAATTTTAATTAGATGGCAAGGGCCAATAACCGATATGCATCAGCAGTGTATACGCGCTTACAGAATAATAAAAATGGGTGGTTCAAATGCAAATTTATGAAAATTTAAGAGGTTAGAATATGAAAAATTTTTTATTTTTTTAATATTTTTTAAATAATGAACCCCATTGAAAATTGAAAGCAAGTTTTGGAACTAGTATGGAAGGAACTACTGTGAATTTATGCAATCATAAAGAGAATTAACAGATTTGCTTGATACAAAAACCAGAAAATTACTTTAGTTTTAATAAATTAGAAGTAATTTCCTGAAGGAAATTAGAAAAATTCCCTAAACTTGTCAAAATTGCTAAAACGCCCACTTAACTTTAAGCTTCTCCCAATTGCACCACCCTATATATTCGTTGATCTTGTACTGCCTATGCAATTGCGTGCATAAGCACTTGTGCATCAAAATAATTCCTCCCCTTTCAACACCTTATTGCCATCAATTTATACCAACTCATTACGAATTGAAATCGAAATTGTCAGTTCCAACAACGAAACGCATGTTCAACATATGTAAGTGAAAAATAAAAACAAAATCATAATAACAAAAAAAAGTTTTCATTCATTCATTCACAGGTGGTTATTGATTTGGCGGCATGCTCGTTGAAGATACGGAAGCAAGAAAAATATTGAAGAAAGTGCCAGAATAAAAACAACAATAACAACTAGTTCATTGACCGGCCCAAATCAGCTGTACAGCTGTTAATTAAAAAATTGCAAGACCGACAATAAATGTGCGAAATGAAGGCACATACACGATATAATACATATCTACATACACGATATATACATATATAAGCATATTTTGTTGTTAGTGTAGACGTAAGCATTTATGCACTTATGTTATAATTAAAGGCATGCCACAAGGAATATACATATGTACAGCACTTATATAGATTAATGTACACTCACATTTTAATTATTGAAATAACAGTAATATACATGCATAAATGTTAATTGATGGCATTAAACGCTAAGAGCAACAACAAATATTAATTCGTACAAATTTGTTTTAATTGAAATGCCCAAAACACATTAGGCTTCTTAACCGTTATGTGCAGCGCTTAAGTTAGATAAAGCTTGGTGTGTTTGTGACTGCCAAAAAAAAGTTTGTTTCCAAGGCAATCGGATTTAAGTAAACGAACCTAAATTTATATACGCTCGAGGGCTCTCAAATCGACAGTATTCCTCAAAATGATTTATGAAATATTTTCTGGCTCAACAACAACAACAAAAACAACAGTAATCAAAATTCTGAAAAGTTACTTTTTTGAAATATACAAACCTAACCTCAATTTAGAAGGATTTGAGTTACAAATATAAGATTTTACCTGTTGTTGCTGCTGCAGATATAATTTTTGTAGAAACCCCTGATGGGTCGTCGAGATAATTAAATCAGAATCAATATTTTTGACTAGCTTTCAGCAGAAAATTTGGAAAATTTATATGCATAACGAGACTCTATTGAAGATAAGCTTTGCTTTGTATTTATAGTGTTTAAGATCCTAATTAAACCATTTTGGAGCGAAAAAAATTAAAAAAAGAAATTGAAAATTCGTTTTTCTTAAGCTTTGTTCATCATATTTTTTAGGTTATATAATGAAGCAAGCGTTATTAGAACCAAATTTTTCGAACAAAATATTTCTATAATTATTTATAAGTTCTTAAGTTGCTATCAGAATATTTTTTGAGGTTATGTTAGAAATGACTTGTCTAAAATTTTATAATTAACATATTAAAGACCCTTACTTTGCCGTTAGAAACACAAACTAGGAGTGTCTAATTGACTAACTTCGTTATATTTTCATTACTAAAAAAAAAAATAAGTTTTAAATCGTATTCTTGAATTCCGTTTATTTTTCGAAACTTCGTTTTCGACCGTTTACTGTCAACACCGCGCCAGCACTAGAATATGCAAATCAAGAGCAATGTAAATCGACAGCGCATCAGTCGTTAGATATGAATACGTTTAAAAGATAAATATGATATGCATAAATCAAAAAAATATTAATCAACGTCATCAGCAAGCAGGTCATACACGACAAAAGCTAAATAATTTGCTGTTATGATAATCGCTATATCACCTTCGATATGATTGCTTATTAATTTGACGCTATGCATACACGCATACACTTAAACGAAAATAACGAAATCCACACATACTCGTATCACAAATGAATGGTGGTGATATTTTATCAGCTGTCTGCCCAGTACGACCCAGTCTATTGTATATGAACAAAAAAGTGAAAGCGTCAAAGCATACATATCTAACAACAAAAAAATGCACATACAGGCGTTATAATATATGTATATAGTATATAGATATCTTATCAATTACGAACCGTGGGTTATTAAAAAATCATAAATAACAATGAAGGAGAATAACAATTTGACGCTGCTACTTAAAACAGTTATAGAAGGGTTACTTGTTAAACAAAAAATTTACTAAAAATACATACAGACGCACATGTGGAGCGCCATATTTGTAATTATTATAATTTAATGTTTGAAAACTCAATTTATCATAACCAAATCGGTTATGCGAATGTCTATATATTTGCTAATGACTCAACTAATGAATGCAATAATCACTTTTTATGCGAATATGCGCAAAATACTAATTTTTATATTCAACATACGCACGCATGAAGTAATTGATGGCAAAGCAAGCACAGTTTTCACCTTTGTTACCGGCTTATCAAGACACTTTCAATAGAATATTAATAATTTAGCATAGAAACGCGCAATTTTAAAGAAATATTTGAACACACAATTTAAAAAAAAAATACAAAATTTATACACAGAAATAATTTTTGAGAAGTATTACTATGAAAGCTGGCAAAAGTAACAAAATTTTGAAAATTTGAAATTTAGAACGAAACTTTCTGAATGAGCGTAAAACAGAGTGTAGATGAGCAAATAATTACTCAAATAGAGATTATAATATTTAAATTAACAAAACATATAATTATTAATTAATTATTAACAAAAACAAGTGAAATTATAATTAAACGCAAGTCATAAAAAAATCAAGTACAAATAAACAGCAACTGCTCAAGCGTAGATATGTAAATAAGTTTGTTGTTGCACTATGAATCATACTGTTATTTACAGAAATGCTTTAAGCGGTACTTTAGCTGCAAACATTTCTATATACATACATATTTGCATATTTAAAGTAGCAATTTAGCTGACCCTGTTACAACTACTATCAATATATTGCCGCTTTGTTTATTTATTATAAACATTATTTGCTGCGAACAAACAGCATTAAGTAATTCGATCTTAATGCCTATCCGCGTGCGTTTCTATCTAGCATAGACGCTCGCAAACATATGAGCCATGTTTCGCACAATCGTCGGTACTCACCTGCACGCCACGCAATTTTTCCTCCAAAGAGCTGAACGCCAATTGGAGCGCAGTATGCTCATCTAGCAATGTCGTATTAAGTTTCTTTAACTGTTCCAAGCTTGATTTCAACATTTCCACCTCTGCACGTAATGAATTATTGGCAGCTCGTTGTTCGTTTATACTGTAACAGATGCACACGCAAACACACAAATAGGTTAGACCAAATTTACTAACTTTTATGGTTGTAATAAAATTGTTTAGAGTTATCGTAAAATTAGCTACAAAATTCGCACATTAAATCTTTCTCGGCTATGAGTTTTTTCTGCTTCTCCACGCTGAGATTTAAGTCGACAATCATTTGAGAATTTTCGCCTTTACGTTTATGTAAGTCCGTCAATTCTTCCTGTTGTGCCAATAGTTTCTTCTCCAACGCTGCAATGGCTAATTGTGCGCCCGTAGCATCTTTGCCACCACCTGTTGAAAGTGCTGTGCGCAGTTGCTCATTTTCAACGGAAATCTTTAAATTTTCCGCCTTCAGTTGAGAAGCCTGGTCAATTAGACGGTTATCTGAAATAAAGAGTGAGATTTCTTAGTACACAGGCAGATAGATATATATAATAGCAGCAGACGAGTGTTGTTTGTGATTGTTATCAATTTATTAGCATACAATGACTAATACACTTTTGTTGATATGATCTTACAAACTTGACACTGCCTTAATATTTGCATATATTTTACTTACTTTGCAGTATAATCTCCTTTCCTTTGGTTTCATTGCGATTTCTATCGCGCAAGCGATTGGCAATACATTGACGCCAAATCGGCTCTTCTGTGGACATCTTTGCTTAGGTTAGTGTAGAGTGGGTGTGCGTAAACACGCTTTGCCGCAATTTACATATACTTTGTAGTCAAATATTTTTATGATGCTATAATCCTGCGGCGGCGTTGCAGTATTGCTTGCTGATCCTTTTTGTTTTGATTGTGAAAGTTTCCACTTGGCTTGTTCGCACAAGCCGTATGTGTTTTGTTTTGTGCTGAAGACGTTTAGTCGCAGAGGCCGTCGCTTCACTTCACAACACACACTTTTCGCTTATAATTATCACAAATTACAACACATTTTAAATATTGCAATTTAGTCCGTCACACAACAACTACAATGAGTTGCAATTGCAACATATAGGATCTAAATCGAAACACTCCTTTATGAAATTGATAAGAAAATTAATATAAAAAAACTGCGGAACGAAAATCACATATTTGCTAACTTCCCACAAAATTTGTTTTGATGTTTGACAGCTGACTGGGTGTCTGATGTTTTCGAGCGACAGGGTTGCACGAGAGTGTACTCAATAAATGAGTATTGTTTATAGCACATTGGTGGCGAAAAATTGGGACTATTTCATAAATTTTAATCAATCATTGTTTATAAATAATAAATTTTGTTTTAGTATATACGTTTGTGAAATATATAAATTAAAATATTTATACAACATTAATAAAATGTATAAATATTATTTCAATATTAAGAACGTGTCACTGAAAGGAAACTGATATTCAGTAGGTAAGGTAACACCGATCAGTTGTCAGAAAGCGTTTAAAAGCACAGTTCGCGGTTATAATTGTCATGGATAATATGATACGAAACTCTTCTCTTTTGCTTGTTGAGAGAGCCCATGAACTCATTTTTGATGTTGGCAACAAAGCCAGATCATGGGCTACTGAACAGCTGACAGTCAAAATGACGAGCTACCACTAAGAATCCCGCAGAAATAAATGATTAAATGGTTCGTTTTTGTACGATAAGTTTTTTGTGATTTTTGAATTACTATTAACTTCTATTTAAATGGAGTTAATATGTGTACATTATTTAAGAAACGGTGGCTATTTGTACGAAAGTAATATATGTACGTTCTTTAACAGTGTTAAATGACATTTACGTAAATACATATCTGGGTACAAATTTTCTCTTAAACTTTTAGAGAATATATTAAGGTGTTTATTTGTTTATAATATATAAATAAATATATGTTACTAAATTAAACTAAGCTAAATTTTTGTTTATGTTGACTTATAATATGTACGATTTTTAATTATTATTATATTTTATTATTTTTATGTGTAGATGTCTATTGTTTATCTTAAAATATATATTTATAAGTGTAGGTGTTGGTGTAATATTGGTTAAGAAGTCTCTATTAAGCGTAAACTGCAAACCAATAAATACCCAAGAAATCGAATAAAAATCTCCTAACTTATGTTTTCCCGCAGTGGCACCACTGCCAAATGTTATAAAAAATGCGGACTTTGACAGCTCTCTCACGAATGAAAGAGTTTCGTATCATGTTATCTTTGATAATTGTGTCGGCTTCCTGTGAAAATTTGCAAAGCAAACAAATTGGAAATAAAATTGGTAATTTTTATTAAAATAGTGTCAATTTAAGTGCAAATAAGTGTGTAAAGTGTAAATAAGTGAAAGTGAGTTGATATTTTCAATAAAATGTTTAATAAAATCGTATTGTGTGTGGGGCAAAATGCCTCTGTGTATTTGCATCGCCTTTGCAGATGAAGCATTGGTGCAATCGCTGCCGTTGTAGCTGTATACTTTGCCGGAAGCACTCCCTGCCACATCCGGATTAGTCTTCAGTACATCCACCGGTAAGTCGATTTACGCGCATAGTGGTTGGAAATTGGATGTACAAAGCGACAGAGGTGTCACTGCTTTGATAAAGAGAATGTTTGTATATGCGTGTATTGTGTTCTCGCTGCTTGCATACATACATATACATTTGAAGGTTAGCATACATTTTACAATTAACTTTGCACTAACTGCTGGGAATCGTTGTTATAACCTCAAATATACTGTATTTGTATGCATTTAACATTGCTCTGCATATCACAGTTGTAAAGAGGTGTAACTGGCAACCGGTATGTCTGGGTTTGGGATTTTATAGATTAGTGTGGTTTTTGTCCATAGGTTCAGGTGAAGAAAATTTTATATTCTATGTAAAATAATAATAATATTTTTTTCATCTTTTGATTTTTCGTACTAAAAGTTGTCATTGATAAACATTGTAAAGCGTAACCTTAAGGGGTTATCCTATGTGATGGGCTCAAAAAAAATTCTTTGTCATAACTTGCTTTCTTAACATGACTTGAATATGGTAGTAATGTGATTTTCAGAAATTCGAAGTCGTTTTAAAGTTACAGCAGTTAGAAGAAGGGGCTGTTGGCATCGCTGATATGACAGCTGGAAACTTTGAACGCTTTTTTTTCAAAACCCTATTTTCCAATCTTACCTCCATCGTATCTCAAAAGCAGATTTACTGGCTTGAAATTTGTAGGGTACATTCAGCAAATGTAAACGCATGGAACGCTCTATTATTATATGAAAAAGTTCAAATACGTCGATTTGTAATAGCAAAAAACTAAAAAAAAAACCAAAGGTCTAATTTTTTTGATTATTCACTTGATCGTAGTGCATTCCAAGCATTTAAGCTAACAGATTAAAACGTTGCTAACCTTTTTTCGTTTCCGATAAGCAAATCAGCCGTAATCGTGAAGGAACTGAGAGCCCATTTTTAGAGGCAAGGGTGTTCAGAACGCTGTAACTCGTGTTCTACACAATATTTTTAGCTTAAAATTTATATTTTTACTGTCGAATTTATGTTAATAAATGATAGTAAACTTAAGATTATATTTATAAATTAAAAGAAAATCCCTCAAAAGAGGCCGTCACATGGGATGACCCCCTTAAGTTATTTTCCTCTCATTAATAAATAATTTAACTTTTTTAACCTTAATTTTGCTATTCTGGAAAAATATTATTGTATTGAATCGATTTCCATATTCTACTAATGCTTTAAGTGGTTTATTTCGAAAGTACGTTAACATTATAAATCGGATAGATGGTAAAAAAGTATTATTAAAGACAATTTATAAGTAATTATTATACAAAAGTTTAATAAAAATAATAATTAAAACAAAAAATAATGTAAATTGAAACCCAAAGTGAAATATTAATCCATAAATATTATTTAAAAAAATTTAAAATTAGAATGAAATTCAATAAAAAAATAATAATAATAATAAAAAATTATTCTACAAAATATAAAGATATTATAGATTATACAATAGAATATTATATAATGGTTAAATATGAATAGAAAGCAAATAAAAAGATTTCGCAAAGCTTCTTTAAAGCACCTTTAAATAAATGTAAAATTATTTTTATACTAAAAATTTATTTCTGAAATATGTATGTATTTAGTATAAAAATAATTTTACATTTATTCAAAGGTGCTTTAAAGAAGCTTTGCCAAATCTTTTTATTTGCTTTCTATTCATATTTAACTGTTATATAGTATTGTATTGTATTATCTATACTAATTAGACTGTAATTAATTAGAATTAATTTAAATTATTTTTATTTTATTTATTTTTATTATTGAATTTTTCATATATTTTAAGAAATATCCTTATATGTGCATATGCTACCGCTCAACTAAACTGTTGTTGCATTTAAAAATGTATAAATTCTGTTTATCAAGATCTTTGCCATTTAACGCCAACAATAATTTAATATTGAAATTGCCGCCTACGCTGCAATATATGTATGTTTATATACATTATTCATTGCTAAATACTCGTTTTAGCATTGCAAATACGGAAATAGAAAAAGTGAAAAAAGTGTAATAAATTTATATTGTAATAACAAATAACAAATGCAATTACACCAAATACATTTTAGACGCGTCACAGACTCACGACACCACAAATCTCACAAATGTAGTCATGAATAATTAGCTTGCAAAGCACAGCAGACGCGCAGGCGCATAGCAATTGAAACAAACGCGTGTTAGCAGCCGAAAAACACGAAAATTAGCAATGTAAACAAAGTCGTAGCTTAGTCAGGTGTTGAACAAAAAACACAAACACGACGCCACAGCTAAAAATAGACAGCAAGTAAAAAGTAACGTTAGCTAAGTGTTTATAGCCATGACTCAGGCTTGGCTTAATAAAAATTAGGAATAGCAGGGCCGATATACAACGAGTGAGGAACCATATATTGGCGCGTCATAATTATACTAAACAGCTCGTATGCCAATTACCTACAGCCTTTGTATTTATTTACTACACAAAATTGCCGCCTCTGCGCTGAATGAACGCGTTGTTCGTTCCAACATGGAGTCGAGATTTTCAGCTTATATGGCGCGGCTGTTTGCCGTCGAACGCTATATGATTGGGCTCGACAAATTTGTGAGGTGTTTGAAAGAAAACAATAACAAAAGAGCGAGAAAACAGAGCAGAGCTTAGATGTGGGCGAAAACAGCAGCCACATTCAAGGCAACAACAATTTGCGAAGCCCCAAAGCAAAGTTTTTTTGTGGCCATACAATTTTTTCAAACAATCATCATAAGCTGGTCGAACAACTTTCGCAACGATTTCATATTTTAAAATAGACAAACTGTGTGATTTTCACAGTACGGTTTTAGAACGCCAACAAAGCACACGGCTCGTAAAGAAACGGCATAAACATAAAACGGTTAAAGGATTACGGTAAAAGTTATATACAAAAAGGATACAAATACAACAAATAAACTCCAAAATGCCTTTGAAGAAGAAGAACGACTATATACCCATCAAGTGTGAGGGTTGGAATGGCAAATTCCTGTATGGTGATGGCGCGACGAATAATGTTTCGAAAGTGCGTCGTCACAATCAAAATGTCACCGATACCTCCAATTTCTATGGCTACAGCAATGAGCCGATTATACTGCCCGTTAGCTGGGATGGCACCTTCGCCAAGAGTGGCGAGACACGTATACAACCGGATCGTAATCGTTCCGATGATTCGGAATACTACCAATACAATACGGAGCCCACCGTGTTGCCCACACAATGGAATGGTGAATTTCAGCTCGATCCCAATGATATACGCATCAAACCCGAACGAAATCAGTCGGATCCGCGTGATTATGCAGAGGCCGCTCGCTTCAAGCGTGTCAGTTAAGCAATTACAGACGTGGTTCGCAGTTTGTGGTAGTTCTAGGAGTGCGACACTGAAACTGTTTTAGGTTTTTATTTACTAACAATGTGATTTTGTTCATTACTAAACATGTTTACACTCACATTTGCTTCGGTGTGGTTTTTATGATGTGTATTTTATTCGTGCAATTATTCTTTATGAGTTCTCAGCCGAACAATTCACTCATACTCACTTATGACGGCGCTAAAGGGAGGAGTAAAAAATTTAAATTGTGATTATATTTATCGTATAAAATAAATAAATAAAACTACGTTGAGTACTCAAAGTAAATGATTTTGATTTACATAAAGGCATCTAAAGAGCGTCGGTTTGAAACTTTATGAATCTTTAGTGAAATAGTAAGCTAGAATTCTGTCATAAAACCACGTCATAACACTAAAATGTGCAGAGATACATGGAACAGGACAAAGGAATATCAAAAATTGGAATATCAAGCGATAATGCCATTTTAATGAAGGCTAAACATATTCTTCTACGTTTTGCATTCAACTCTCCGACATTGTTGTTGTGTTCTTGTTTTCACCTGTCAATTTTTATCGTTTCAAAGAAATACACATTTTTTTGACAAAATCAGATTTTAATACTTAATATAGTGCCATCGAGGGTGATACGCCTCTTCCAACTTTTGTTTGGCCTTTGCCTCAAAAGAAGACTCTACCTCGACGATTACCTCTTCATTGTCATGAAATGTCTTCCAAGCTAGCAAACTCTTAAGGGGCTATACCAGTGTAATTCATGAAATTTTGAAATAAGATTTTTATTTTATAAATATATTTAAAAATAACAGAGTTATGTGCTGTCTTCGGAGGTGCCAAAAAGAAAAGTTCTTCAACTACTGACATGATTCCGGTCGATTGAGTAGCTGAAACAAAAAAATTCAAAAATGTTGTTAAAGTTGAAGGTATTCCTATACACCTGGTCCCTCCAACGGAGTGGATGCCTTCCCCTTCCTCGGGTTCCTTCGGCGGGTACTGCATCGAACACTTTCAGAGTTGTGGTGTTTTCATCCATTCGGACAACATGACCTAGCCAGCGTAGCCGCTGTCTTTTTATTCGCTGAACTATATCGAGGTCGTCGTATAACTCGTACAGCTCATCGTTCCATCGTCTGCGGTATTCTCCGTTGCCAATGTTCTGAGGACCATAAATCATGCGCAAAATTTTCCCCTCGAAAAATTCTAGTGTCGTCTCATCTGATGTTGACATCGTCCAAGCTTATGCGCCATAAAGCAGGACGGGAATGATAAGCGACTTGTAGAGTTTGATTTTGGTTCGTCGAGAGTCAAAATGGAGTAGTTCTGAAAAAAATGTGTTTTTTATAATAGGTTAAAAATATGGTCGTAGTATTCAAGAATACTCAGATTCAATTTGAAATCGATCGGTCAAATCCTCCATGATTTATGATATCAGCAATTTGAAAAATGTCATTTCGAGAAAAACGCGTTTAAATTTTCGACTATAACGGCTTATACCTGTGAGCGGTCGCTCTTTATAACGCTGTAATTCAAAAACTATTCAAGATACGACATTACCGCTTTCATAGGATATTTTTGAAAGTAAAATCGAATATGCAAAAACTAAAAAAATTGATTTTTTGAAAGTGTCACACTGGTATAGGTCCTTAAGGTTTGGAGCAGAAGAAAACAGATGAGTGATTTTTCTCTTAAGTTAGTCATAAATAGTATACCTCGCAGAAAAAATATGCTTTGGATTCGGTGCATTGCGTGATGTCTGGTCGGAAGCTTGTTGATTGGACTCCAAAGTAAAACTTGGGAATTAACCATCATTTATTCTCACTTATTGAATCCGAATTGAACAGCACGAAATAGTGTTCAGATTTACGAATTTGCTGCTGTTTCGGTCGATTCATGAATGATTTGTCTAGCAACATCATTCCAATGCATTCGCTCCGAAATTTAGACTCACTGGTAACCCCCTATTTAAGTACCTACTCGTATGCCGCTTACAATGTGTTCTTGAAACTTCTTTGTTGCTGTTTTTCTCTTTATTGTTCACCACTAAAACCATTTTCAACAAGCTTAAAGCTGTGTAAACTCAAGTGGTATATTTCGTCCGACGTTGCCTGACTTATCTTCCTCCCGAAAACGTTCGCAAAAAACCCATTCATACTCTCAGCCGATAAGGCGCTCCGCCAAAACAAATGCAATGCTACAACTGTCAGTCCACACACAAAGTTGAAGAGGTGTTTAAGTTTATATTTGTTTGTGTAATGAAAAGTACCAAAAGATTAGATCAATTCATTTCTTCATATGTGCAAACATACATACATATAACCGGAACTCACCTCAATTGAAAATAAACAACACTTTTTCCTGAGAATAATATCAACGTTATCTGAGAAAGCAGTCGCTTCCGCTAATATAATAAAATTGGCGTATTAAAGTATATTAATTCTCAGAAGTACAAGTCAGATAAGGCTTGATAAACGAAAGATAAGCAGAATTTCAATTAAACAAATGCTTAAAAGTTCAAAAATCACCTGTCGTTCATGTCTACACTTCAGAGCAACCAAAATAGAATAATACTTTTTAAACAGTTCTGTGTAAACAAATATATTTGTTCTGTATGTATCTATCTCGTACACCCTTGAGGATACACAAAATTGCGCGTGTTGAGATTATAAGTGAATTTGCCATTAAATAGTTGTGTAAATATGCAGATAAAACCGTTATAAAGAAAGTAGTGGAACCTTGGTTTTACCTTGACCTAAACGCTGTTAAATTTAAATTTACTTTTACAACTACAAATTATATTTAGTTAAAAATAGATTTTCAACATTATAAGTATACCTTTTGATAACAAATTCCATTTCAATATTCTGTTTAAATTTAATTTATGATTTCTTCCTGCTTCCCTCTGTCAATTTTAGCTTTCAAGCACACCATTCACTTCAACTTCAAGTTAAAGTACTTCCCCAAATCATGAGTATCAGTAAATAACTTAAAAACCAATATTCAGCAGTGCTGCTTTGGTCGAGGGGTACATAGGAAGAGACCAATAATTTTCTTTTAACTGTAAATTTTACTTTATAACTTTTAATATTAATATTAGACAAAAAAGTCCTATGTTTTGAGATCTCTTTGGTCCGGAGTTTGATCCGCCGAGTGATAGTTACGCACTAAAAGTTCTCGATTATGATGATCGCTCGCTCATGTTTCTTACCCCATCAGGCCAATAAAGTGTATACGCTACAGACCCGACTACCTTTAGAACGGTCTAGATTCTAGAGTGTCATTCAACATGTTTTTCTATATTTTTTTTGTTCATTATAGGTCTCGGCAAGCATGACATTTGGTTCATTCAGCAAATTAATTTTTCAAGGGACTAAAAATTGCGGTTCCGAAAGTGTTATATTTAATGAAAAAAAAGTAAAGGGAACAAAATCTGTCGGAAAAGGTGGCTAGGTGATCATTTTTTTCGACATTTTGAACGAGAAAATTATGTTTGTATAAAATGATGCGACAAAAGACATTAGGTCCATTTTGAAGAGATTTAACATCTCCATAAAACTTTCAATATCTTTGACTATTATCGATTTCAACGATCAGAAAAGTGGTTTTGATACTCAATTACTAGAATTATGTCTTTTAATACATTTCTTTCTATTTTGGAAACTTAGCTAGGTTAGCGATACTCTCAAAATTCTGAAAAAATCAAATTTTATCCAATTTGTTTTAATTAAAGTTTTTGAAGAACTCGTCAGCGAGAATCTTTGACTATAAAAGAATTCACAACTTGTTTTACATTTTCTCTATACTTATATTCAGCCAGGTGCTGTCTTCGGCACTTGCAACCCCCGTGTAATCGACGCCATCTGCACTACAGATAATAAGCCTCTACTGCTTTGTATTAATTCTTAAGATTTTTTACAGATAATTCAGTTGTTGACAATATAATTGTTAAAGAAAAATCTGAATACACAACAACTGAGACACCAACTGTTATTTTTTAGTACCGTTGTATGCTTAACAATAAATGAACTTATAAATTAAAGCACACACACACACACACACAACACCGAGTTAGCCCAATCAACATTTGACTGTCTTCACTTTATCACCTTAAGGGGTTTTTATCACCAGAATTTTATGCGTTTTTTATTCCTGCGCCGATAAGAGTGTGACTAAAATTCACCGCTATATATACCGCTGTATAAAGTGTGTGAATTCAATTATTGTGATTGTTAGTTTTCAAGATGTTCGCAAGCAGCGCAAAACAAGTGATCAGCGCATTATTGGCGCTACAAATTATCGCCAGCGTAGCGGCACAAGCGCCGGTCATAGTAAATGGTGGCGACATTGAGATTTGGAATGTTACCACCAAAACGGAAGACTACATCCAGGAGAATCGACGTCAATACAATGCGACGCTACAAAGCTATTTGGATGAAATAAATGGCATAAAAGAAAGTCTTGACGATCAATTGTTGGTGTTGGATAAACAAAAGGCACTGGTGCTCAGCACCATACAGGAGACCAATGAAAAGCTCAATCCCTTGGAAGTGCTCAGTTTGCCGACGAAACATTGTGTGCAGAAATATCGCGCCGAACTGCCGTATGCCAACATTGTCAAGGGCTTAATTGAGAGCTGCATCAGCAATGCACGCAGTTATGCCACAAGCATTGTCAGCACACCCACCAGTTATTATAACACTCTGAACAATTACTACAACATTGATTTAAAAAATAATCTGAACGCATGCGCGAAATCACATGCAAATCCCTCCTTGAATCATACACTCTGCGTCACAACAGCGGTAAGTGTTCGCCACTTCATCACTTTTATGTAAAAATCATTCAATGCAGCACCATTTATTGTGTGCATCTCTTTTTAGATCTCCAAGGCCAACACATACACCATAAATAGTCGCAAGAACTTCGCTACGTCCATCGAATCGTCGCACTGCAGTTTGAGCAGTCGCATAGATATCGCTGTGAGTTGTACTTACACGCAATACAATGCGGTTTTGACGTCGATCGGCTCGGCTACACGCATGATCGACGAGTGCATTAACGGTTATCTGGAGAATACGCAATGTGTGAATAACACCACCGTCGTCAATTATGGTTGCCCACATGTGGTCTATATGGAGGTGAAAGATGGCGCTCCCGCCAATAGAACCGCTAAAAATCCATTGGAAGGAATAGCGAGCAATCAGACATGCTTGGAAATTAAATTTGTGTAGAAGAGTCAACTGAAAGAGTATCTAATACCGTAGTAATCCTGTGGTGTTATAAAAGTGAGCTGAAAATGTGTGTGTTTTCATCAGTATTGAAGCTTTATGAGTTGATAAACAAGTGCTTTATTAAAATTAAAATATAATAAAATCATTCTAGTGCAAAATTAATGGGTGTTATTTACTTTATTTACAGTTATTTGCGCGATCTTTTTATACACTCGCAACAAAGTTGCAAAGAGAATATTCAAGTTTTGTTCAAATAACGGTTGTTTGTAAGTCATAAAATTAAACGAATTAGATATACGGTTATATATAACCAAATGATTCGGAAGAAGAGAAGAGTTGAAATCCGCATGTCTGTCTGTCCGTTCGGCCATGTTACTTGGGACTGTAGGAGGGTTGATTTTCGAGGTGGGTAGGTTGTGCGAGGTTGGGCGAAATCGGACCATTTCCACGCCCTCCAATTGGTGATAACCGCAAATCTATAAATTTCCTTAGCTTTATGGCTTAGTTATGGCTAATACTAATGTTATGAAAGTAGTATTTGGTACAGAGGATCACACTAGAGAGGGGCATAATTGGATGAATTTTTTTTTATTTGAATGGGAGCCCACTTCTTTTTTTTGTATATATTTCGCAAACCAATCAAGCTCTGTAAATCAAACATTATGCAGTCGTTTCCCTTACGTACGCCATTACACACCATAAAAATAAGTGAAATCGGATAATGACCACGTCCACCTCCCATACAAAGGTTATGTTGAAAATTACTAAAAGTGCGTTAACTCAGTAACTACTTGACCGATTACAATGAAATTCAGTACATAATGACACCCTGTTAACACGGATGAAATATGGGTGAAATAGGTTCACATTCACTCCTACTTCTCATATAACTCCATTTCGAATTCCAACCGATTCTTCCACTATATAATATATACATTAGGAACGAATATAACGGAATAAAACATTACTTTTCGATATATGCATTATATATATATACTATATACGATAACTTTACAAGGCCTCGGATATTAAAGATGAAGAACTCAGTGCCTAATAGTAATTTTTAACCGAAAATGTCGGTCATAACTTCCACTAGCTCCCGTATACCTTATAATAGGTTTTTCAAAAATACGATGGGCTTTATTCCATATATATCGGTTAATATGTGAGATATCTTTGCAAAATTAAGTGAGCGTGTAGTCTTGGATATAGTGTACCTTGGTGGTGAAAATGAGTGAAATCGGTTCAGGAATTACCACAGCCTTCATATACTATATATGATGATTTTCGTAATATATGGGTCAATATTTAGTAGCGTTTAGTCGTTCGTATCTTCAATCTCTTCAAGTCTTCTAAGAGCTATTATTGCTTAACAAGTATAAACCAGTATTATATACTATATACGTAGGTTCCCTCGCAGCGATCATACTCTTTCTTCGCATTTCATTTTCTCATGACTCGACAGACAGTCTCCTCTGAAATCATCAGCAATTCTTTCTGCGATTCGCGTTTAATCGTAAGAAACTCCATAGAATTCTACCTGTGAACATTCCAACTATTCTTTCAGCGGATATGTTTGGATCGCTCGAAGAACTCAAAGCTATGACAATAAAAACATCTTATATTTGGAAAAAAGCTCTACTATCAAATGAATATCGTAACGAGAGATTTAGAGTGGGGACTGAAAGTGATTGACCAACAGAAATTGCTACTCTTGTAATCGATACAGAAAACTTACGAGCAGGTCGATCCCTTAGAACTGCTAGGCTTGCCGGCAAATACTGTGTACAACAGTACCGTCAGGAATTGCCGTACGATCAAATTGTGGAAATGAATATGGAAAGCTGTATCTCCAACGCCCGTAAGCATGGAAGCTCTATCGTCAGTTCGGCCAACGCTTCTTATATTAACTTGAGAAAATACTATACCAACACCTTTAGTCCTGGTCTTAGCGCGTATACGAAATCGAATAACATCTCTTCGTTGGATTACACGCTCTGTGTTACAACAGTGGTGCGTTTAACAGAATATTTAAATAATTTTTTATGAATGTAGCAATGGGTTTTTCCACATTTTATGCTTAATTTTTAGATTTCCCTAGTAAACATACCTCCATAATTGATGAATGCCTATCTGACTATCTAGAAAGCTTGAATGAGAATAATAACGGTAGAATCAGCAGCACTGGTTGCCTGAATGTGGTCTATGTGGAAGCAAAAGATACGGCTGTCCAACCAAGAACCATAAACAATCCGCTGTTAGGCCTAAATAGCACCAGTAATTGCGTGGAAATACGAATTGTCTAAAAATGCTTGTATCAATATATATCAACAAGTAACGGTTTAATTCGAAAATTAATTAATTATGGTTTTAAATTTGAAACAGAATTTATAACAGAATCAACATCAGCAACAGAATAACAACAGAATTTGGTATAGGAAGGAGATGTTGTGTCTTTGGCAATTTCGTGAAATCATATTTTTCAGCAACCAATAACTGTGTAGAACAAAATATTCTCTCAAATATAACAGTATATGTACATCTACCAACAAGTAAACAGAACAGAATCAACAACAGAAAAGCCACAGAACTGCAAAGCAATTGGGTACAGAAACAGAGTGGGCTCATTTGTGTTAGCAACAAGTATCGAAATCAATTAATATTCAGTATGGATGGACTATTTACTATATTGTTTTCAGGATAAGACTGATTTCTACGAAAATATAGCTTCAAATATTTATTCAGGACATGTGACTCTCAATGGGAATGAAATGAACTGAAATTGAAAAATATATCTATATATATGTAGAGATAGTTTTTTTAATAGTAACACATTTTTAATCACATTACTTAATTTCTCTATTTTTTTAAAAAGAACCTTAAATAGAAACATTCGATGAAACAGCTGAACAAAATGAATTGCACAAAATGAATTACAAAACGAAAACACGAAAATCACACTTAATCACACCGCAATACCCTTGGTAATGAAATTCACTTGCAAACAGGGTGTCGTTTTGGCGATTCCCTTAAAGGGATTATTTATCTTTTCGCTCGTCATATCACTGTCAGCCAAATGCCAGCTCAAGTGATACGGGCAGCGACCCTTAGTAAGCACCGTATCGTCACCACAACTTGGACAGAATTCTTGACCGGCAATGCAGTTTTCCACCAGACCCATAACCTCGCCAATGGTATTGAAAGTCGAAAACACTTGCAAATTATAACAATCGAAGACTTCACGTATTTTCATAGCAGCATTGCACTCGGCCGTCTTCATTTGATTTTGAAAGACATTCGTGTCGGCGTAGGTTTTCGTGGCGGCATTCGTCACCTAATATGAAGATATTTTTGCATATAAAAAAAATCAATATACAAAAAAGTACCGTAACTTACCGCTGTCGAGATGCATTGCGTGTAATTCCGCTCGGCAAGTTGGTTCGCATGCTTCTTCTTGCATTCATTCACAGCCGTGGCGAAATTGCTGGTGTAGTAATTCTTTAAATTACGCACGGTCGCCTCTGCACCGGACACAAAACCATTGTACGAATTCGTGCCTTTCAGCGTGCATTCCTTCATTTTGATCGTCAACTGTGCGATCTGCGGCAATTTCGCGCGATGTTTATTCACACAATAATCATTAATGTCGCCCAGCAGCATGAGCGGATTCAACTTGTTATCGACTTCCTCCAATTTGGTCTCCAACAGTTCTATGTTGTAGCCGATAACATCGAGTCGTGCGTGATATTTGTCCTTGAAGTCGACCAAGCTCTGTTCGAGTTCCTTCACATTGATGCCGAATTGACGCAGGTGGTGCATGTGGAAGAGATCGGCACGTGATGTGGTCGTTAGATTGTAGTAGAGTACGTCGGGTAGAATTGTGATTTCGCCCTGCAAAAGTTTAGTGAAATAGAATACATATATTTGTTGTATATGAAAACCAATTGGTGAGTTTGAAGATTAAATTTAAAATTTTCTATTAATTTTTTTTCACACATACCTGCACGTTGTACGCACAGCTCAGCACAAGTAATAGCACCGTTAGTTTATTGAGACGTCTTTGCATCTTGATTTTTAGCGCGAGACTGTTTGAGACTCGCTTAATAATTGCGTGGATTTATAGCAGAAATATTAAAAGCCCCCGGCATTGATAGCAGATAAGCAAAAAACCTCAATGGTTTGAATAAATACAAAAAGAAAACAGTAGGGATGTGCGTGTTTTCGGTTGCGCTATTCAGGCAATAAAAATAATTTTTTTTGAACTGTCTTTCTCTCTCTCTTGCTGATAAGAAATATACAAATTAGTACTGAAGAGTCAATAAACACAAGCCGCTCAGGGGAAATTTATAAGGCGAAGACAGAGAATATTATTTAAACACAGACTTATCAGTTTAAATATATATGATTATATACACACATTTGAATAAATAACTTTATTTCATTCATATTATGTATTTGTATGTTTACTGACAAATCAGATGTGAATCCCAGACTCGTTTAATTTTTCTTAGGGTTTCTTTTTGCTTTCGCGAGCTTCGGAAAGAGGTATGGAGTGATCTTGAACACACATTTGATCATTTAGTAAATTCGTAAGCGGTACTTTACTTTTCTCGCGTCAAGGTATTGAGCAATACGGAAGATATTTTCGAGGTTCTCATTTGGTTGTTTTTTCTGAAAGTTGTATTGTTGGTAGGATCGAACTATCGAATTAATCTAAGGAAAAAGAATGACAACACTCTAGTAACTCACATGGCTATGTCTTGGCTTCGAAGTCTAAAGCTACATTTCAGATTTATATGTATAGAGGTTTTCCTGCCGATAAAAGATTATTCACAATTTTATATCAAATTTATTTATAATTTTTTTTTTATTTTCTCAAAAGTTCATTCCAAACAGATATTTTTTATACTCAATACTCAAACCAACGGGTAACTGGGACCCATCGCAATACCGCCATAGTTGACATGACGTGGCACATTTATATAACCATCCATACCCCAACTAACACCCCACGAATTCTTCAATATCCAATAGTCCTTATTCGTGGTATTATCCCGACCATCCCCTACCAATAACATAGCATGATTCGGTTTACGCTCCTCACAAAGCGCGTCGTTGAAGACACCCTGTCTATAGAATTGTTTGCGCAGACATTTCATATTGATTTTAACCGAAATTGGTCCCACTGTAGCCACAGCAGCCATTAGCGCATACTCATCGTCGGCGGCAATTTTGACAAAACCTTTGCTTTTCGCCACAATCGCAGACGGATCGAACAAACACTCCGCGTCCAGTTGGGCGCGATACGGATACACAGCGGCCGAGTTGATGCCACCATTGTCGCGTATATAGAGGAAACTGCGTTCCTTATTTCCACCCTGACAACCCTTGTTTCCATATGTAATCGTGCAGTCTATTAGGTTCTGTTCCGAGAGCGATACCAGCTTCGAAGTTTTACGAAAATGTTGACCCTCCAGTGCACCGATGGCGGCAAAAGCCCAACAGGAACTGCAGCGGCCTTGAAGTAATATTGATGAGGTTAATTTTAGGAGTGCCTGAGCAGAAAATAATATTTAGTGGACATACCTTGCTTCTTGACCTCGGTGACAGCGCCCAATACACGCCAATCCACCGCATCGGGCAACTCGACATTGGCTGGTGGTATAAAGTTGGCGCCTTGTTTAAAAATACTTGGAATACTACAAAATGACATAAGAAATATATAATTTTCTATATGGTTTATTTAAAAGCAGAGGTAATTACTCAAAGATCTCATCGCTGCCACTCATGGTGCTCGCAAACTCCTCTTCGCTCAAATCCGCATACTCATTTATACCCAATTCAAAGTTGCTCAGTCCTTTCGTAAAGTTCTGATTATGTTCTTCGATAAATGCAAAATGCTTCAGAAATATACGTTCCCTTTTACGCTCTTCAGCATCAGATCCATAGTGCTTATTATAAACTAACTGTAAGAAATATTAGTAATGATGAGAGATCAGAGAACGAGGAAATAGAGAGAGGTGGCTTGATGTTTTATATTTCAAGGAGAATAGTGATAATTGTTAATCTTTATTAACTAATATCGATATCCAGTTTTACGTAGCGGTAATCCGCACCTTTTCTGTTGAAATCGAATGTAAACTAAGCCGAACTTTGGTGATCGTACTCGGAAGATGTCCAAGTACTGTCGCTCGTCCAATATTTATTAAAACTTAAAAAAAAAATGTACTTTTCTGATTTGAGAAGTATACAGCAAAAACAATCCGAAAATTCGACCTTAAAACTTTTATCGGATCTTCTTATTTCGTTCTTATATTTTTTTAAGTAATTAAATATGTCAAGCTCTCAGCTGAGCTTGTACGTTCTGGCTCCATTATATCATCTTTATTCTCCTAGTTAAACATTTTAAATAACCCTTACCTTGAATTGTTGAAAATGTTTTGAATCCTCAATAATCGCAGCGCCACTTAAGCGTAATAAGACGCTTAAAGAAAGCCAATAAACTATAAATAATTTCCTCATTTTCAAAATCACTAAAAAATACACAGCTTCTCCCCACAACTATCTTCCTGCGCGTTTGAGTAAGAACTGAATTTTTAAAAAATCAAATTTGATAATATTAATGTCGTAAGCTATCTAGTCAATGACCTGATCAAACCCGTTTGCTACTACTACCTGTGGTGATCATAGATGATAGATGCAGCACAAGAATGGTGGAAAGGCAAAGAAAATGAAGTAATTAATGATGCAACAACATGCAATCAAAGCATCTAATGCTACAGCTGAGTTATTCTTTTATATAAAAGTAGAAACAGTTTTCCTGAGATAATCCATTAGGTAATTAGCGAATCTTATGAAAATGGGATTGAGAATAGTTCTACGAGTGTTCTGAAAGTATGACTTTAAGCAGAGTCATCTTCAAATTATATTTATTAGTGAATTCACTCAAACGCTTTCGAAAGATTTTTAAGGTATCAATCTATCAATCTAGATGAGAGTTATCAAACCAAAATGCAAGACTCGCGTCTCCACTATCGCGTTTTTTTGTCTGTCACTGTCATAAGATAGACAGTTTCAGCCTCGACTGACATCCAACGTAGAATTACTCATCACAGAAAATTTCTTTTAAACTCAGTAGTCATTTGAGATGTAAGGGCCTGCTTTGGAAGGCAACACTATTATTTGTATTCGGCATAAAGCGTTCTTTATAAGTTCCAATGTGATCATCGTAATATGTCATAGAGTCGTAGACAATGACCATACCGGTGGAGGCAACTCTTAGAATATTCGAAAGAAAAATACTACTTAGGATCATATAAAGTTTAACGCCAACAACGAAGGCTAGCATAAGTTCAAGTCAAGGATAATGCAAATAGAATATCTGATTTATAAAACTTTATTGGGGGATTTAAAAAAGGATACTTTTGTAATATATAATATTTATTGCTGAACATTTTAAATTGTGGCATTGTAATAGTCCTCGGCAGGAATAACACGTGGACCGCCCTGGTAGGCCACAATGAACATATTCTCAATTTCCAATTCGCTGAAATCGAAACTATGGCCTGCAATGAGAAGAAGAAGAATGAAATTTAATTCGCTATTGATATAACTGTAGTTTAGTTGTTCACTGTTAGAGTGCTGCTTCAAAATTATGTCTCTCATTTATATTTTAAACCATTTCAAATTAATTTTAAGCGTAAATGTAGTTTTCTAGAGCCTTCTTCGTTTGGCCAAACCTTGGAGAGTTGCGAATCGAACAATCCACTGGTATAAATACATTGTCGTTATACCAATTTAAGAAAGTAACTGTAGACACTCTTGCATTGCATTCAACTGTTCTTGGATTCACATATTGGAGAATATAGCAGAGCTCAAACCTCGCACTACATTATCATTAAGCCGCGTTTTCACTTACTGTGTGCCACCCATTTCTGGGCATTCTTATGGCGATTATAGAACGCCTGCAACTGGTCATTGTAGGTGGGGTCTGTGGTATCCAACTTTTTCACACTACCGCTAACCATAATGCGTGGACAAGCCGGTTCCATGGGATTGACGCCACGTCTGTGGCATGCGCCATCCTGTTCATCGGTAAAGAAGAAGGTGACCTTGTTCTTTTGCTGCGTATCACGACCCGTAAAGTCCAGATTCAGTAAGAAGAAACGTATGCGTCCAGTTGACGAGCCATCCAGAGCGCTATCATCGACGGCGAGTATATTGACCATTGGATAATCGGGGATTTTATCACTCGTCGAAATGCTACCCACCGCAGCCCACTCGGACTTATGTACCAGGCGGCGTGCCAGTTGTGCATCGGACACGTTTTGCGGTTGACGTCCGTGCGCTGAATATCCTGCACAGCTGTCTATTGTGAGCACGAGTGCGACGAGCAGGCCGCTAAAGATTGCGTTGGCTTGCGACATGACGATAAGAGTAACTTGTAATGTCGCAGGCGGATTCCCTTCGTTTATATAGTAAAAGTGCGACGTATGTTTGTATGTTGCTGTGTATATATGCATTGAAGATGCTGTTTGTTGATATATAAGTCTGTGCAATTGAGTGTAAATGCATATGATAGTTGGCGATTTCTAAGAATTTTACAATAACAGTTCGGGTTTTTTCCTTTCCTCATACAGTCGCTGCAAAATAATCTCATACCGTCTGTTTAGGTTTTTGCGCCGCATTTCACTGGCGAAAATATGTACCACCTAAGCTACTATAAACATATTTCAATAAAAAAATTGGTAAAAATTTCCTTCATTCCTTCTCTTTCTTATCTTTCATTTAAAATTTAATCGATTACTATCGACAATTAAATTGTAGTCATCACTTATGCGACCGACTGTATATTACAGCAAAAAAGTCACCTGCATATATTTATGTATATGGGTTGCCCCTGCGGTTGACATAATCAAGACTACTGATAAAACCATATTAATATAAAAATTTAATTTACGTGCAATACAAGTGTATATATAATACACTTGCAACCCGCTCCGGCTTCGCTCGGGTTTAAACAAACACTTCAATTTTTTACACACACATGTACACTCTCCCATACATATGCATGTATGTATGTACTTTCTCGTTTTTGTTTGGGTCATTTAAAAAGAGTAAAATTAAGAAAATTCGAACATGAAATTATATTTTTTCTAATGAGCTAAGACTTGATTACGACTTATAGGATTTGATGTCCTTTCCCTTTTTGATACCCTCGCCTAGAAGCTATTTCCAGAAAGTTGAGATCTAGATCTTTTGCGTTTTTTTAAATTGAAAAGAAAATTATTCTGCCTTGGTACAAAGTACTAAATTATAGTTATAAAAATGTAGTTAAAAGTTGCAATATATTATTTGCTGAAAATATTCAAATAAGATGGATTTAGTTCTGAAAAGAACTGATTTTTTTTCCAACACTTATTGGGACATAACTATAATAGTTAGACATACATATGTTGTCGCGATATTTATACTCTAGCAACAAAGTTGCTAAGAGAGTATTATAGTTTTGTTCACATAACGGTTGTTTGTAACAACATATAACTATGAAGGGGCATATTTGCTTATAATATTTTTGGAGAAGTGGGCGTGGCCCCGCCCCTTACTAAGTTTTTTGTACATATCTTGTAAACTACTAAAGCTATATAAACCAAACTTTCTAGAATCGTTTCTTTTAGGTACTACCTTATACAGTCCAAAAATGGAGAATATCAGATTGTATCCACGCCCACCTCCCATACAAAGATAATGCTGACAACTACTAAAAATGCTTTAATTCAGTAAGGAAAACACCAGAAACCTTAAATTTCATTACAAAGAAGGTAGAGAAGTTCTCCACCCAAATTGGTACACGCAATTTGAATTGGGCATGGCTCCGCCCACTTATGGGTCAAAAACCATATCTCAATGAAACTTGGTTTGTAATATTTCCCTTACATCCCAATGATATTTTGTGAAAATAGGCCAAATCGGTTTACAACCACGCCTACTTTCTATATATAATACTTTGAACTTTGAAGTCGACCTGAATAGTTTAGAAGGAACAAAAGTGCTCCATCCAAATTGGTATACACAATTTGATGTGGGTATGGCTCCGCCCACTTATGGGTCAAAAACCATATCTCAATGAAACTTGGTTTGTAATATTTCCCTTACATCTCAATGATATGTTGTGAAAATAGGCCAAATAGGCTCACAACCACGCCCACTTTCTATATATAATACCAGAACTTTGAAGTCGACCTGAATAATTTACTTTACAGTATGTAAGTTAGTTAGTTATTGTTCACTTCAGCACTTCCTTACCTAACCTACAAAGCATTTATTATCCAATGAGATTTGAACTGATTAATTAGTTTTCGCAATAGTTTCAGAAGACATCCGAAGGGAATAAGATGAGAAAATTAAAGATATGCGTAGACGTATGTCCGTTACCATATATACATATATACATATGTATATAGCAACTTCATTCTAAAATGTATTGCTTATATTTAGTTAAATGCATTTGTCAACTCATACATACTTATATTATTTTTATGGACTTTTTCAGATTTGACTTCGATCAAAAGCGCGATTAAATACAAATGTACTAAATGCGTCGTTTAAAAATATAATTAAAAATTATTTATGATTTCATTATCATACCCAAGATCTAGTTCTAGTTTAGCGTTCCGGGTTCTGGTGGCGAAACAATGAATTGCATTCGTACATACAAACTTACATGCATTAGTAACAGTGTTTCTCGTGAATTTTGTTGCTATAAAACTTCCTTGAGATTACATTAATATATAAACTTTAATTCTATAAGAATCATTTACTTATATATATATACATATACATACATTTATTTTATTATGTAATTATTTACATATAATATATTTATTACACTTATTATGATAACTAATAGCAAATGATTTAATTTAAAATTCGTAGAATTAATAGTCATTCATTGGCGGTTGCTGTGGTTGAAAGTTTAAGCAAACGGTCGTCAATTCAGCCTTCAGTCTATTTCAAAACAAAAAATCAAAATCGTTTAATAGTTAATAAGTAAATGCAGTTTACTACAAAAGAGAGTTACCTTTGCGCATCATTACACTCATAACGCTCCAGTTCACATAATATAAACTCGGAGAATACTTCCTTCCACTTTCTACGTACTGGTACTGGTTGATGTTGATCAATATACAGTTTGCGCTTATTACTTGTTGGTAATTCGTCTGATTTTAATGGATCCATAGCCAAATTATCCAAAATATGCTCATTCGGGTGTACAAACTTTTCTGTAGCAGAATCATCTTTGATCACAGTCATTGGCTGTTGTATAGTGTCATTCAAAAACATCTCCTTCAGATTCCAATGGTCATTATCCGTTTTATATTTGGGTTCCAGTAAACTGTGATTAGATTCAATATCGCTTTCATCTTGTGTTTGGCTGCTAAGTGAATAGTAATCATTCATTTGTATATGCTGAAAAATTTATTCGATTCGATAATTATAATTTTAAACTTAAGTAAAACTCCAATAATATACCACATCTTCCACACTCTGTGCAGGCCTTCTTGAATCTATTTTTGTTAAAAACTGCATTCCGGTATAAAATTCATAACCAGATTCAAATTTTTTGCCCGGATGCTTACTTTCAAACAGCATTGCTTTCCTACGCTCCGTCTGTAAATACAAAGTTCGCTTTGAGTACACGAAAATGGCATGTCTTAGTATACATATGTATGTATTTGTACGTACGTTAAATCGTGAACGCAAATTATTCCAGTAATTTTTCGCGTCATTCACACTATGCTTTGTTACTTCGGCGATTTCTGCCCATATTTTCTTTCTAATTTCACTTTTTTTATACAATTCAGAATCGGGATCCCATATAGCCGGTCTTGCCGCTATAAAGTCTATAAGTATTTTTTGTTCCTCATGTGTCCAAATCTTTTCTATCCGACGGAATCGTTTCCCACTCGTTCCCGCTGATTTTTTGGACCTTTGTAAGCTGAAAAATTGTTTATTCTATTATGTTATGATTGTTATCTTTATTTTTTATTTACTTACAAACTATATCTGCTCATTTTATTTGCTACACAAAAATGACCAAGTGAAAATCTTTGCCTTTTTGACACAACTCAATCAACAGCATATGTCAAAATAATGACTCGAAGTGACAGTAAACTGGTACGTTGACAGTAGAGTTGTATTTTGACATATTGGAATAGCATTATGACAGTTTTACTAAAGTGTCATTTTTTAATACTAACTGGGGAGGGAAAGTTATTAGTAATTAAATATAAATAAATAAAGATGGATTAAGCACTGCAATACTCATACATATGTCTGTATGTAATTATGATGCATCTCGAGTATTCTTGCTTGACTTAATTGTCAAAAAAAAATTTAAGATATTTCTTGCGCTTATCATACACATACATATGTATGTATATGTATGCATGTATGTATTATTTATTTTATGCTTTTGTTAAAGAGATTATTAACTTTTATCCCTTACTTTCTTATGCACATATCGCATAAAATGAAAATAAATTAATGATATTCTGCTATAATTCTTTATTTAAAACCAGTCTCACTGTAAAATTGAATAAGAATGTTAATGTGGAACAGTTAATAACAGTTTATAAAATATATATTATATGTGTATGTTTGTAGTTGTTGTAAAATACATGATTTCTGCTTATATTTAATTACAAAGCACCAGCTATGGTATATTGAACATGTTTTTATTTCTCAGTCGTTGAATTTTATCACTACCGGGGATGAGTTAGTTCGGTTTCGCGTTATAATAATCCTTCACAGCGATATTATGCGGACCACCATAGAAGTCCAAAACGAAAATATTTTCGATTTCCAGTTCGCATAAATAGAAGCTGTGAGCTGAAAAATTAAGCGAATAAAATTATGCATTAAAATGACAATAGAATACAAGTATTTATTAATTGAATCATAAAAACGAACTAATCATCTTTGTATATCACATTAAAAGCAATATTTTACCTTTAATCCATTTCTTGGCAGCTGGATGGCGTACTGTGAATGCCTGCAACCAGTCGTTGTAGTCCTTATCCTTTTTGTCCAACTGTTAAATAGACGACATACTTTCATTAGTTTATAAAAAAAATATAAAATTCATATAACTTTACCTCCTTAACCTTTCCGCTAATTATGGTACGTGCACATGTCGGCTCCATTGGATCCTGTCCATGATTTTTGCAATTCAAAGTTTGATCATCGGAGAAAAGAAAAGTGACTTTATTAACATGCTTCCAATCGGGGCCAGTAAAATCCAAATCTGTCAGCAAGAAATGTATGCGTCCTGTAGATGAACCATCCAATGCGCTGTCATCCACCGAGATTATGTTTACCATTGGATAGTCAGTGATTTTATCATTCGTCGAAATGCTACCCACTGACGCCCAGTTGGTTTTGTGCACCAAAGTACGTGCTACTGCAGCATGATTTGTGGTACGCAAATAACGTTTGTATTCTGCAATAATGCGTGCGTCTTCAAGCGCCGAATAGGCGGCACAATAATTGAGACTGATTAATGTTACAAGAGCAAATGTAAAGACACTGGTGATTGCTTTTGCCATGATGTGATGTGATTATCCGGCGCTGTATCTACTGTTTATCCGTCTGCAAGTGTATAAATAGTTGTGGCAATATTACTATTTAAAGACAGATGTACGGATGTACTTTTGTAAATAGTACATAATTCACTTTATACACATATTCTATGTTAGTAATCTAAATATTTTTATTTGTTTAAGCTTATCAAAGCAAACTGCGCTTTGCGACAACAAAACATACATATTTACATTCACTTATACATATATGTACATATGTAATTAAGTTTATGCGAATTCGCTTATAACATTTCAACTTAAAAATGATAATGTATGATTCTTTCACTTTAAAAATGTAGCAAAACTTCGCAATTCAAATAGAATGACTACATATGTACATACATTCGCATATATATAATAAATAAGTACATTCACTTAAGAATAAAGAAAATTAGAAAAATAAAGGCGCGTTTGTCACGTACTGCGTTTTGTGTACACAGTCAGTCAGCAGACAAAATTTTTTATAACCAAATTTTTTGCACAAATTACTATTTATATAAATTAATCACAGAACTTTAAATTGCGTCTTTTACGAAATGTAACACTATTTTAATGCTTAATTACACATTTATATATTTGATTATTTCAAAACATTCATTACCACAATGATATCTCTTTAATTTGATGGAGCACCTTTGTTTTTGTTTTACCTGTTTTAAGTATTAATGTTGTTGCTGTGGCACCCTTTCGCGATCTGTTCTGTGTTAATTTGTGTTCTGCAATCAATTCCATTATAACAATGGTTAGCGTTTTTATACCAACAGCACTCCATTTGCGATCTTTGTTCTCGTTGCGCATATTATCTATCAGCTGATTTATATATTCGTTTTACGATTTTTTTCATAACAAACAAAATTATTGTGCTGTTGTTGTGTGCTGTTTCGCTATTGAAAGCGACAGGGTTGCATGCCTTAAACCACCAATTACTCAAAACGTAACGTAATGAAATTAAGTTTGACGTGTAAATAAGTAATTAATTAATAATGAAAAAATTATCATAAATGCCAAATATAAAAAATTGAAAAAAATGTTCTATGCATCAAATATGCAAAAATATATATTTAATAAACATTTTATTAATAATTTTTATAAATTAAGTTAAAATAATATTTTTTTTTAACGTTAAAAACAAAAAAATTTTAAAATATTCTGTGAACAATCAATTTGAATGTGTTCATGAGTGTCCCGCCTAAATCACTTCGGTAATGATTAGCTATCACTTACCTTAGACAAAACAAAATCAACAAAAAAGACTTTAAAATAGTAATATTAATCAGTTGGATCATAAAGACAATCAACGTGCAGTTCTACTTGCATTTTAAACTTCAACTTTCAAAATTATATTTAATGAAGACCTCTCAGACTTGTTGACTGTCTGATATATTGGGAAACTCAAGTTCTACAGCAATTATAAAATTGAAACTTGCGTATTACTTCTAATTATTAACTTAGCACTTTCATAGAAAGACTCTTACTCTGAAGTGTTTTGTAAACAACATGTAACCACTTGTAATAACATATGTATCGTCGTCATACATATATGAAAATTCTGATGACATTCCACATTTTGTATACTCGAGTATGCTTTTGAAAAACTCAATGTTATCTACTTCACATTGGAGACCAATGTAAGCGCTTTATAAATAACTACATGTTATGTATATGACAATGGAATTGGGTTGAGTAGCTCTTGTATTATGCTTTCTTTCATAAATGCTTAATGCTATTCCATAACGAAGTCGGATATAGTAAGTATGCATGTAGATAGTCACACCCAGAACGGCTTTTGTGCTGTCATCGTAACAGCTGATTTACATATCAAGTTTAATTGAGTTGCATTCGCGTACTTTTCCAGTAACCATTATCCATATACTAAATTTTCGAAGGAAAATAAAAGATGTGCTAGCAAACACTGAAATAACAGTACACTAATAGTTCAAAAATAAAGAAGAAGAAGAATTATATAGCATATAGCATCAGAAAGAGATCGGTCTTTTAAGTTTTTTCTTAAGAAGATATATATTTCTTCACCTTTCTTGGGTTCTTCCTCTTCCTGTAAATTTATTTTACTTATTGTATTTATAATCGTCGTAATTCTTGAGCAATGTACTCACGAAAGTAAATCCAAACTCTCTATACAATCCATTATAAGCGCACATTCCCAGCTGATAACCGTCGAACCGGCTTGGAAGCTCACTTTTTGTAAAAAAATGTTCGATTTGCTTTGCTTTGATTTTCCCCAAAGAAAAACGTGCCAAACGGTTGCGTGGTGGCCCTGAAAGAGTTCATTAACGAGCAGGTTTGGTGGCGATCAACTGAGTTTCTAACAGCTGACCAGAATTCATAATGAAATTGCAAGCAATTTTCATGTAAGTAACTTACAACAAATATACCGTCGTCTGCATATGCACTCATATCTTGAAAGAAAAAATGTTTGCGGCGAGCTATTTGCATACGATTTACATAGATAGTTATATATAAATGTAAATTAGAAAAATGTTTGTTTAAATCAGGTTTTAATGGACAAAAACCACCTTTCAAACAATCGCATTGGAGTACTAAATACTTTGAACACTTTTTTCATTCTTTTGTAAGCCTAATGTATGAGCTTTAGTATAAAAAAGTCCATAAATGGTAACCAAATCTGGCTGGTCTAACGTAAACAATGTAAACAAATTTTTACCTCAAGTGATCCCTCAAAGTGTAAACGAGCATGATCTCAGAAAATGCAAACCAACCTGATACTACCTGAACCTTCACAAGCCTGACCTCACTTCAGAATATAAACAATTTTCACTTTAAGTGACCATGACCTCACGTGGGTCTTATAAAGTGAACAAACCTGACAACACCTGACCCCTAAAATTGTAAACAAATGAAAAAGTAAATAATCCTGATCCTATATGACTCTTCGAAATATAAACAAAGCAGACCTTCACAATCCTCATATCACATGAGTCCATAAAATTTTAGCACACGTCTAAATCTAAAGAAATATGACCTCACATGACCTTTCAAAATATAAATAAGCCTGACTTCATGTGACCCATCAATATATACATAGAGAGATATCAAGTGAGTCCAAAATCCATGTGAACATTCAAAATGTGTCCAAATCAGAAATGTAAATGCAAACTACGGCCAAAAGTTATTGACACTGTCCCCATTCAAGTTGTGCTTATTTTAAATCCTTTGATCCGTTGAAATTGCGAGTGCATTAAATTTTCGATTACACCCGAATTTAGGGCTTCCTTACTTGAGTGTTTTTATTTTTATTTATTGCTCTTATTTCTACTATAAACAAACTTTATTTTCATACACTGCAATATTGAAATCGACTTTTTAATCAAAAACAGTAAATAAAAATAATTATTTTCATAAAAATTGAAGACTTCTCCATAGTATTATGAAAAATTATTAGTAAAATTAAGGGGTTTTGTGGGTTCAAAAAATCTGTTTTTTTATTTTGCTTATTAATATTTAATAATATTTGTATAAAAACGGTTACAAACGTCGACGAGCCGTACTTTTCTTGGAATTAAAAAAGAAAAGCAAAAGTTCCCGCAAATGTCAAGAATTCGACTCAAAAAGTGACATTTTCAGTTGAGAATAAGTTTGGGATGCAAACAGATCTCTACAAATATTTTGTTGGGTTAATGTTGACACAAATGGCCAAGATCGATATAAAACGGTTTAATCGATTTAATCGACCAGTGCTTAATCCTAGAGACCTCTATTGGAAAACGGCGGAAGCAAAGTTGTAGACCTAATAATTTTTACATAAAAAATAGTGAAAATATTCCTTTTTTACCCGACAAAACCCATGTAAAAATTAAATAAAAAAATATTTTTTTTATTAATTTAAAATATTTCATATTTAATTTAATTGAACAATTATTCTTTAAATTAAATAAAAAAAATATTTTTTATTCATTTATTTATATTAAGTAATACTATTTTAAATTTTTTATAAAGTCTTAAAAATTATTATTTTTATTAAATTAATTTTTTTTTTCAAATATAAATTTAAATAATTTATAAATCGTTACAAAAATGATATATTTATTAAATAAAACAAACAAAAAACAAAATTCACTTTTCCAATTTTTTCAAATGACCCAAATTAAGCAACATTTTCCAAAGATTGATTGTAATTAGGTATAGAACTTTAAAATGAAAACAACTAACTACAAATGTACATATGGAGACGCATGAATGTATGTACGTTTGTATGTATGTATGCATGGTGATTAATAAAGAAAATTCATAAGCCATTTTATCTTTTCTTTGTGGTTGCATTCCTTTACTTTGATTTTGCTTTTGCTTCATTTCCAATTTCATGTTACTTTATCATTGATGGTGAAGTTGCCGGCTGCCAGCAAGCAATTAATTTTAACTGCATACTCACATGTGTGTGTGTCTGTTTGTGTCTGCTGCATGCTCGCCTGCATTTAAATAAGCGCAAACGATTGTTTTTTCAAATGCCTTTGCAGCGCTGCCAACTGCGCCATCGACTGCGCCAGCGTTTGTGACTACGACGCCGACGTTGACTTTGACTTTATCGTTGTCATCGCAGGCGACAGCAACAACAACAACAACAGCCGTCGTCTGCGTTTTCTTTTTCCCATACGCGCCCGATCACACATCTGTTTTGTGCATTCTGCTGCGTTCACCACACACACAGGCACATGCGCAATCGCTCGTATGTATCGCTGTGTTTGTGTGTGTCCATAATCCATCTTATTCTTTACGCTGGCGAAGCGTGAAAATATTTTTTATAAAGATTATAAAAATGTGACAATGTGATTGCAACAAAAACGAGTGCACATCCACATTCATGATTACAAAAACATCGATAGTTAATTTAAAGTTGGAAAAAGTGGGGAAGAAATTCTTGTTTGCCTCGTGCATGGTGCTGGTGCAATGCAGGAATCTCAGGCAGAAGATTTTTTTAAATAAACGCATTTATTTTGTATGCTAAGCAGCGCAAGATTTGAATTCTCTTTATGTGTGTGCGTCTCCACTGATATGCTGACTTTAATCTGGTCATTGAACCATTAAAATTAAAAAAAGGTCATACAAGTTGAATATAATCTAGGATTATCAGTGGGAGCATGCAAAGTCATAATCATTTTATACCCACATAGTACATAGATAAAACATAAATTATATTTTGGGGTTCTCAATTGGAACTACGCTATTTTAATTACATACTAGCTCTAAGACTCTCTCCTTTCTTTTTATACTCTCGCAACATGTTGCACAGAGTATTATAGTTTTGTTCACCTAACGGTTGTTTGTGTCATCTAAAACTAAACGAGTTAGATATTGGGTTACATATACCAAATTCGGATCTATCTGTCCGCCTAATTTCCTTATAATACAATTTTGGAGCCCATTTGATTCATTGGCTCTACATCTATAAATTAAGCACCAACGAAGATATCGGCATAAAACCTTGCACAAATATTGCGTTTCTAATGTGACATCGCCGAAATCGAACTATAACATTTCAAGGCCCCATATATCGAATATGAGGACCTCTGTTAATTTGCCGCAAGTGCCTAATTTTTTGCCGTAAATATCGGTAAGCCTCTCGAATATTCTAAAGAAATTAAAATTAGGGAAAATCAGGTCAATATTTCCTCTAGCCTAAATATACTGCATACACAAATAAATAAGTGAGCGTATTGTTTTGGCTAATGTAATAGTTGAAATCGGTTGAGGAATTATTCCAGGTTCCACATAGAATAAAAAAGGATTTTCGTTATTCTTGTACACTTTTTGCCGAGTATACGGGCTTATGCCGAGAGTATAAAATACGGAACATAGCTCGTCCTTATTTGTTATTGGGAATATTTTATGTAGTTGTCTTTGGAAATGAAATAAGAGATTACTGAAGAACTACTTTCAGCGTTTCCAAAACAATACCGTTATACATACAGATTTATAGCGGCTACGAAATTACATATATGCATATTTAGATATCCGAATATCCAACCGGCTATCCATTGAGACATATACATATAACCGGATATTTTAAAAATTTTCTGCAATTATAAAGATTTACGAAGATTCCCTAAATATTCGAACTAATATTCGGAATTATGTATCACCATTTTTGAAAATTCAACTGCATTTACATTTTCCATAATTTATTCATTTATTTACAAAGATTTTATTCGTATTCTGATATTCGAATATAGAAATTTCCAGTTGTGGTCTACAAATTTCTATTTATGAGTTTCTAGTTATGAGCTTCTCTGTCTCACACATGTTTTGGATAAGTACAATAACTCGCATAAGTACAATTATAATATTTTATCGCTATCGAGACTTCTCGCCTTCTTCTCATTTTTCCTTATTTTTGTTTAATTATTTGAAAAATCTTCGCACCATTGACATGCTCAAGGATTCAGCCAAAATCAGAGCTATACTGCCTTAGAAAATCGAAAAAACCAATCAAGATTGTTATTGCATTCGAAATATAGTGCAAATGAAACAAAAATGCTTCAAATATATATTATAAATTACGATTGTTTTTTTTTCTAACTTATTTAATGTTTCCATACCGACAAAAGATATGACGCATCCGATATATAAATAATTGGCGCCTAAACCTCTGCTATGACGCTTAAATACTGTAGTTTTTTGTCAATGACGGTTTCGGAAGAGTGCGCAAGCAAACTAAAAAATAATTTTGTTGATAAGTATATTATAAGGAAAATATTCCATTCAGATGATATTCGAACAAAAGAATATTGAAAATTCCGTTAAGAACACTGAATTTCTGAGTCTAATAACACTGTACATTGCTCGGCTATTTTTTTCAGGGAGATTGAGACATATGGAAGTGAAAAAGTGCATTTTCCGCTTTTCGAAGTTAGCCTCCAAAATCGAAATATTTGGATTCGAAATTCGAAAAATCGTCTTTAAAAAATTATTATTAATTACGGAATATAACTACTACAAAATCCAAAATATAGATATTATCTAAATTTTCTTCTTAATTCATTGGTGTATAAAACTTTTTCGTCAAGCTTCAATGACATATGCTATTAGAGGTCCAATATTTTTATATACTCTCGCAACAAAAGTTGCTAAAGAGAGTATTATAGTTTTGTTCACATAACGGTTGTGTTACAAACAACAAAACGAGTTAGATATAGGGATATATACCGAAGTGATCAGGGTGAAGAGTGGAGTTCAAATCCGAATGTCTGTCTTATTTTTTGGCACCATAGGAAGGTTGCTTTCGAAAATGAGCAAAATCAGTGGTCCCACAAAATGGCGAAAACTGAAAGCACATAAAGTGCCATAACTAAGCCATAAATTTGGTATTAAGGATCGCACTGTGAAGGGGCATATTTGGATGTAATTTGTTTTGGGCAAGTGGGCGTGGCCCCACCCCAAAATAGGTTTTTTATATATATCTCGCAAACCAATAGAGCTATATAAACCAAACTTTCTGCAGTCGTTTTTTTTAGCCACTTTTTAATACAGTTCAAAAATGAAAGAAATCGGATAATAACCACGCCCACCTCCCATACAAAGGTTAAGTTGAAAATCACTAAAAGTGGGTTAACTCACTAACGAAAACACTAAATTTCACATAAAAAATGGCAGATGGAAGCTGCACTCAGATTTTTTTTACAAAATGAAAAATGGGCGTGGCGTCGCCCACTTATGGGTCAAAAACCATATCTCAGGAACTACTTGACCGATTTCAATGAAACTTGGTTTGTAATAGTTTCCTTACATCCCAATGATATGTTGTGAAAATAGGCCAAATCGCTTCACAACCACGGCTACTTCCTATATACCAGAACTTTGAAGACGATCTGAATCGTTTACTTTACAATATATAAAGAAAACACTAGTGAAGATATCGGTGCAGAACTTTGCACAAATACTATGTTAATAGTGTGACAGGCCCATTCTAAAAATCGCCGAAATCGGACCATAGGTTTTTAAGGCCCCATATATCGAACACGAGGACCTCGGTGCTTCTAACCTAATATTATGGTTTCCAACTTTCAATGGACTTTATACAATATATATGACGAATATGTGGGTCAAGTTGTGTATTATATATATAAATAAAGTTAAATATATAAATTGCGAGAGTATAAAACGTTCGGTTACACCCGAACTTAGCCCTTCCTTACTTGTTCAATATAGATTTTTTTTTCGAAGATCAAACTTTAACTCGTCATAGTATCTGTCATATAAGCTTGATCAAAATTTTTATACAAAGATTTTATACACCATTGAATTAAGAGGAAAATTATAATATATCCATTTTGTGAATTTATTATTTTTCGCGAAAAAATCATGATTTTGAGTTCATAAAACTTACACCCTGTATTTAAATATTTTATTTTGACATAATGCATTTAGGATTAGGCTTGAAATCACATAGATTTAAATATACATACGATTAATGTGAAAATGTTGGTTCGATTGCGGTTGTTCCAACAAAAATAACACCTGCTTAATATAGACAGTTATTGGTAGTTCCGAAAATCATCGCTGATTATAATATGATTCTCATTTCAACTAACAATAACTCATCGCTAACCACAACACGCGAATATCCAATAATTCTAAAATCAACTTATGAGCTCGCAAACCGCTTCACTGTGCGCTTGCAGCCTCTGTTTCTACAGCTGTGACTGCAACGTCAACGTCAATCCTGTGAGTGATCGCACAAGTGTCTGAACAAACGAAAGCACTCTTTTTAGAGGGCGGTGGGCCGACGCTTGACTTACTAACTGGCTGGCAGGCTAGCAGGTCGGCTGTCTGACGACATTCAAGTGCTTGCGTACGACGCGATTATTTTTTAGCGCACTCATTTAGCTGCGTATGTATGTATGTATTGTATGTATTTAAGAGCGTTGTCGCACATTAACGAGTCAGACAGAAATAAAAATCAAATTCAATTCAAATTCAAAACATTACTCTGGTTTATTTTGCATGCACATACATATTTATATTGAAATATGTACATATGTATAGATGTATATATGTACATCATATGAGAATGTGTTTGTTTGTGGTTTCATTTATGACGTTTGTGTTTTTGTTTTCCACAAATGCGTGTGTGCCTTTTGGTTGCTGCTATTTTTGTAATTTCTATAGGCGCTGCTGCTGTCCGCTGCCTCAGTAGACGTCGCTGCCTCTGTAGCGATACTTCAAATGCTCACACATTGACTACGCCTGCAACACCGTTGTGACCTAGTGGTACCCAGCTGGCATTTGACGTTTGAAAGTTTTCATTCTGGATTGCGCATTATAAATTTGTATATACGTTTTAGTATAGGAACCGAACTTTTTTCAGACACTATTCCAAAATTCCTTTGAAGTAATGTTCCAAAAGAATATTTTAATCATCTCACTCCCAACTGTAGTATTTGCTTTAATACAAAGTAGACTTCTCGGTCCTAGTCCTCAGGAAGTGATCCAAAGACGTTCAAATCCTAATATGTAAATATATACTGATATCTACTGTTTAAGCAAACTTATCGACCATGCTATCGTACTTATCGACTGTCGTTTAAACTAAAATCGTATTCCAAAAAGAGCGTGTGGGTTCATTTTTATCGTGGAAGACTAAAAGGCATAAAATGTCATACTCTGTGGAGAGGCATCCAATGAATTTCCTTTGGAAATAAAAAAATATAGGTCGCTTCCAATACCTTCCCTAAATTCTCCCTATTCTAATATGTTCTTTAGAAGAAAAATAAATTCTTGACACGTTTCCAGTAGAGAACCATATAGTATAAAATTATATTGGGGAGCTCAGAAATCAAAGTAGAATATGCTACAACAGAGTGAGACCGAAAAAAGTACAGTTACGAAAAGCACTATCCTTGGAATTGCAATTTCCAGGTAGTTCAGAATCGAGGCTTGCACTTTATGGTGTCAGAACTCTCCTCTAAGGGATCCTGTATCCCAATCGTTCATAAATTCGTTGATTTTGATGGAAGAAAATCAAATATTTTGATTCAAGACCAGTCAGTTGCTAATGACAACTAATGGTCTACGAAACATTGCAATAATTTTTCCGAACAAGTCTCTCAAGAACATATTAGGAATAAGTACTCTTACATAAATCCTACAATTAAACAATTCAACTGAGTGTGATGGAATACATCGTTTTATGCTCTTTCGTAAGATAAGTTCTTCCATAAGCCAGTATTAATAGATTGCCTTGATATTTTGATATAAATATGCATGAAGAATCTTCTGAAATCACTTTTTAATAGACCGATTTCTAACTACTAACTAATATCAAGAGTTTTATACAATAGCGCTCCAACGCCATAGATCAAATCGAAAATAGTTTAAACCCGAAACATTGATTGATGTTTTATTACTCACGGTTCAAATATTCTTAAAATTCTGGGAATCAGTTCCAAAATAAAACCAAAACCAATACTTCTTATAAACTCACTCATACAGCTGAAGTATTTTTTATTCATTGGGTGCAAACGCTTGCCGAAATGCACGCTTTCTGGTCGGCTGTTCGTCTCGTGCGGCCAATTTTGCAGTCGCTGCGCAGCAACAGCAACGCGGCCGCGGCGCAAACGCAGCCGGCGATCGGACAGCTGCACAGCAATGCTCGAAGTGCTCGACTATAACAATTTGCGATCAGCAACCGCTCGAGGTAGTCGGTGTAACGCACTCGACGTGAACACACCAAACGTAAATAAACAATTTGAATTACAAAATAAATGCATCAAATTAAGTACGAAGCATAAATTATATAGAAAAAAAAACAAAAAAAAAATTAAATAAAACAAACTTAAAAATTTGGTTGTACGACGCGAGCTGAAGTCCCAGTGAACACTAGGCGCATTTCGTGCTGTCACCTTTGTTGTTGGTTTTCATTATTGTTGTTGAAAATCGCGTGTTTTTTTATGCGAAAACGTCGCAACGGCTGAGAAGACAAACGCAGCAAAACATAAAAGTGGTTTGCGGGCTGACAAGAATACGCCAGCTGCCAGTTGGCCATTGCAGCGCAGCAGCGAAATTCTAATTGACGTCTGCAGTGAAAATTTGGGAAAAGCAGAAGAAGACGCTCTTCGCACATTTATACACACAGAATCACTAGCGACGCTGCCGGCTGCGATCCGCTGTTATCGGCGAAGACTTCCCGACCACGCATTTTTGAGGCGTTGTTGTTGTTGGCGTTGTGCATGGGGCTGTAAAAATACCAAAGCCGCGGACTTGGTGTTGTTGGAGCTGCTTGTTGTATTTGTTGTTGCTCGTGCTATATAAAATCTTTTTATACGCGCCACTTATTGTTGCTGTTGTACGGTTGTTGAATTATTTACACGAGTGCAGCGGCAGGCGAGCGGGTGCGACGACGACAACGACAACAACCAGTTGACCGCATTTGGCGCCAATGAAAAATTACAACAACAACAAGGAGGCGAACGCAAAACGAAGAAAAGTAGGAAAAGTCAGAGCGCGCTTCGCGTGATGCGTGAAAAGTGAAAGTGCAATGAAGTGTATTTTCTAATTGATAAACAACAACAACAGATAACAAATAAACAAGCAATAAATATTAAAAAGTGTGAATACAAAAAAAATAACAAAAATATTAGAAATTAATAAAAATTATTAAATTTAATTTAAAAAAATTATTTGAAGCATAAATTTTATAAATTAAATAAATTTTTTGTAAATTTTTTTTTTTGCAAAATTTACACAAACAAAAATTCTAAACTCTCATAATCAAATCACCGTTGCTCCCTTATAAATAAAACAAGTAAAATCAAAAACAACAACAATGACAGCTAAAACCAAAACTGAATGTAATGAGAAGGCAAAGGAGACCATCAGCGAAGAGACCTTCAAAGATTTACTCACCGAACAGTTGGAGCGTGTTGGCGCTGGCGGCGTATTTGTTTGGTAATTATTTTCTCCATTTTTTTCTAATAATGTAGCCAAATATATTTTACACATTGTAAATACAACAACAACAAAAACAAACATTTGTGGGCAGAGTATGAAAATGAATCGATTTCCTTCCTTCCTTCCATCTGTGTTTGTGCATGTCAATCAATAATTTCGGCATTTCAAAATAAATTTCGTAAAAACAAGTGGCGTGAAAATAAATTGCAAGGAAAGTGCAACGCTTCTTTCAATGGCTAAAAATAAATAAATTAAATAAAAAAAAATTTTAAAAATTATTTTCGAAAAAAAAAATTTTTTTCAAGCAATTTTTTTAAATATTTTTTTTAAAGATTTTTTTGTCGTTGACAGATTTTTTTTTAATAATTGAAAGTTTTTCGATAAAAAATAAACTGAACTTTTTCGAAATTATACAATTTTCGGTTTTTTTTCCACTAAAAAACATTTTTATCTAATTATATTATTTTCCCATTAAAAAAAACTTGAATGACAGCGGTAAACAATTAATTTAAATTTTTAAAAATTATTTTCGAAAAAAATTTTTTTCGAGCAATTTTTTTTAATTTTTTATTAATTTTATTGATATGATTTTTCTTATTTTAAAGATTTTTTGTCGTTGCCAGATTTGTTAAAAAAATAAATGAAAGTTTTTCGATAAAAAATAAACTAAACCTTTTCGAAATTATACAATTTTCGGTTTTTTCTCACTACAAAATATTTTTATCTAATTATATTATTTTCCTATTAAAAAAAAACTTGAATGACATCGGTAAACAGTTAATTAATGATTTATTTGCCGAACTCTCAATACAATGTAACACATATTATAATAAGCATATAAGATAAGATGCGGCCTCTCTTATTACGCTTGCCGCCAATAATTTCGCATGCAACTATTTTTGAATTGCAACTACAAGTGTCTTCAATAAACACTTTAGTACAAAATATATAATAGTTGCGCCAATTCTGAGCTGCTATAAAATGTATTTCACACACAAAATTGACAATATTTTGGGCGAAAATTTAAGAGGCGATACGCAAATAATCATCAAAAATTGTTTAGTAGAATTTCTGGGCAAAAAAAATTCGAGCAAACACATAAAATCACAAAATTCGTGCGCAAACTTCAAAAGTGGCATAACTAAAAAGTTTTTTTTTTAAAGAGTGAAAGATTGTAAATTTTTACAACAAAATTAGCACAAAATTAATGCTACTTTTATTGTAACAAATTTATATTATTTGGCATAAAAAATAACTATTTTAAAATATTTTTAATAACACAAATTAAGTTTATATAAAATATTTCAATTTCGATTTATGTCATTTTTGCTCTTCACTTGCAATATTCGCTACAAGCACGAGTGGTTTGCACAATTTTATAGGTACATTGTACATGTTCTTACACACAAGTGCTTTCGAAATATTCTAAAATTCAAAGGTTATGCGTTGAGTATGCGCAAATACACGTGTAAGAATGCATTTATCAATGAAGGCACATACGAAAAAATAACACTTGACAAGAAAAAATGTTATTTTTAATAAAACATGTTCACCGCTTTATACGTTGCACTTGGAAGACTTGACTGACTCTTCAATTGCGCCATTGTTTAAACGCTTTTATTTAAATACTATTATTTTGAAAAATTATGTGAAAAATGTATGTATGTATGTATAACAAAATAAATACATAATTACATTTAATGCAAGAGCATTGCACCTCAATTGCGATTTAGGAGGTTATAAGGCGCTGATAAGGCGATCCAACAGCAGATTTGCAAATATAATTTTACTTCTTTAGATGAAAATATAATTTTGGTAGCGTATAGATTTATAAACATATGCACATATATGCATATTATTGGAGTGCAATAAATCATAAAAACTGCTATTAAAACGTAGTTCAATATATTTACACGTTAGGGAGGTTCTAAAAAATCAAATGAATGGTCTGTACCCTTTAATCCGTAACACCACGCACATAAATGTCACATAGAAAATATCATTCTGATTAGAGATGGTGAAGGAATCGTAAGGTAGTCCAAGTCCAACTATTTTTATGAAGAATAAAATTTTATAGCTTATGACCTAAATTGATACTACTGTAATCTAAAATATCAATTTAAAAAATTTGGTGGTTATTTCAAGGGTTAGGGGTAGTCTGAAACACGAAAATACGAATTTTCAGTCATGATTTTTGCTATTAAATAATGTTATTTTACAAAAGTAATAATATAGCATTATTGCACAATGTTTTAACTTGAAGTCACGAAAATTAAAAAAAAAAAATATATATATAATTTCCAAAGTTATAGCTATTTTTGTTGACCCAGTTCCAAAAAAGGTCCTTGCGGTGACTATCATAAGTCATCTAAAATCAATCGGAAAAGAAAAATTAGTTTTATAAATAGATAATCAATTTCAAAAATTAATCAAATGACGGCCTTTGGGTAATTTTCAGGATTATCGGGAAAAATCAGCATTTTTGGAAAAAAAACCTTCGATCAGGGCCAGGATTATTATGTTTTCTAAAATCTGTATAAATTTCATTAAAATCTATTTAGCGGTTTTCAAGTTACAGTTGTCACCAGTTCAAAAAACATTTAAAGTTTCACACCAGCGTTTTGGAGTGCCCGAGCGCTCTTTGTTATTTATCGAATAACTCGAAAAGTAATTATCGGATCAACTTCAAATGTTCAGAGAATTTTCTTAAGATAATACACTTAACGAAAAAAATTAGTAATTTAAACGTTATATCTTCGCTTATAATATGAGCATAGGCGTAGGGTTTTTTATTAGAAAAATCTCCAATTGTCATTTTTATTTGTAAATAGAACATTAATTGCTTAATTAGAATATAATAGTTCCTTTTTTTTATAAATTATTTCCATGTTTAAATTTATATAATTATGATATGTAACACATCAGTTAATCCACATTTAAACTATATTTCCTAATAATATGTAATTAAAAGTGCATTTATTATCCCAAACAGTGAATTAACACAAAATTATATGTACCCATGACACATTAAAAAAAAAAAAATAAGATAATTACTACTTAAATTAAAATTGAATTGGATAATAACTGTTATTTCCGTCTCATGTACTTTGAAAATTTCCCCCAACAAAACGAAGATTTATACGTAATATCTCCAACTATAGTACCAGTATAGACTTAGGGCTTGAGATTACAAAATTTGTTCTAAAAAATCTCCATCCATGAAAAAGCAAGTGTTTAATTAGAAGAAAATAGATTATTGTATATGTATATAATTAAAATTTAAACGATAATTCCCTATAATTTGTATTTAATATTATAATTATTAACACAAACAATGAATTATTGCCAAATTAAATACTAATAACTGTTATTTATTTCTCTACTATTTTGCAATTTTCATTTAACAAAAACTAAAATTTATACGCATTAGTAGTATCGAGGCCATAGTTAAGTTTCGGATCTCTTGCTCTAGAAATTTCCATCCATTTAACATTAAATTGTCCATGAAGTTAAATGACTTAATTAGAATACAATAGATTAAATTTGGTTCAAATTTTTACCAGTATAATTAACTACAAGTTTTAATGTATATAATTACAATATTTAACTTATAAAAAACACACTTTTTGAACTATATTTCATAATTATCAAATTGTAGCATCACTATTATTTTCACCAACAATGAATTATTGCCTAATTATACGTAATAATCACTTAAATAAATGTGTTAATTACAAATGAAATTGAATGCTAATAACTGTTATTTACTTGTCAACCGAAATATTGCATGCTAAATAACTGAAAAACAGTAGCAATTTCACAGCAAAATCTCACAATCTAATTAACGAAATACATTTAGCATATATTACATGTCTATTACACAGTTTTCTAGAAAAAATTTGCGACAATTATTCGCTAAAACGCTTATTTCCATTCACTGCCTTTTCCCATCACAGAGAAAAGCATTTAAACGGTTCACTGATATTATGATATAATACTTATCGAGTCGGTTTACATATTTATAAGTGAAAATAATGCGTTTTGCAATTGGAGCTCATCGAATGGAGATGTAATATGTACATTATTTTATTCGAACAATCGGTTTTGGGGACCTATTTACATATTATCCCACACATTTACAATACACTACTGAACTCGAAGTTTCTTCTTTACGTCATTATTAATAATTATTTCTTTAGAACACATAATAATATAATATTTTTGTTTAGTTTCTTTAATTAACACTTAATTGACAATTAAATAGAATTATAAATTCAGTTTAATTTAGTATTAAATGCTTACTTAAAACACCCTGTCATACAATTGCTTTGTAACTGATAATTTTCCAATTGAACGATTTCGTATTGAAAACACATTCATTATATACAAACACAAACAATGAAGAAAACAATGCGGAAGAAAGTGAAAAAAATGGGGAAAGGTCAGCATAACAATACACGTTTATATGGGGAGAAAAAAAACGAATGTAATAAGTACAAAATAAATTTCATATAACAAAGAATCTGGGAGTGTTACTTCGCTGATATGAAGTGTCATATATATTTCAAATTTGATTATTGTATTAAAGACTTATCAAATTTTATTAATTATTAGACAATTAGGAATTAATTTAGTCAATTAGTATGTAATTATAAGTCAATTAGAAATATATTTAGTTAATTTCGAATTAATTCAGCACATGATTAATTAATTATTGGTTAATTAAGAAAGCATTGTTAAATATTACTCGGTTAGGAATTAATTTAGTGAATTAATAATTAATTAGTAGTCAATCAGAAAAAAATATTAAAACAAGTAAGGAAAGGGTGCAACCGAACATTTTATACTCTCGTAATTTATTGATATATTTTTATTAAGACCCAATTTGATTTGACCCAATTTGAAAATCCTATAATTAGGTATATAAGAGCTGGCTAAGAGAGTTACACTATTAGAAGAAAAATATTTCCTCTAAATTAAATTAAAATACCTGAGAGATTTACCGTAATTTTCGGTGAAAAGTTACCATGGGGCACTGAGTTTTCATATTCGATATCCGGGGATTGAAAAGTTATAGTCCGATTTCGACAAATTTTTCACAAGTGATGGCACAGATCATATACAGTATTTGTGTAAAGTTTTATTTTGATATCTTCATTGGTTCCTTATGTATATACATATTATAAAGTGAAGGAATAAGATGGAGTTCAAAATTTAATTACATGGGAAGTTGTCGTGGTTGTGAACCGATTTCATCCATTTTCCACACGTGTCATCAGGGTGTCAAAATTTGTTTTTGACTCATAAGTGGGTGATGCCACGCCCATTTTCCATTTTGTAAAAACATCTGAGTGCAGCTTCCTTCTGCAATTTCTTCTGCAAAATTTAGTATTTCTGACGTTTTTTGTTAGTGAGATAACTCAATTTAGTAATTTTCAACCTAACCTTTGTATGGGAGGTGGGCGTGGTTATTATCCGATTTCAACTAATTTCATGGTGTGTGGTGGGGTACGTACAAGAACCGAGTGTGGTTTATATAGCTTTATTGGTTTGCGAGGTATATACAAATAACCGATTTGGGGGCGGGCCACGCCCACTTCCCCAAAAAAGTTACATCCAAATATGCCCCTTCCTAGTGCGATCCTTTGTTTAAAATTTTACTTATATAACTTTATTTATGACTTAGTTATGACACTTTATGTGTTTTCGGTTTTCGCCATTTTGCGGGCGTGGCAGTGGTCCGATTTTGTTTCGAAAGCAACCTTCTCACGGTCCCAAGGAACATGTGTTCCAAGTTTCATCAAGATATCTCAATTTTTAAGTTATTTCAAGTTATCCGTTGCACGGACGGACAGACAGACATTCGGATTTTGACTCGTCTCGTCACCCTGATCATTTTGATATATATAACCCTATATCTAACTCGTTTAGTTTTATGACTTACAAACAACCGTTATGTGAACAATGTTATGTATATTTAGACAACAAGGATTTAATTACGTCAATTACTACCTAATGATTTCTTAATTAGTAATTAATTTATTTTTAATTATTTATTAATTAGCAATTAATTTATTCCATTATTAATTGATTTAGTTAATTATTAGTCGATTCAGTTAATTGTTACTAAATTAGAAATTTTAAAATTAATTTAGTCAATTAATAGTTAATTATTTAATTAGAAAAAATAATAATATTTTTAATTTAAGGCTATTTGATACATCTATTAATGCAAATTATTTATTAATTGACTCTATTACGAAACTGTATATCATTTTCCTCATATCTATATTGAATAACTCAACGCTTTTTGGCTTCACTTATGCATTTCTATTTCTTCTCTTAAATTTGTGTCAAAGTAAATATGCGACAAACTACTTACTGAAGAAAATCGCTACCGAAAAAAAAACTTAAATGATTCGCAGCTGTCTTTAATTGCGTTGTTTTAAAATAATATTCACAATCTGCACAAAAAAAACATTTATATACAATACATAAATACATACATATGTACTAAATTTGTTAACGTACACATTCCATTAAGAAATTTAGCACGTTACGATCACGTTCTACCAAACCACTAGTCTGTATGCGCATATGGATCTCGTGCTGTCAGCACTCACTACTATGTACGTAGTATATTTTAGAATCATAGATTAAGGGTATCCGCAAAAGTGAGAGAAGAAACATTTTACAATAGGTTTTCTAAAAAAAGTTGCACTCCCGAGTTAAGAATATTTCAGAAATGTTGTTCTACAATTCAGCTTACCGTATGTAGACAGTAATAGGGATGAGCTCTTAAATAAAGAAAAATAAATTTAGTTTTTAAGAACCGCCCTTATGCGTGGGTATATATGCTCTCGCAAAGAACTCGGTCGGCCACCTTTTGCCCCTGGCGCTATGCAACCACTGTGCGCTGATAAATATGTTTCTAAATATAAGTTTCTTATTACATGTACAATATATATATTACTTGTTATTCGTTCACGTTTTTTTGTGGAATCCTCTTAAATGTTGATAATACGGATGTGGTTCTATATGTATGTATGTACATATATTTGTACCTAATCTGAACTTCTTAGCTTATAATTATCGTATGTATGTAAATATAAAGTTATAGACAGCAAGTGTGCTAATAACGGTTAAAGTACAACTGTCAATTTGATAAGAAAGAAATTTTCTTAACCCTAGATGCTTACATATTGACTTGCACGGTGCAACTTATTTTGTGTTGCCCATGTTCAATTGCAACAAACTTGCATATTTGCAACATTATTTGTCATTAAAAATCTTTGCTCGCATACCTGTCAGCGCTTATTTGATCTGATATTCATTTGAGTGTGTGTCAGTTTCTTTATTCCGGTTCTCTATTTCATTATGCTTTTTCTATCGAGGGTCGTTCACATTATGTTTTCAATTTCAGCGCCGAAATAAATTTACTGAATGAATATACACTCACATGTAGCTCATCACCTGTGTCTTCATGAATGTTTCAAAAATCATTTATTTTATTCATTTTAAATTCGCTCCCGTTCATAAAATATTTCTCAAAGGATTATAATTAATACTGTTGTGTAGACAGCTCTTGTTCAAATAAAAATTCGATTACATGGATTAAATTATATTGAGAACACTCTCGCTCCCAATACAGATGTCTCCTAGAAATTTTTTGGTCTTGTCTGTGTGAGTGTTCAAATAGTATCTAGTAAAGGCTTTATTCTATGAAATTTTTAAGTTAAAAATCCTAGAGATTATCCGACTCTCAGCTATAACACGCATTGTAATATATAAATGTCGATATTTTAAAATCGATGATCTATGTAGATCCTGGAACATTTTTATATCGGTAGCAAATTAAATACTTAAGTTCTAGTTACAACCTATCTTTAGTGCTACCAGTTATATAAGATAATTGAATGTGAAGCATTCCTATTAAATACATAGATTTCACAACTTATACTCTATAATTGCATTTCTGCATTGTCACGCCTGACTACACGTTTTTTTTGAATGAATACATGTATACAGGGTGTGGCATCTTTTATGACAGTATATACAGATTGCATAACTTTGACAATTTCAAACCGATTGAAATGGTTAAAAATGTTTTAAGAACATCAAACAGGAACTGGAATATAAAAATAGTAGTTTAGTTATATTAAATGAAAATGGCATTGCATGACTAAACACTTTCTCAAAATGCGTGGAAAAAGTCGTGACTATCACATTACAACATTATAGAAATCAAAATAATCCTTGGGTCATTAACATTGTGTTTTAGACGCCCGACATGTTCGAAAATGTAATAAAAGTTGCAATTAAAAGAGCTAAGTTTGCCATTTGATTGATTTTATACTCAACAAGTAAGGAAAGGCTAAGTGCGGTTGTTATCGAACATTTTATACTCTCGCATATCTATAATTAGGTATATGGGAGCTAGGAGATGATATTTTTGAAAAACCTGTAATTAGATATAAGGGAGCTAGGAGATGTTATGACCCGATTTTAATAATTTTTGGAACAGAGACACACTATTAGAAGAACTACATTAAATTATCTGAGAGATTTACCCATATTTCCGGTTAAAATTTACCCTTAGGCGCTGAGTTCAACATGTTCGATATCTGGGGCCTTGAAAAGTTATAGTCCTTTTTCGACAATTTTTTCACAAGTGAAGCCAGAGATGATATGCACTATTTGTGTAAAGTTTTATTGCGCTATCTTTATTGGTTCCTTATGTTTACATTATAATGTGAAGGGATCGGATGGAATTCAAAATTGAGTTATAAGAAGAGTAGTCGTGGTTGTGAACCGATTTCGCTCATTTCATCTCAATTTTTACTCAAGTTATCCCTTGCACGGACAGACAGACATCCGGATTGCAACTCGTCTCGTCATCCTGATCATTTTATATATATAACCCTATATCTAGCTCGTTTAGTTTTATGACTTACAAATAACCGTTATGTGAACAAAACTATAATACTCTCTTTAGCAACTTTGTTGCGAAAGTATAAAAAGAGTCTAAAGCACTGTATTTGGTATATTTCTACCCTAATAAAAAATTTCTCAACTATGGAAGGTGATTGATTTCAATGTTCACATAGTGTAATAAAATATGACGCACCCTGTACAAAAACGTAATTATAACTGTATATACAAGCTCTGGAATTTGATTGGATTTTAATAAAAGAGCATTGACTGATAATTTATTCATACAAGTCACTCACAGAGATACAAATGAAAACGAGATTTTATCAATGATTATCAATATTTAAGCGAAATAATCGTGAATACTATATAGTATATGGATAATAAAATTTAAGATAACAACAGCACTCAAGTGGATAAAAAATTCAAAGTATTTTTAAATAAAAAATTTTTTTTTTTTTCAAAATTCAGTCAACAAAATATTTTAATTAAACAATATTTTTTATACTCCTTCAAAGCAACGGTTAACAAATGAGTTTTATAATGCACCACAGGTAGTAGGTTACCACGTAATTGTCGCCACAACCTTCAAATCGCAAAAAAATTCGCAAGCCACCGCATAAGCGTGAAGTGGAAATATTACATTTCAGAAAAACACTTTTGGCGATCAATGTCAAAGGCAAAGCAAAATTATCGATGAACAATAGCAATTACACACTTTCATACATATAATCTATAAAAATATATTTTTTAAAATTTATTTGCATTTGCGCTTTTATCCGGTTATGGGTGGCTACTTTACATGACGAGCACATTCGTTGTTATATTTTTGGTAATGCCTAATAATTGTTAAACATTTTTAATGTACACAGTGAGCAAAACAAAATGTAGTCAGCCGTGACAAACAGTACGAGTATAAGTGGCTAACGAAAATATTTACATATTCACAAAAGCAAATATTAAATAAATTACATTGTTAATATTAAAGGCAATTAACAGAGAAAAAATGTATCGCGATTGCTTAAAAGATAAATTTCGGTTTTTATTTGAGGAGAAAGTGCTTAAGAAGACAACAAAGTTACATGATTATTGCAGGATAAAAAGTGGTATTTTAATAGCTATAAAAGTCGAAATTTAACATTTATTTGCATTATTATATAATATGTAAACTAAAAAAAGGTGTTGCCACCTTTTTGAAATCTGAATTTAAGTAAATTAAATAAAATTTGCAAAAAAACATCATAAATGTATGATAATTTTAAGAAAATTAGCAGTTGCAAATATTTTTTACCAGGGTTGCCAGCTGTTTAAAACTATTTTTTGGTTAATGTTATCAAATTAAATAATTATTACGAAATGAGTATCAATTTCAGCAATTTAATAATATTTAAATTTACAAAAAAAATTAGTAGTGTTACCATCTGTGCAAAAGCATTAAATTAATTGAACTAACGAAAAAAACATTACAATATGTGCGTCAAACAAAACATTAATATATTTTAGCATTAAAATTAATAAATTAATATAATTCTGAATTATTAAACATATTTCTTAAGCAGGGTTACCACTTTTTATATTCTCGCAACATTTTGCACAGCGTATTATAGTTTTGTTCACATAACGGCCCCGCCCCCAAATCGGTTATTTGTATATATCTCGCAAACCAATGAAGCTATATAAACCAAACTTTCTGCAGTCGATTCTCTTACGTACCCCAGCACACACCATGAAAATAGTTGAAATCGGATAATAACCACGACCACCTCCCATACAAAGGTTAGGTTGAAAATTACTAAAAGTAGGTTAATTCACTAACGAAAAGCGTCAGAAACACTAAACACTACATAAGAAATGGCAGATGCAAGCTGCACTCAGATTTTTTTCCAAAATGGAAAATGGGCGTGGCGTCGCCCACTTATGGGTCAAAAACCATATCTCAGGAACTACTCGACCGATTTCAATGAAACTTGGTTTGTAATAGGTTCCTTACATCCCAAAGATATGTTGTGAAAATAGGCCAAATCGCTTCACAACCACGCCTACTTCCTATATACCAGAACTTTGAAGACGATCTGAATCGTTAACTTTACAATATATAAAGTAAGCACTAGTGAAGATATCGATGCAGAACTTTGCACAAATACTACGTTTATAGTGTGGCAGCCCCATTCTAAAAATCGCCAAAATCGGACCATAGGTTTTCAAGGCCCCATATATCGAACATGAGGACTTCGGTGCTTTTAACCTAATATTAGGGTTTCCAACTTTCAATGGGCTTTATACAATATATATGACGAATATGTGGGTCAAATTGTGTATTATATAATATTAATTAAGTTAAATAAATAAATTGCGAGAGTATAAAATGTTCGGTTACATCCGAACTTAGCCCTTCCTTACTTGTTTAAACAATGTTTATTATCATTCGAAAGAACATTCTTTGACATTTATTTTTTAAAAATTATCTCTTTCAAATGTTGGCTGTGGCTACTCCTCAAATGGTCCATCCGTTGAGTCCAATTTTCGATGACGCGTTCGAGCATCATTCGACTGGTAATTGGCGAATGACACGAGTGATGGTCTGCTCCAAGATCTGAATCGAAGCGGGTTTGTCCGCGTAGGCTTTAGATTTTACATATTCCCACAGGAAAAGTCTAACGGTGTGATATCACATGATCTTGATAGCCAATCGGCCAGCCCAAAACGTGAAATTACGTATCTGCTCACCGAAGTTTTCTCTCAATAAATCCATTCATTGATGCGATGTGTGGGAACCGTCTTTTTGAAATGTCGCCGAGATCATGAGCTTCAATTTCAGGCTTCAAATAGTCGGGTTAACATTGCTTCATAACGGTTGCCATTGTGGTTACGCTCTCACCGGCATCATTTTTGAAGAAATATGGACCGATTGACACTGGCCCACAAACCACAGCAAACCGTTGTTTCTTTTGGATGAAATGGCAGCTCTTAAATCTCTTCAGGTTGCTCTTCAGGTCCTAAATGCAGCAATTTTGCTTCTTTATACACTGATGGAGCCAGAAATGGTTGACCATAAGTTGGGCAAAGCGCGTTTCCTTACAGCACATGAATTTTCGTAAAAAAGTTCAACAATTTGTAAACGTTGTTCAGACGTAATCTGAAACGTGAAATGCCAAACAATACTGAACAAAAAATAACATGATAGCTTGACAAGACTCACGCGTGATTTTTTAAAAAAGGCTGTTCCCAATCCATGGATCACTCGTTACTAAAGGTTATATTTTTCTCTCATCATGGAACTCCAAGCCTTCGGCTTGCCCTAAGAAGTTTTTATTTCTTTTTTTGATTAGAAATATGAGTCAATTATAATCTAATAAATTATTGATCAATTGCCATTTCACGCTTCCATCTCTACACTAAACACAATTTTATTCATCAGATCAACACTAACGATCTTTTGACGATCATTGTCATAATGATCAGTAAAGGTACATCACTCATACGACCTGTAGTTCCAAAAATAATCTTAATACGTATTCAGATGAATAGTTACGAAATAAGCAGTAAGCTGATAGCGTTTATAAATATAAAATATAAAAATAGAATTTTATGTAAACAGTAATCGATGAATGTGTCACAACCACAGCGAATCATATTATATTTCTATAAAAAATATTATATTTATGCACAAACATATATGTATGTATGTATGTGTGTGCTTGAGTTCTTTATGGTAATTTGTGAACTATATAATTAGTTATAGTATTTTGTAATAAAAATCTAGGAAATAATTATTTATTCACGAAATGAAACATGTGTTCATATGTACATTTGAATTTTTAGAAGCATGCAAAAAGCGCTTCAACGGCGTTGTAGTTGCTTGCAGTTGATTAAGTTCGCGAGTTCACTGGAACTAGCGGTGCCTTTTTGATAAATGATATGTTTGAATAAATTATAAAAAAAAATTAAAAGCAACCGCCAAAAAGGAAATACATAGAGACACCCAAACATACAAATTGCATGAGTCACGTGTGTTGTGACGAGGCTACGATTTTTATATCCGATTTCTGTCTTTATATGTACATACATATATCAATTTTACGCTACAATTTACATTCCGCTCACGCAGACGACCGCGACTGGCGCTGAATATTGAATAATTTGTTTACGCATTTAATACAAGTACAACATGATTTAGTTTTCAAGCCGCGAATTTAAGAATATTTGCGTGTATGTATGTATGTATGTATGTACTTGTAAATAAATCAAAAATTCTACTTTTGTGTAGAATGATTAGGAAATATCCAACCGCAATTGACGAATTGTGTACGCACTTGATCTATTCTTACTAAATAGTTACACATACAATCAGTGTTATTGTTGTTGTTGCTTGCTTTGTAGACGCAAATCCGGATAACCTCTGGTTACAACTAATTTTCTAGTTTTCAAATCGCCGACGTTTATCTGCGCTCTAGAATATGAATACTAATTTAATCAGCGCTGATTTGCTTTCATTTCTTCAAGGTTGATTTGTTTTATTTATACTCGTATTTACGTTTTTGATTTAGTAGGTCGTAGGGCAGCCGCTTGTATAGCACATTAATTACGTTGGTGGCACATTTGCATTATGTAATAGCAAATGCGCCACCAACACACATTTACACATTACAACTTACATTACATTAATCTGTCTTAAGATCCAAAATGGACTCTATGATATTTTTAATGTATCTTTTCGCTGTTGCGAAGAGGGAAATACTATCATTTTCATATTCTAAAATTCTTTGTTTTAAGTATGATCGGGGTCAGAATATCCTAAACTGAATATATTTCCCATATATCGGAATTACTTTATCTAATCTGACCGGGGCCTATACTAGTCAAGGGTTATTTTCACAGAATAATTTTCCGAAAAGTTTTTGAGCAATTTGCTATGCTCCACCAACCAATCTGGTGGTGAATGAGGACAAGAGGAAGTATATCTTGTCATTAAACAAACAGTCGGCGCATTCTAGTATTGGTTCCCACGTTGCTGTGTATGTATGTATGTATGTGATTGGCGTTGCAACCGTTTAGCCGGTTATAGCCGAGTCGACGATAGTGCGCCACCTCTCTCTCTCCTTCGCAGTTCGGCGCCAGTTGGAGATCCCAAGTGTAACCAGGTCGCTCTCCACCTGGTCCCTCCAACGGAGTGGAGGCCTTCCCCTTCCTCGGCTTCCTCCGGCCGGTACTGCATCACGTTGCTGTAGACAATCATAACTTTGAAGTCGTCGATAGTTTTGGTATATCTAGGAACCAACAATGTCAGCCTCGAAATCCAACGCAGAATCACGCTACGCTGCTGGCTTGGTCATGTTGTTCAAATGGACGAAAGCGCTCGATGGAATACCCGACAGTGGAAACAGAGGAATATATTACATAAAAAACCTCTGGCATTGATATATTTTTATCGTTTTGGGGTTTTCGTGTGTAATCTCTCGAGAGAGCCATTTTGGGAGAGCAATTTGAGTTTGACTCCTTTGCTCAGAAAGTGTCTGAGCAAATATCAGGGGCATCCATTCTAGTACAGTTTGTATACTCTCGCAACAAAAGATGCTAAGAGAGTATTATAGTTTTGTTCACATAACGGTTGTTTGTAAGTCATAAAACTAAACGAGTTAGATGTAGGTTTATATATATCAAAATGATCAGGATGACGAGACGAGTCCGGATGTCTGTCTGTCCGTCCGTCCGTGCAACGGATAACTTGAGTAAAAATTGGGATATCTTAACGAAACTTGGAATACGTATTCCTTGGCGTATTCGAAAAAGGGCAAAATCGGACCATTGCCACGCCCACAAAATGGCGAAACCCAAAAACCTATAAAGTGTCATAACTAAGCCATAAATAAAGTTATGAAAATAAAATTTGGAACATAGGATCGTATTAAGGAGGGGCACATTTGGATGTAATTTTTTTGGAAAAGTGGGCGTGACCCCGCCCTCAAATAGGCTATATAAACCAAACTTTCTGCAGTCGGCTCTCTTACGTACCCCACCACACACCATGAAAATAGTTGAAATCGGATAATAACCACGCCCACCTCCCATACAAATGTTAGATTGAAAATTACTAAAAGTGGGTTAACTCAGTAACGAAAAACGACAGAAACACTAAATAATAAGCAATAATAGTAGAAGCGAGTACTCAGATTTTTTTCAAAATGAAAAATGGGCGTGGCATCGCTCACTTATGGATCAAAAACCATATCTCAGGAACTACTCGACAGATTTTTCCATGAAATTCGGTATATAATATTTTCTTTACACCCTGATAACACGGATAAAAAATGGGCGAAATCGGTTCACAACCACGAATGCTTTCGTTATAAATCAAATGTGAATTCCATCTGATTCCTTCACTTTATAATGTATACATAAGGAACCAATGAAGATAGCGGAATAAAACTTTACACAAATAGTGCATATCATCTCTGGCTTCACTTGAGAAAAAATTGTCGAAAATGAACTATAACTTTTCAAGATCCCAGATATCAGACATGTTGAACTCAGCGCCTAACGGTAAATTTTAACCGAAAATATGGGTAAATCTCTTAGATAATTTAATGTAATTCAGAGGAAATTGTTTTCTTCTAATAATGTTTCTCTGTTCCAAAAATTATTAAAATCGGTTAATAACATCTCCTAGGTCCCATATACCTAATTATAGGTTATTCAAAAATACGGTGGGCTTTAATCTACATATGTGTATTGGTTAATATGTGAGATACTATATCTTTGCGAAATTAAGTGAGTGTATAGTTTTGGATATAGTGTACCTAGCTGGTGAAAATGAATGAAATCGGTTCAGGAATTACCTCAGCCCTCATACACTATATAGGACGATTTTCGTTATTCTATTAAACTTTATGCCGAATTTATAGGTTAATTTGTGTGTTGTCTTAATAAAATTTCTTCAATAAATTGCGAGAGTATAAAATGTTCGGTTGCACCCGAACTTAGCCTTTCCTTACTTGTTACCGTTGTCACTGTGCTGCCAGAGAAACTCAGGAACTACTCGACTAACGGTAATAATAAAATCACTGCGATTAAATACATATACACATTGCCACCTAAATTTTTAAACCTGTAACTTAATTCCTTCAAATCAGATAAGATCTCAAACAATATGGGGATAGAAGATGTTTAGATATATAAATTTTTTGTTTCGGAAGGGGAGACAAAGCTAATATTTTGCATTATAAGTTCTCGAATATTATATAATTTAATGTTTTAACAAAATTTCGGACAGCACACCATCGCCACTGCATCTTACAAAACCTATCGTTTCGTTCGTGTCCCTTTTTCCAAGTCGTCGTTATCTTGCTAATAACTTGTAGACTCTTGTTATTCAACTATTTAGCCCATAGCCATATAACCTGTCTAGACCTTGTATGTCGATAAAAGTCTCGTATGGTAATTCGAAATTACAGAACAGAAATGTTAAACACATGTCTTGACTTTGACAGCTGGTTTGACAGCTACCCATTTAGGAATTCAACTATCCTAAATAAACTAAATAAACACCCTTTATGTTTTGATCAGATTAGAACTGATTCGCAGATGAAATCATCGTTAGATGTGCATAAATACGCAATAACTTAAATGAGGAAGTAAGCGATCGTTTTGCTAATTAAAATCACAGACAAACGTTCTTAAGAGCCACAATTAGCACTTAAATAATTAAAAAATTAGTGCAAATTTTAATTAAATGATTGCAATTATTTCATATAAATATTTATGAACTGTTATGTGTTTTTCTTTAATAATGCACTTTCATGTTCGAAAAGTAGCGAAAACCGCACTTCAGAACACTGTTCAACTCGATCTGTATAAATTAATTTTTTTTTTAATTTTTCCACTCTTAACTTCCAGGTCGCTCTTTTTCCTCTGCGTTACACCGAACATACTCAATGGCTTCCACGTTTCATCCTACACGCTGCTGGGCCACCTGCCCGAAGATCAATGGTGTGCCGTCGCCGAACTGCAGTCCACCAATTGGACCGTGGAGCAACAGCGCAGCATAGCACAACAGAATCTCAATACAGGTGGTTGCACCATATGGCAGTATGATTACCTAAAACTGTCAGCTATGACATATGAGGAGGCGCTGAACTACACGACACAGCAAACGGCGATCGGCAAACCGGCGGAGATACCATGTAAAATGCAAGGTGAATACGCGTACTCAGATGCCGACACGACATTTGTGGCGGATTGGGATTTAGTTTGCGATCAGGCCATACAACGTACCACGGCGCAGGTTGCCATATCGTTGGGAAAGTTCTTCGGCTCCTTCTCTTTTGGCATATTCTCCGATAAGTGAGTACACTTTCTTTATTCAATGAAAGACCTTTCATAATTTATAATTTTTAAATTTTTTTCCACAGATTTGGACGCAAGACTGCCTTCAGCTTGGGCGCCATCTTCTTCATCATATCGAGCGCGTTGTGCACTTTTTCACCATGGTATCAGCTCTTCTTAGTAGGACGTTTTGGTTTGGGCGCCGCCTCATCGGGTCTCTTCTATCCCGCTTTTGCAATGAGTAAATATATATTTGTATTCATATAGGTTCCGTTGCATTCTAACGGTAATTTATCTCTTTACAGTTGTGGAAAACATCTGCCTGCGCCATCGTTCCTGGATGTCAATCGCCTTTTCGGCCTCCTACCCGATTGGCATGATCATACTGGCGGCAGCTGCATATCTGGTGCCACAATGGCGTTATCTGCAGTTGACACTCTCAGTTCCGGCGCTTTTGCTGATTGTCAATTGCTAGTGAGTCCCGTCTTTGTTCTTTAATTTTAATATTGATATAATTATTGATAAATTTAGTAGATCTAATTAATGTTATTAATGTTTTTGACTTTTGCAATTGCTAATCAAGATTCTTATTAATTTTGATTTATGTTTTTTTTTCACTTTTTTATTGTTCTCGCTCTCTTTGTGAAATTACAAACACTGCTGCTGCTGCCGTTATCGCATATTTTCTGCGTTTTTGTTGTTGTTGCTGCCGCTGAAAACATTTGTACAATTTTTTTCATTATATGCAGCTTGATGAATGAGTCGCCACGTTGGCTTATAACGAAGAAACGCTACGATCAGGTCTATAGAATCTTATTCAAACAGAATTGCCATTATGAAATTCAGAAAGCGCCCATTGAAGCCATCACCGATAAGAAAGCCGTAAGTACTTACGTATTAAATCGCTTTTAATGTTTGTTGTTGCTATTTTTTTTTTTTTTGTTTTTGGAGTGCCATTCAAGTGTACATATGCCTTATTTCTCACAAATTATTAAAGAAAGTTCATTCACACACACATATTATTGTAAATTAATAAAAACTTCTCACTATTATTAGCTTTAGCATTCTTAAATTAACTTTTTTCACTCATTCCTGTGTACACGAAAACATACATACGTGAACATACACTGAAACACAATATTTTTACTCTTTCCAGGAGGCACAACCCGCGGCAGAACCAACACTCTGGGAGAAATTGCGTGAAGGTCCACTCAAACAATTCCATGAGCTATTCGGCACATGGAAGGTGCGTCGCCTGATATTCACCTCATATTTTATGTTTTGCGTAACCTCGCTCAGTTACTATGTAACAGGTATGTGAACTGAGATTTAAATATTTCGTTAACAATTACACATATTAATACAACCAACTAGCTCTAAACGCCGCCAACATGTCGGTTAGTCGTTTTATTTATGTTGCCGTTACCGGCATGGTGGATCTGCCTTCATATCTGGTGCCGGTGATATTGCTGCGTTTCACGGGACGTCGCACAACTACAATGTCACTGTTTATGCTGACCGGCGTAGCCTTACTCATGGTGTTAGCTGTGCCCAGTGGTAAGTAGCAACTTTTCATAATTAATATTTTTTTTTAACTAAAATTTAATAAATTAATTTTTATCCACTAAACCACAGGCAATACAGCGTGGATCATTTCATTTGCGATGTTGGGTCGTTTTGGCATTAGCGCTACATATTCCATTGTTACACTATATACCGCCGAATTATATCCCACCGAGATAAGAAATTCTGCATTGGGCACATGCTCGACGTGGGCGCATGTGGGCTCCATTTCAGCGCCTTATGTGGTCGATGTGTTGGTGAGTAATAGTATTTAGCATAATTAATGCTTGTGCAATGTGTATTTAATGACGTGTTCTTTTAGGGTTTGCTCGGCTGGTACATTCCAACGACAATTTGCGGTTGTTGCGTTTTGGTGGCCGGTCTACTGACACTCACACTCCCCGAAACCAGTACACACAAACTGGCAGATCGCGTTGAGGAAGTGCCCTCTGAATCGGAATCGAGCACTGAAGATAACACCACATCCACTACTGTGGCCAAAGCGAAAGAAACCGATGGTACTAATTAAATTTAGTTTTTTCTTTTAGTTTTTAAATATTCTCACACTTACTTATATAATTAGTAATAAACATAAGTTAATAATGATATAATTTATGCTAAATATATCAGTTATAAATTGCAAAAATTTTGCAAATGTTCCATTGTCAATATGTTAAGATAGTTTATAAGTTAAACCGAAAATATTATGGCTAGTGTTATATACCATTTACTATGTATTTTATTATGTTACTTGAGCGCATAAATACGAAGAATACAAATTTATTTATTTATATTGTAATAAAAACTATGTATTTGCACATTTATTAGTAATATATGTTAATTGTAGTAGCCTGTTGCTTTTGATAATGACAATAAAGCTGTATTGCGATTATATACAAATTAGAAATCTGTTTATCTCAACACCGCGGTTTTTAGAAAACTTAAACAATTTAGTTAAAGATTTTCGCAAAACAAATAAATATTTAAATGAAAAAAAGAATTTCAATCTTGCTTTACCTTTCTCTACTGCTTTTTATTTTGCTGACTACGCCACCCGGCCGCCGCAATAAATTGTAGTTCTCTAATGTATTTATATATAGTCTATTTATATTTTTATTATTTATTTATGTTTTTTTCATTTTGAATAAAAGTTTAAACAAAAAAATAACAATAAGGAAATACGCAGCCGGAAATTGGTTCAATAATTTAAATTAAAAGATAGCAGATAGCTCGCTCAGTAATTTAATTTATTCACAATGCAAATTCTGTGAACTCACCTTAAAAGCATTCACAATAGTCAAAAACTGAACAGAAAATTTCTAACTTTGGGGAAAAGCGGAAAAGATTTTTAATTAACAAACGATATATAGTAAATCTCACAAGACTTCCTTAAATCGGTAATGAACATGAAAGTTATTCGAAGCGACTTCTTGTCAAAGGTATAATCAAACCATACAGATTGGTTAATAACAAAAATTAAATTTCAGCGAACCTGGTCTCCATACTTGGAATATAAAATTACAGATCTTTTTTGTTAGGTTAGTTATTTTTAAGTGTATGAAAATATATATAGAATTTTTACGAATGAAAAGAAATTAGTATAGTAAAATTTTTTTAATTATATGATTTAATGGAATTCACAACAGAGCTCAAATAAAGTTGCGCAACACTGGCACCATAGCATAATCTATTACAATTCCTCTGTCTCAGTGCAGTTCTTTGTGAAAATTTTTATGGTTTCGACAAATAATTACGGATTTTAGTTATTTTAATTTGTTAAACATGGATTATAAGTAATATTTGTGAATCTAATAAATAATATGCAAATTAATTTACGGAATTGTATTCACAGGGCAAAAATAAACAAAAGAGCACAAATAAACAGCAATAAACCGCAACACCATGCCGACCCTAATAATTTTCAACACCACAATGGAATGCGGCAAGCGCCCGGCCAAAATCCTTTTCGAAACAATCAAAATAAGCCCAATAATAATGTAACTACTAAAAATTTCGACGAAATTAGATATTTATAATATACATATACCATATATTCACAGAAATCTCCAAAACATAATCAAGCAGTCAACAATGCCACTGCACCCACCTTTCAAAGCGGCGAGTGTGTTGCATGCCGTAAGACATCAATATGTGTATGTGAACGATGTGGAGATTTTTACTGCTCACCAGCCTGCCAGAAGAAAGATTGGCCAAGCCATAGATATATATGCTTTCCAATGCCGTAAGTTTTTAATTTCCTTCTTTTTTTTGTACACACCCATCCATTTGTAGTAGATGTTTATTTTATTTGGTCAATACCCTTGTGAAATGTGAATCACATCTTATATACACAAAGCATTAAGGGTATTATGTTACTTCTTAAGAAATGCATGCTAGTTTGCCTTTCTTTTTGAAAGCTCTTTCCTACTACATCTATATTTCCAAAATAGTGCTGATCAAACGTCAACGGTGTTTTTGTTAATAAAAAAAATTAGTGATTTTTTTCAATTTGGTATGGCATTCACATGTAGCTTACAAAGGCTGTTTAAATTTTTGTTGATTTGATTTTTGGTTCATGCGTAATTCGTAAATGTATTGAAACTACAATAATAATTTTTAGTTTATCACTTTCTAACAATCTCCTTTCATTTTAATAGGAAATTAGTGCAGCCAACGTCAACCTTATCAGCGGACGCTATATTTCCGGTTAAGACCCCATTATTAACTGTTAATCAAATAAATCATGCTAATCCGCTCAATAGTATGCAACAACAACAGAATACTAGAAATATGCCACAACAAAATGTTAGCTTGAACGGACATGCAGCAAACTCTGTAATCAATGCACCACAACAACCAACCACTAGTAAAGCCGCACAAATGGTTAATAATGTCGAACCGAAACGCAAAGAACCAACTGCTACTGTACCAACTGTAGACATGCCCAAGAGCAATAGTCATGTAACACTGACCGGCTTTCGTTCACCAAATCGTTGTTATGTGCGTCTGGTCAATCCTGCCGTTGACGATGATTGCATGATGAATGCACGAAAAATTGATATTTATGGTAAAAATGCAAAACCCTTGGGAGCGGTGCCGAAAGTGCATAGTTATGCTATTGCCCCATATAACGGTGTTATGCATCGTGTACAAGTATTGTTAGTACGTAATCCCAACAACATACGTGTGCTCTTCATTGATCGCGGTGTCGCGGCGCAATTAAAGCAACGGGATTTGCGTGAAATTACTGATGAAATAATATTACTGAAACAATATACATGTCTGGTGCAATTGCGCAATGTTTCTAATTATGTGTTGAGTGAAAAACTAATAAAACACTTTGCCACATATGAGGATTTAGATTTCAAAATCAAATACGAACCAAATGAAAACGGTGTCGAACTGTTGCATTGGTCCACGGATAAATCACTAAATAATGAAATTGAGCAATTTTGTAAGGAAACAGGCGCTGAAGCTTGGAACGATAATGTGCGCGCAAAACAGAACGCTGGTACTAAGCAAGCCAATGCTAATACTACTACTACTAAGCAACAAACTCAAAATCAAGTAGACGACAGCCAAACTATGGACGAACCACACGATGAGCAATTCTATGCGCTCGAGCCGGAGCCGTGCTCGTCCACAGTGAATTCACAAGTAAGTGTGCAGCAGCAGCAGCAAAAACAGGCACAAAAGCCACATAATGAAATAAAGGAAGTGCAGAAAAACGAAAGTGTCGTCGAGATAGAACAACCGACTATGGTAGCTGTAAGTTAATGAATTTTCTATTTTTACATTTATTTGTTTTTAATTTGGTATTCCATATAAATTCTCTACAGCCGTTCGAAATTCATTACTTCAAAGTGGGTTGTGCACCTTTCAAGGCTGTTGTGCTTGATGTTTCCTGCTTAGAAATCGGTTATGTTGGCTGTATTGCACAAGATGATTTCGCATCGCTGCAGACCGTACACAAACAGTTGGAGTCCATAAATGTGTCTGCTAAACCATATAAGCCGCAGTAAGTATAAAAAAGGAAAATGCACACCCTGGCTTTAAGGTAAACTACATATATAATTAATGTGCCGTTATTTTTCAGATTGGAGGAATATTGCATTGCAAAATATGAAGATATGTGGTATCGTGCTCAGGTGATTGATATAACTGACGATGCACAGTACACGGTGATGTACATCGATTTTACGAATGAAGCAACTTTGACTAGCGCCGATATACGTCACTTTCCGGCAAGCGCTAACGGGGTGTGCAAAACAAATCTTTGCTTAATTGATGGTAAGACCCGATACTAATACTCCTAATAATATAATTATTATTTTTTTTATTTATTTATTTAATTTAATTCTCATTGTATAGGCTTGCCAACCAATTTTAGTGCTGAGCTCATACATTTCCTCAACGAAGAAATTCAATTGCAAACTGTTATTACCATTGATCGTGTGAAGAATATCGACGAACAAGTTGTGGTTGTTGAATGTAAGAGTCTTTTGGACAAAATACGTAAAAATAATTTACTCACTTAAAAATCCGATAAGCACGCAGTTATCATTGAAACGAAACAAAATCGAACAACATGTTTCTAAAAAAAGTTTTTTTTTTACCATATAACCAATAATCAATATAAATCCCTCTCTATCTCTATACTGCTAATGAATAGCATATTTCCTTTGATATTATATATATATATATATATCCCACTTTTTATAATGCTCGTTTCTTCACGTGACTGCCTGCTAGACATTTTGTTTAAAACTCTATTCGAATTCAAGTATAGCTCACACATCTCCTTTGATGTGTATACTTTGGAGGTTAGTTTAGGTTTGGTTCTAAACCTAAATCCTTTGAAGGTTATCGTTTGAGGAAATTTTTAACAAAAGTTAAATTAAATTAAATTTTAAGCAGATGTAAGCTTTTTTACATCAAAATATTGTATATTATAATCCTAGGGTAAATCCCAATACTGTTCTACTCGACGCGATTACCTTTCAATTTTTTTTTAAATAGATATTCCAAGGCGTGTTGTATCTTCAGCTGTTCACGATTGAATTCTTAGTAATATAAATAAGTCAGCGGTAGCTCAATACCGTTAATCCTTCGCTGAAAGAAAATCAAAAGCATGTTTTAATATTTTTTTAGCATATTGCATGCTAATGATCTACAGCGCATTTTAGTATCGCGTGCCAAAAAGTTTACCAATCACTGAGGTAGAAGAGTTGTTTTCGTGTGAAACATAAATATGTATATGTTTTATTTACCCTTCTACTACTGGGTCTATAACCCATTTTGTATTTTTGCAATTTACTATCCTTACACCCATTATATATATATATAATAGAACTTTAATTATGAAAATCAAAATCCTTTTTCTTCGACGAATTTTCAACTACTGGAAATAATATTTTATCTCACTTCTGGTAATTGCTTGTCATCAATCATCAAGTACCAATGAAATTTATATAGTTGTCTTATAGCCATATTCGCATATTTCGATTATTTATTGCAATGGATTTTAGGCAATAACATAACAACAAAAGTTGTTCAAATCGCTTAATATTTTCTATACAAAATGGACTAAAATGTCGAAATGCTGAAATGAATGAGTCAAGCTTAACAAGTCAACAGTAAGTCATTTGCCACCTCATTGTGGCAATGTAATCCACTCAATCCACTGTAATCCAAAATGTAGTACACGTTTGCTAAAAGTCTTCCGGTTTCAGGACTGCGTCCATGCTATAAAGCTTAGGATTTCCGTTATTTACGACTCCTTTGCTAGCATTTAATATGGAACTGGAGTACAACGAAACTATGACTGGATTCAAGGCCTAGGCCAATATTGCTATAAAACATTCCCCAAATAGTTTTGCGGAATGCTGATGATGTCTAGCTGATCTGATGCTAGTAAGATGTCATGTAAGCTATTGATTCTTCAATCCCAATATTCTACCTTTCCGCTTTCATGACGGAAAAAGGTTTTAGTTTATTTTTCTTCGAGTCCGTGGTTGCACTAGACTAGTCAACGCTAATAGCGTTCGGACAATAATGGTCTTACTTGGCGACCGTTCGATTTTTTAAGTTCGTCTGTCGATTTTCAAGCACTCCTTTGAGTTTCTTAGCTTTTGTTCTATTTTCTGATGGATAAAATAACAATTTATATTGCAACAACAATGAAGTTATTATAATAAACAAAAAAATTGATAGATGTAACGCATATGTATGTATATAAGTCACAAATATTGTGAACTATTTAAAATCTGAATTCCAAATTGTAAAATAAAATCAAAACAATTATAATAATTAATTTGTTTTAAGAGAGAACTTATGTTTTTGTTAAAAAAAAAACAATTCAAACATCGACTGCGGACAGCAAACTAATATTTTGAAATAAAAATATAAAATTGATAACATTGGCAAACGCTCTTAGTTAGAGTAGTTGCCACATGTGACTAGAAATATCAAAATGATGTGACTTTGGAAATAAAATGTCATGCTTTACAGAAAACAATTAAATGATTATGAACAATATCTTATTATATTTTGCTAAATATTTTTATACGCCATTATCCTTGAATGAATAAATATATATTGTATATAAAAAAGATTTTTGTATTTTATTTAAATTTTTTTATCACACAAAAACGGATATCAGTGAAATTCTGTATTCCATTCAATTTTGCTGGTTTGTTGGCATAGACCATAGACTTGACGTAACACCACAGGAAATAGGCGTCAAATCCCACGACCGAGGCGGTCAATTGACTGAGCCATTACGTTCACCAAACTTGGTTTTCAGTAGATCGATTGTAACATTCGCTGTGTGGCTTGTGGCGCCGTCTTATTGAAACCACATATTATCCAAGTACGTATCATCCAAATTGGGCCAAAAATATTCGGTTATCGATTCCCATCCTCAGTCACGTGCCGGTCTTGATCATCACGGAATAAGTACGGCCCAATGACGCCGCCTGCCCATATAAACCGTAATTAATTTCGGAATGCCATGGTGACTCATGGAGTACGTGTGGACGGCAGCTTGACTAATAACGCATATTTTATTTATTGACGAAGCCATTCAGCCAGAAATGAGCCTCTTCGCTGACGATGATTTTTCAATGAAAATCCGGTGGTCAAGCGGCTTCAGTTCTCGCGTCAATTTGATCTTGTAAGAATGTAGGCCAAGATCTTTACGCAAAATTTGCCACAACGACGTCACAGAGATGTCCAACTTTCGTGTGAGAGATTGATTTGGGTCTTCGTCAATTGAAGCGCTGGCGGCAGCAATATTCTCGGTGTTTGTGTTTGTTTCACTAGCACGGAAACATTTTGTACTGTGCCTGTGGATTCATATTTTTCAATAGACCATAAATTGGCCAATGATCGTATATCTAGGACCATACCGACAGGACTTCGGACCTCCCATCGCAGACACAGAGCTCGAGTTGCTTCGCGAAACTAGAGTGACCCTCGCGCAACTTCGTTCTGGATACTGTAGCAGGTTAAACTTCTACTTATCCAGACCGGACCTTGCATATGTCCTGCAAGCAAAGAGTCCCCGCAATTATTCCAGGCTTGTCGGCTCCGACAAGTTTAGGTAACCGTTACAACAACAACAACATGTATGTACATATATTCTTAATTGCAAAAATTTTACCTCCTAGTACCACGATTAAGGTAGCTGTAACGATCCCTTGGCATAAAGTATTAACTTGGTTGCAGATTGAAGAAATGGATTCCAATAATCCATTATCAATCGACTCTCTTTGCGTTCACCATAGGTCAAAACGGTTGATGTCAGTTTAAAGCTTAAGTGACTTGAACAACTACTGTTTATTATTGACCGATTTGCTTCTGTATCATCGTCCGGGAGGCGCCAACCTTTCAAATCGCCATGGTCTCTGGTGAATTGGAAGTGAGCAACGTAGGTTTAAAACTGAAAATCTGCTTTTAAAGAAAGGTTTAAAGTGAATTGAAAACATTTTTTTATATTCCGAAATCTTTTTTTTTATTTATATTAAATTTTCATTTTCATTTCATTTGCATTGAAGCACACAAAAATTGCTTAATATAAGAATTTACACATACATTTAAACATATTTTCTTTAAAACTATGAACACACTAAGGAATTTCGAAAACTAAAGTTTAGAGATTATATAAAATTTAGTACAAAACATGTTATGCATTAAATATTTTCTCTCTCTCGTTTTAATCAAATAATGCGCAGTCATAAAAATATACATACATATGTACATGCAGACGTACAAATGGCATAAGAAAACAAAAACAAATAAGATAAACGAAACTAATAACATTTAAAATATAATCACAGTTTAAAAATTTAAGTCAACGCTAAAACAACTCAAAGGGTGATACAAATGTGCATATGTATGTATGTGGGCAGGCAAGACAGCTGCCTGCTAGAAGTGCATTCAAACAAATGTACAATAAGTTAAAACAAAATAAAATTAAACAAATAAATATGTAGTTAACAAAAATAACAAAAATATTGTTTAAAACTAAAAAAATTTGTTTAAAACTAAAAATTTGTTGTTTGACATTTCCAAAAAAAAAAAAGAAAAAAAGAATTAAAAGACAAACTTATTATATGAAATATGCAAAAGTATTTATTTTAGGCGCACGCACTAAAATTACTTGAAAACTTGACTGTTTAAAGAGACACTTCGAAGGTTATAGGTTACTTGTTACATTTGTTTTTTATTTTGTGTTTTTTTTTTGTTGTGGTTTTGCTACACTACTTAGCGGTAGTTATCAAGCGACACAATCACGCTTATTTCAAGCCCCAAAGTATTTGCATAAATTCTTTTTCACGCCGCTCAAAGTGGAATTTTCAAAGTACACAAGCTTGCTTGCTGATTTTCTACTTTTTGTTTTTGTTTTTTTGTTTTTGTTGTAATTAAAGCCATGTAATTTTGGTTGATAAATTTCTTATATTTTTCCTTTTTTACATATTTTATTTTTGTATTGCATTTTTCATTTTTGTTTTTTTTTTTGTATTTTTTTGTAATTTTTTTTATATGAAAAAGAAAGCTATGCTTTAAAAATAAAAAAGGGGTACTTATAACATAAAATAAGCGTAATTGTTTTTAACTTTACGTTGAATTTGTTTGCATGTGTTTCTTCGACTGCAACGTGCGACACAAGTCATGTGTGTGTGTATGTGTGTGCGCGTACAACAGTGTACATATGAACATACTATATCTGTGTATATTGTTACATTGTTTTAATATTTCTTATTTGTATTTGTATTATATGTATGCGTGCTTTTTTAACATCGAAATGTACATATATCGAAAATAAACATAAAGAAAATCAAATATATAAACAAAAGTATTTGCAAAAATAAATTGTTGTTGCTTCACTTTCACTCTTTCATTTTCATGTTGTTGTGCTTTTGTTGTACACATAACATATTCAAATTATACATAATAATGCACAAATTTCGATTTTTTTTTCATTTTTTGTTTTTGTAAGTGCTTAGCATAGCATTTGCTATATTATTTAACATACATACATACATGCATAAGACTATGAATTATTTACGCATGAATTTCACTAACAAATATATATTGTACTTGTTTTTTGTATTTTACTTTATACTTTTTTTGTAACTAAATAAATTAAGGGTGCAAACAATGTTTTTTTTTTTTTTAATTATAATTTACAATGTGTGAGTTATTATGCGCTTGTGTGTTTGTGTGTGCGCCGCGGCTGTGTTTTGCTGGCGCCTCTTCTTCCACATATCAACTAGGCAAATTAAATTAAGCTAACTAAAGCTATTCATAGCAAATAAATTAAATATTTTAAGCATTTTTTTACAAACGTTGCGTTATGCTTAACTCATACATAAATACATACATACATACACATTATTTACAACATGGAGGCGCCTAACACAGACGCGCGCGCACACACACACACAGCTGTACACTGCACTGCGCTAACTCGTAGACCACCAGTGACTTGGTAGCCTTGAAAGTGTTCTTTTCACAAACACTTAACATATGTATATATATGTACATTTTGTACGCACATACACACACACGGCACGCATACATGTGCTAATACTCGTTGCAGTCTATGCACAAACGAGTTAGCAAATTTTGTTTTTGTTTTTTTGTGTTTTTTTTTGTGGTACATACATACACATAAAAATGTTTCTATAAAATAAAATCCAAATTGGACATAAAACATCGAATAAAAAATTCAACAAAAACAAATTGAATGTAAATTTGATGAATGCTGATGGCTTATGATGGTGAGTGTTGTGGTGAAATTATGAATTTGCTAAATGCATGTGTGTATATGTACATTTATGTGGTTGTGTGTGTGTGTGTGTGTGGTATGAGTGCGAGTGTTTGCCTGTCCCGTAACTCTATTGGGAGTTGGCGTTGGGTTTGTTTTTCGTTTTTCTAGTATTCTAGCGTTAGTTAAAGCTGGGCTTTTGAATTTGTACTGCAATCGTTGATTTGTTCTTCCCCAACCGCACTCCTTGTCAAACTCATTACGCCGGCAGTCTTTGTTAAGTTGCTACCGACTACTGAGCGACGTCCTAATGACCGCATGCGCGCCCACCTGCTGCCCAGCTAATGTATAAAAAAAGTTTTGTAATTTTGTTTTTATACACGCTGAAGCTGCGGCGTTTGGTTTGGTAATTTTACTCATTTGCTGCACTGCTGCTGCTACTGCTGCACTTTTGTTGTCGCCTTCGCTTCACTTACAGCATTAGTCGTGAACGAGATTTCTTTAGACGCCCGGTAGCACCGCCCAAACCGGCATCACCGTTCCACGACTTTGTCTTGGAGCGGAAGTGACGATAGGCGCTGTTGTATGCTGGCTCCAACATGGGCCGATAGGCAGTGGGATCGCACAACTCGGAATGATGTTCGTAGAATTCTTTGTACCCATTGTGTAGCAAGTAGATCTCGGGGTAGTCGAGTGCGGGATAGCAATTGGTGTTGCGCTCACGATCGTTGCTGCGCAGGAAACGCGACATTTTCGGGCCACGCTCAGATGAGAATTCGCAGTGGAATATGATGATATTGCGGCGATGATCATTGCTTGCTTTACGCTGTTCCATTTCAGTCTTTTGTTGTGTGAGGAACTCCTCGAGTATCTGTTCCTGTGTGTACAGGTTTTGTGCGCCGCGTATGTGGCCACCCTCGAATTCGTATGGATAACGACAGTCGATGATGCGATAGTTGGCCACAACATGATTGAAATCGCCACGCAACAGACGTGCCATTGTGTCGCAGGAGATTGATTTCAAGTCACGATGACGTCCATCCATCAGTGGCAGTACATATGGTTTGCTGAAATCACCGATGAGATCTGGTTCGTCCTTGCTCTCGGAGCGTGCGAGCGCCGACATGATTTCGGCATCATTCATCGACATGCTCTTGCGCAATGGTGGTGGATGGCTGAGCTTGGGCTGAGGCGCTGGCAGCATTGACAGTGACATTGTCAAGGAATCATCGAGATTCTCCTTTTCGGCTTCAATGCGGTAACGCTTGATGAGTACCGGTGAGTTGGTCTTCGATGGTGGATCGGGACGTTTGAAGCAATTAATGTTGCTATTGTTACGCTCCGTTGTTAGCAGCTTAACACCATAGGGGCTGGTGGCAATTTCTTGCACTTGTTTGAGCAGCGTCTCTGGCGTTTTGGGTGCTGGCAGCAAATTGTCAGTCATGCTCAGGCAACGGCGTACTGGTGGACGACGCATCTCTGGCGTTTTCAGTTGGTCGAACAATTGTGACTGTTCGACTGAACGGTGGGCAGGTGATAATATATTCTTGATTTGACCGACAAACAACGAGTCTAGATCGCTGGGTACTTTTGGCATGTTATTGGATGGCATCATTGAATTCTCAAGTGATTCCATTTCAAAGAGATCCATGTAATCTTCCTCCATGGACGAAGAACCCATCGAACCAGACGACAAGCTGTGGAAAATACGCAGACTCTTCGGTGGTGTTGGTGTGCTAGCACTGCCATTGCCGGTATTGTTATGTTGTAGCTTCTGTAGGCGTGATGCAAATGACTGGCGCTGTTGACCATTCGATGCTCTTGGTTTTTGTACTATTTGGAAACGGCATGGTGAGCCTTCAGGTGACAGCAAACCCATCTGTTGTGGCATATCGAAATCGGCCGAACGCAAGTTTTCGACTTGATTCAGCTCCGCATGTTCGTCATCGCCATAGATTGACAACTGATGATCGACTGCCATGTCGTTCATCGAGCTGTTCAAGATGTTCAACGACTGGCGTTGACGGCTGGCTCCATTACTGCTAGCAGCGACAGAATTCAAGTTGTGTGGCATCTGACAGCTAAAATGCAAACAGAAGAAGAAATTCTTTATTAAAAATATATTCAACAAAATATTTATGTATGTTAGAAATTAATCAAAATAAACGGAAAAGTAGTGAAAAAAATATAAACGCAACAAATCGGCAGGTATTTACAAGCAAACCACAAAATAGATATGCCTCGCCAGGAGCGGTGTACGGGGATCAGAGTTTTTGGAGCTGTAGCTGAAAAGCCACAGACTAGACGACATTCTTAAGCATAAATAGAAACGTACTCTCACAAAGGACACACGAAATAGAACTGAATCAAATTGGATTCATTGACGCTACGACGACCAAACACCAGCGTGTACGCATGGCGCAGGCGTATACAGGCAGCTGATGGGCAAATTAGGTGTGCGCCTGCGCATGTGTGTGTGTGAGTGCATGTGCCTTGCGATGAGTTCATTCAACCTGGGACAGACCTAGCACAAGCGTAGTTGTAAATGTATTTATTTATGGTATCAAATAGTAGGATGATAGTGAGGAACTCGGCTGCTGTTGCTGGTGTTGACGATAGCGCTAGAGCGCTGGTGTTCGTATTCGTATTGATGGTGGTGTACATGCACAGGAAAATGCGACCCACAAGCGATCAAAATATATTTATTGTATGTTCATGCTTACAAAGTGAGGGTTGCTCAAAGCAACAACAATAAACCAAGTAGCGCATGTTACACAGCAACGCTGCTGGGGTACTGTACCCTCACCGTACTAGACGTGCGCACATCAGTCCCGTAGCTCGAGTCAACATTCGGTTGATATCGATCGACAAAGTGGAGGAAGGCACACATACAGCCATAAACAAAAATACATTTTCGATGCATTTGTATGCACATATATGTATTTGTTGGTGTGTTCCGAATGGAATTCAATTCACAACAAGGAAGAATTAGAGGTCGACAGCGACCGAACAACAATTGGACTCTTATGAATTGCAAGCAGACGCAGATGTTACAGCAGTGCCGGCTGGCTGGTCGCTGACTTGGCCATTGACACAACAGTCAAGAAATTGAGGAAAAAAGAAATATATGCACTGTATTACTAGTTGAGTGTTTGACTTACAACGCGAAGTAAAAAACTGACCCGCAAGAACGCGGAAATAAGGAAGTAACCAACTAAGCGTACACGTCAAACATAGTAACACAATTACGTCAGGCGGTGGTCGTATGCGTGCACCGAAATGCAAGTAATTCCCTAAGAATTTCAAACAAGTTGTGTAGGAAAACTATAAAGTCACGCTGCGTGCACGACATAAATGAAGGGACAGGAAGAAAATAAACTTCACTTCCATTCCCCCACGTGTTTATTATGTATTTAAGAGCTAAAAAAGTAAATATATGAAGAAAATACACAAACAGCGGAAATATTATTATTAGGCCAGGTCGTTAACTCAATGAGGAAGTAGTGAATGCAAGAAAAATTTGCTAGTAAGGCGCAGCCAAGCGGAAAGTAGTTGCACAAGGTATGGATGGCAAACAAAGGCAGAAAACCGCAAGACACCAACGTACCGCAAAGCGCACGGCAAGGCAAGTGAAGGCGAAAACACCTACCCGGGCGCAAGGCATAAAGGCCGCGGTCATGCCCCAAATCACGGTGCTACATAAGCTCCCGTTTAAGACGGAAGTGACGTACGCGACGGTGTGATTTGTACGTGCCAGCTTAAAGCCAACAAAAGCGAAAGAAGTATTAAAAGAAATACTACGAGTCTTGCATATGAAAAGCAACAGTTGAAAGAAAAAATGCGATAAAAAGAACTCTCACTTTTCTTTAACATATTAATGGGGAGAATGACCGTATAAAAAACTGATTGGCCGGCAAAACGCCACAGCGCAATCACGAATGTTGCGCACGGAAAATGTAAACACGTTGTAACAACAAGAAGAAAAAAACTAGAAAATGTTGGAACCGTTGAAATGGAGTTCAAGTTCAGCATTGTGTCTGCTTGCTTGTGTTGTTTGTTAGCGAGTTGGAGCTTGCGCCGCCAAGTGAGAGTGAGTGGAGCGCTAGAGCACAGCACAGAAAACAGTGGCATTGCATATTTTTATTTTGGGGGAAGTGAAGAATGCACTTTCTTCCTTTCTACTTAATAATTGCACTGCTTGATTTCAAAATCAAATTTTCGTGTATTTCAATTTATATCCGTATCCGGGCTCAGGGCATACTTTGCTATTTTTGTGTGTTGAAATTATTTGAACTACACGCACTCTGACACCCTACAAGCATATTCACAGGATTGTGATTTTTTTATGCACTTCGTTGTGATATTTACCTTGCAAATTCCATGGCCATTTCTCCGTTGGTTTCTTCGGCAATTGTGTCCCACATCATTTTGAAGTGTGTTTATTTGTTTATTGTACTTAATTACAGGAGTTTACAATTTTGCGACAATATAATGTCGGGCGTTAATTTTTATGTATCGTTGATACTGTGGTGGTCGCGAAAATTGTTGTTGCACAATTTTCCGTATCTGGCAGCAGCTTTGTTTAAACTTCTTCAAGTATTACTGCTTTTCCGTTTTTGCACTTTTTATAAATTTTGCTGCATTTTTGGTTTGTGTGTGTGTGTGTTGTTTTCACTTGTTTTACTATGTCGTTTTGCTATTTATTGCAGTCTCTTTTCCGGGCAACGGCTTTGTACTCTTTGCACTATTTTTTTTATACACAATTTGTTGAATTTTATAAATTTTTCTTGTGGAAAAATGTCCGTCACTTTATATTAATATAATTTATAGAGTTCTTTAAGTACTTATTGTTAATCCACATATACTTTGTAACATTTTTTGTTTAGCATGTAATCCAATATTGCTTCTAGTCCCGAATCGTCGTCGTATTTGTTTATAGTTGATATGTTTCAAATAAACTTGCATTGGATATTGAATAAATAATATATTTAAACACCGCAAAAATCAAGCTAAACCAATTTAATTTTTCAGTGAACAGGCGAAGCGCACTATGCGATATTGTAACACAGTACACTATGCACTAAGCAAAAACTCGAACTGATTCACTCGCCGTCAAACCACTGGCTTTTATACACGATTTTACGCGCGCTCTATTTTACATGAAACACTCAAAACCGCAGCGCGCCACAAAGGAGAAAATGCAGCGCTGCTACCACTGCAACAACAATGCCATGTGATTTGCACGAAGAATAGAGTGAGAAAACAAAGAACTACCCCGTAACAAGAACAACTTTGAGGGCGATCAACTCAAAGGCAATGAGCGCGAAAAGAGAGCGACGCTCAATCGCTCACACTGTGCAGTTGAACGAGTGCAACAGCAACGTCAAATTAACAGAGCGAAGCACCACCGAAAAGGTGCGAACAAGTGGAAATGGCAAACGACTCGGAGGAAAGTGAAGAAAATTGCGCGAAAGGCGCAAAAGGATGCTTTGATTTCTTGTGGAAGCATATGGCGCCAAGACAGACAGATATCTTCTTGCGGCTGACGTTCCCTTTATGCGCTTGGATGAATGCACTTTTTTTAACTCACCCAATTCAATATTCTTCTCGCTCTAGCTGCTCGCAGCGAATATGCAGTTTTCTTTAAGATGCCCCTTGTGCCATGAGTGGGCCTGGTCAGCTGATCGGGCGATTCGGTTGTCTATCCGAGCAGCGAATGTAGTGCAACAAGGATGCACAATTTTTTCACTGTGAAAAGTATTTAACACAAAGAACACACGAAAATCACGAAAAATAGTAATAATTAACTCAAAAGAACGCAGAACAAGTGTAATAACAATATCGGTTTAATCTTTTTGTGCGAAAGTGAAATAGAATGTGAATTCCAGATTTTGGATACTGAAATGTATAAAGCCCAAGCCAAACAGCCAACGTGTTGCCAGGTAAGACTTAATTTCGCTTTCGGCGATGCATGGGTTTTTTTCAGCAATTCCAGGGATTTGCCCAAATGGCTGCCTAATTATTAATTTGTTGTTGCCAACCACTTCGGCATAATTTTGGCACTTCTACGGTCGTCGCGTTAGCGCTTGCACATACATTCTTATATATATATATATATATATATATATATATATATATATATATGTGTGTGTGTGTGTGTGTGTGCCGAATCTTGCCGGTATTGTTCTACAGCTGTTCGCTGCGCCGGCAACAACAAAACATTTGCATTGTTGTTGTTTACAATGTTAATTAGTTAATTGTCGTTTTTGCTTAACACATTTTCGTAGACGTCAATTTCTCTCCTTCCACACAATCCTTGCAAGTCATCAGCTGAGCTGTGATTTCTCATTTTTTTCTTCTCGTTTGCATTAAGAATTCTGCTAGCGCTGCTCAACTCAGCTGTGATCTCTTTCTTGCCAGTCCTTTCTGTTTACATATTCTACCTTTTTGCTCACGACATTGATAACAACAAAATTGAGTAAATGCCAGCAGCAGCGGCCGAAGACGAAGTCAACGTTAGCGATCGCAACAACAGCAATATTGACGGACGTCACTGCCGCTGCAATCAGTTGTTGATCATATGGGCTACTAATGTTTGGCCAGGCGTCAAAGGCAATAATAACAACAATGTGCGCGCTCTCGCAACGAAATGACCAACAAATATAAACAAACAACAACAGCACTAAAGAAAATCACGATTCTACCGTTTTGGAGGGTTACCAAATCGTATAATTCGGAAATACCGCAAATTTAAACGCAACTAAAATATTTTTCGAAATATTGGTATTAATTGAAACCTTCGATTTTAAATTCTTCTAAATATTATCTCAATATAAATGAAAAATATATTTGTTTGGATAAGCTCTTTCATGCCGCAAGCTATTGCGAAAAGTGAAAAATGTGAGATTGCCAATGTTTGAAAGCGTGTTGGAACGATTAGCAAAATTAATTTGACGAGCTTTTTCATTTCAATAATACATATAGGAATTTAACAGTACATTCAGATTTTTGATGACAGTTAGATTCATCTTTTTCTTATAATACTGGTTTTTAACCAGTAAAAACAGGCCTCTGAATCATGTGGTTTTGGGCGAATGCAAGGAGACTGTCTTCATGTTTACTATACATTTCTCCGAATATCTTTTTTTCTATCTAAATCTTTATATTTATTTAGCTTTATGTTTATATTTATAAAATAGACCATGGAAATCTCTGTAGGTTATGTAAAGTATTTTATATAACGCTCAAATAATTGGGAATATTGTCAGACATCAAGTTTCTAGTATATTAAAGCATGTTCAGATACTTAATCTTGAAAGCTATACTACAGAACTACAAACTACGCTGTTTTTTTCGAATTTTCCGGAAAATTTATATGACGAATATAATGAATTGTAAAATGTACTTCATTTTCGTGCTCAGGCGGTCAAAATATACAGGTGTACTTTATTTCAGCAGATTCTGAAACGGATAAAGTTCTTGGCAGTACCGGCTTAAAATTAAATATTGATCAAATCGACTAAATTGTATTGGTATTATGAATTTTTATAAAACCACCCAACTTTCGTTAATATTCAGTCAAATAGCACAAATAGAGGAAACCATCATATAACTTCAAACATCTATCGGCATGGAAGCTCTATATCCTTTGACCTGTATAGTGGATGTATAATGAAAATTTATTATAACGCTGCTGATCTTCTCGAAAGCGAGATCTTGAAGTTCTACACTTTTTGGGGCTTTTTGAAAATAATTTTGAAAAAATAATTATGGGACATGGCAACCGCAAATACTTCTTCTTAAGATTTGTTATTGCCTTTTAATTATACATATTCTGTTGGTTTGCTTTCCGCAGAAGGCAAGCGCAACCAATAAACCAGCACAATATTTTCTCTTTCCACTTTTGTTCGTTTTCTTTTGTCCACAGGAGCGCTGCGCCTTTGCGTGGCACGTACGTACATTCACATGTATGTGTGTCGGTGGGGAATTGGTCCCATAAAAATGCTATATATTCCAGAGATTGACTCTGAGCGCAACCGAAATTGCATGCAAGAGAGTCCATATACAATTTGTATATGTATCTTGCTTAGCTTTTATTGTTGTTGTTGATAAAAAGTACGTTACAAACGTTGCGCTACAATCTACCGTTGTTGTCGTTGTTGTTTTGAGCCATTCAGCTGATTTGTGATTTGTTCAACGAGATACTTTTGTGTCTATGGTTGTGTGGTTGAGGATAACTCGATATCTTTATGCCTTCATGTCCACAAGAATTTGATTCTCTTTCGTCTTTGTTTTCCCCAGTCTTCTCGGCTTGTCTTTGCTGGCTTGTAGATTTAGGTGGGGTCAGTTGTAAATTCTGCTGCACTTGGCACTTGCAGCGCCTACATATGTACAAAGATATGTTGTACCTGCCTGGCTGTGTGTATGTGTATCCAAAATGTGGATGCAGCAACAGTCAACAGGTACTCTGACAATATCAGCGCAGCTCAGTCGACGTTTGTACGTATGTATGATAACAGAAATAGCTCCAACTACAACATTGGGTATACGAGTACGAAACAAGGATGTTAATAATGACAAAAAACAACAAAAATCAACGCGTTGAAAATCACTTTATTGCTGGCCGCCAACAACGTTGGCTTTGTGTGCAAGTGTATGTATGTATGTATGTATGTTAGTTTGTATGTACGGTTATGTGCAGTGGTTCGGTGTGAATTTATGAATCTTTGGAATGTTTTCATACAGCCGAAGGATTTAATTCGTAGAATTGAATATGTGAGATATATAATATACATATACACATATGATATTACATATAGATATATTTCTACATATGCAAGTTATCAGTGATTAGCGCAAATAACATGTTACATGTGCATATATGTATGTATTCATAAATGATAATTGATATCCGTCCATATGTATGTAACAGTTAGTTTAAGTCGCTCGAATGCTGTGACTTGATTACCACTGACCTTCCGCAGAAATGTGTCAAAAACAAATTCAAGGGCATTGAGACACAGATATATACATACATACATATGTATATATCTACGTTTCTAAAGATGCATATGCACATAATCATATGGACTTTCATAATTTAAATATGATCATAGTGGGAGATGTTCTGAAATATGAATTCCTTACTATTTGTGGCATTCCTTGGGCTACATACACACATGTACATGTAAATACATACATACATATGTATGGATGCATTTTTTAGATAATGAGAAAAATCTAACCATTCATTCATATAAAAATAGCAACTAACTTAAAAAATTAAAAATTTTAAATTTTTATGAAAATCTGAATGCATTTATAAAAATGATTCAATTTTATTGAACTAATCAAAAAAAAAAAAATTAATAAATAACTATTAGAAAAATAGAACTATAAATTGTGCAATGTAGACCTTTTCATTCAAAAATATGATTCCTTTCCATTATTTAAGTGAGCATTAAAAAAATTAGAAATAATAAGAATTTTTGTATTAAAATTTCAAAAATTTTGCAGGACAGATATACGACGTAACTTTCTTCGTATTGAGAATCACGTATTTTGTTCCTTCACTACACAGTGAACAGGGCACAGTGAACTTCATTTTGTAAAAGATTCCAAAGTAGGTTCAACAATCCATTACTAAATTTCAGAATGGGATATTTTTGCAATGGTTCTACTTAACATTCGGTTGTCAAACAATTTTTGAAATGGCAGACACATTAACGGTATTCCATGAATTAGTTAAAAACCAGTTTAGTTTGCAGAGCTTTGTCTACTGTTTTTCTTCGTTGAAGTTTATTTTCATAACTAAGCCTTATGACATTTTGGTCCATGGGTTGTATAACAGCAGTACAGTTCGGTGGAAGACACATTACCAATATTTGACCATCAACACTCTTTAACTCTCCTTCTTTGGGGTGGCAAGAAGCATTATCAATTACTAAAATAGCCTTTCGGTAAGATTTTCGCCACACACTCCTCTGGAACTAATGTTTTGTGAAACCAAAAATTTTTATTTCCTTTGTAGGAAACAGGCAAATCCCTAAAATGTAAGTGAGCGTGGTTGTAATGATTTCCCAATAGCCATTAGTTTTACACTATGATTCCCAGATTGTTCTTTCTTCCGATCGTAAAATGTGAATATGAAAAATATTTTTTTATTGCAAGAATCGAGGAGTTGCAAGTATCGAGGTGTGCAAGAATCGTGGTACTACTGTAGTACTTTTTACTAAACTCTTGTTATGAGCACCATAACCATAATATCGATTCCAGGCTTATTTGAAATCATATGTTTTATATAATTCAATATATATATATATATATATATTTTTCGTGTGGATACTGGCTGACTCTTTTACGATACATTTTACGAGCTAAGCTAGTGCTCTGTTACAAATAGAAATCTGATTTTATCTATGGTCTCCCTTAGTTCTTCAGATCATATATATCCACTTCTTATTAAAATATCGAGTATCGAGTATAGAGTTCTGGAGCAGATTAGTTCCTATTATAATATTAATTTCAAATATGTTTCAACGCAGTATATATAATAGTAAATTTGTAAACAAAAAAATTAAATAAATAATAACAATAATAATTTCCGGTGACTTTTTTACGATGAAATTTAATCTAACTTTCACTATAATTTAATACAAATATATTTAAATATACATACATATGTACATATTTACAGATATTCATATCTACAAAATATATCTGCATATTTCTACAAAAAAAGGGATAAATATCGCATACATACATTCATAGATATACATATACATATGTGTTAATATGCACACATGCAATTTCTGTATAGCATTGCCAAGGAATTCTAAGAACTTCGTAAAGCAAAAAATTGTTTGTCGACATAAGTACGACGCATGAGCATAATACATACATACATACAAGCATAGAACGATCAGCCTTCATGGGACATCATCTCGTCCCATCGACAACGTCGCTGTTGCGTTATATGCCTCCAATGTGCGGCCATTTTAACGGCAACAGCGACCGCCCAAGCGGCCAAAGCCGCAATGGTAAACAGTTTTTGGCGCGCAAGCTTTTATACCACCAAAACAGCGCCAACAAAAACAAAACAGAAGTAATCGCAACCGGCAAAAAAAGCTAACAACGCTCGCAGTGATTCGCCAATTGCACGAGCGCGATTTATCGCCGCCAAAAATGCCGAATGTACATATGAACTCAAGAGCGCAATGCAATGGAGCTTAAAAGCGCTCAAAAGTGGAGCCAACATATGTTCGTTTCAACTCAATGTTGGAGCACACCTCTCAAACAACTCACCACTGGCTGGGCTGAGAGCGCCAATGTGCGCAGAGGGCGAGTGAGCGTGCCGCTGGAGGGCTGTTGAGCTGTTGGGAGTTATTGGAGCCGGTGAGCTGTGAGCGCCAATGTGTTGTTGCAATACACAAATAAAGGGCGCCACAAATAACAACTTTCCGGTAATTAATGGAGGCATTGAAATTTACATTTATGTTGTATATGTGTATGTATGTATGTATGTATGTGAGTATGTACATCGCCGTTGGCGCAGGTAGGGCTTCCGCTGTAGTCGATCACATGCAATCCCCACTGCATTAGGGGGATGTTGTGTCTTTGTTGTCTGTAGGCATATTCGAGCAATGAAAGCGCTTTTTGGAGCAGTAAAAGTAAATGCTTAGAAACACATACATATATCTATTATATGCTGTCTCGCATATAGATTTTGCAACTGCAGGTAATGAGAACCTTGAATGCGCGCCGACACGCTTCCAGAAGAAGCTTTAATCACAGCCAGATAACAGACAAAGCGTTACACTACCTTTTACAACAACAACAAGCAGGAAAGCCGAAGGGAAACCAAGACCTGCTGAAAGGCACGTTCAAACGTAAATATGTAATATGGATATTTGTATATAGATAAATATATATATACATCCATGTGGCATTCTCTGCAGCGCAAGCAAATCGTTAAATGAGCGGCAAACGTCTAACAAAAGTCTTCCCCACAGGCAACGCAGCAGTGGGACGAAAGCCAAGTGAAGATCACAGCAACGGCGACGATGTTTGCAACTTTACGCAAGCGAGGTTGACATCAATGGCAGTCAGAGGATGTGTTGTTGCCTGCTATACATACATACATACATACATGGATATGCATATACCAAGAACATATGTTCGTTTGTATGAGAGTGGGCTGCAGTACTGTTGTACGTTACTTGAGACACGAGGCACCATAAGACGAAGCCAAAGAATGCCAAAGAATGTGTGATATAGAAAAATATACAACAGGGAGACCTCCATGCACACACACACACACACATACACAACTGTAGATACATGTATAGTTAGCTGTATATAAGTTATATGGTATTTATTTAAATGAAGATCAGCTCTGTAGAAAATACTGGGAGGCAATTAGTTGCTGGAGACGCGGCGCTCAATAGTTATGTATGAATCGAAGATATAGCGAAGGAAGTTTGCATAAACATTGTTGTTGCATGTCGATGTGGGGGCTAGCTTGTATGGGGAAGCTTACATTTGTGTCTACATATTACTAATATTGTATATTTGTGTCCCCATGTGGCGGTCTAATTTCTTTAAGCAGAAATGCAGCTAAAGGATATGCTTTATAAATAAATCATCAACGAAATTCTCATACTATTAATTTAATAATTTATTTGTATAAATATAGAATTATATACCGCCTGCTTGAGGTTGAGAAGCTGAGTTTGCGCTAAAAGCTGCGTGACTCAACACTTGTCGTCTATTTTTAGTAAATTTTTGGGGACATTCGAATAAATTCTTGATATGTACATTTGTAACTGTCTAGCCGACATTTTGTTTTGTTGAAATGACACGTGGTTACGTGCAGCATTGAGAACAACTTGGGTTCTAGTTGTACTAAGTTCGGTTTTGACGTATTCTTTAATACTAGAATTCACAATTGTAAAGTAAGAGAACCTGTCGGGTTCAAGTATAATGCTCTCTTGGAAGAGGGATTCGAAGTAAAGCGATTTCTTCGATTTAAAACTGTTTAATTAGGAAATATTGTTCATTTTATAAACCAAGTTCGATTCAAATTCCAGTAGAGTCATGAAATTTCTCCTAAAAATTTGCATTACCTTGCTAATCGTCCAAATAATTACAAAGGTTTGTTCAAAAAATAACAAAAAATATCCTCATTCGATATTTTGCTTATGGCAGCGCTTCCTCCAAACGTCGAAACAATTCTCAAACTCGTTTTTTGACATCTAAAGACTATCCCAGCGAAATATCTTTCAGCGACTTCATCTATTCTATGTAAAACGACGGCCCTTTAAGCTTCTCTTAAGTTTTGAGAATATAATATGGAGGCTGGGGTATCTTTAAATTACTATTTTTCGGCCAAGAATTCATGAACAAGCAACAAAGTGTGAACTTTTAACAAACGAAAATCGCCAAGCTCATGAAAACACTTTCTGGATTTTGGACGTATGCTACAATGAAATCAAATAAGTTTTCTTCTATAATGTCATATAACCTAACTTTTCATTTAATTAATGAGGGATCATTCTCTGGGGATTACAAAGGTTAATAAACATAATTTTTCAAAATTTTTAAATTTTTTAATAAAACATACAACATTTGGTGCAAAATAGTAAAGCTTAAGTCCCTAAAAATTGTTTGATATATTTGGGAGACCCCGAAAGATTTTTTAATCTCATTTGAAAAAAAATACAGCAAAAAATCTTAATGATTTCTTCTGAATTATGTTAATAAGGAACGATAGCCTTTTATAAAAGGACATATAAAAATGGAGTTCTAGATTTTTTTCTATGAAGTTCATATGGCTGATACCCCTCATTATTTGTTGAAAGCTTTAATCTAACTCTTTTCAATATAATCTCAAAATATATTTAAGATTTTGGACTAAATATGCCTATCCAAAATCATTCCTATATTTCACTTAGACACTTGTTGTACCCAAAAAAAAAAAATTTAAAAATCGCAATTTTTTTATGTATGCCAAACGCGCGTGCGCACATTTCAAGGCATTTATCAAAATCCAGTACTTCAATGTATTATTCGAGCATTTTAATATGTAGCTCAAATAATATGCGTAATGCTTATAATATTTTTATGAGCTATGCGTAGCTACAGCAAAAGCTTTTGATGGTTTAGCGATTAGCAATTGATAGCAAAGAGGCCTAAAAGTACCAGGCATACATGCATACAAACGCGATCCCCCGTTCATGTTAACGGCTGTTGTATTAAGCGAGCGGCGGCTTGGTGTGTTCGCTATTGTTTTGTTGACAACACAATTTATTTTAATTGCTAATTTATTAAAGACCAGCTAGAAAAAAAAAACGTAAAAAAAGAATCAAATCGAGCAGTGTAGATAAACACGCATTTGGATAAAAATTGTGCGAGCAATAAGCACGCACTCATGGGAAAACTGCGAACGATTGATTACGCGCCCAACCCAATAAATCAAAAGCGGTTTGGTAGATATTATTATGGTTAAGAGCTGACTTTTAGTAAGATTAATTGTTTTAGTAAGAGATGACTCAAGTGACTTGAGTGCTTAAAACTTGTAAGTGAATGGTTGAAAGTTCAAAAATTATATGAAAAAGAATTTTAAATAAAATATAAAAAAAAATTCGAAAAAATATTTAAAAAAAATTCGAAATAAAAATTCGAAAAAATTTCGAAAACAAAATTCGAAAAAATTTCGAAAGCAAAATATGAAAATGTTTCGAAAAATAAATCAAAAATATTTCTAAAACGAAATTCGAAAATTTTCGAAAATAAAACTTAAAAAGTGTCGAAAATAAAATCCGAAAATAATTTTAATTTTTTATTTAAAACAATTTTATGGTTTGTTGGGTGTCACATTTAACATTTATAAATAAAAAAGTGTTTGAGTCGAACTTTGCAAAATTCTGCGTCATCTTTCTAGCTCTTGAATCCAACAGCAATGTTGTTATTTGATAGGCTTTTTTTCAAGCTAGGGTTATTGGTCGTTAACGAGGTTATGTACGTACATATATATACATAAATTGCTGTATAAAATATGCTTCCTAGATTGCTAGCGAAAATATGTGTGTCAAATTCGAAACCAGATGTCTTCGAATTTTTTGCAAATATAGAAACATATGCACAGAGAAACATATGCATATGGGTGCTTTTAAAGTAATCTAAAGAATTGCTTGAAGTTTGTAAAAAAGCTTGCAATTATAAGTCGAGCTTATATGTACACTGTTTGAAACCAATGTACATACATATATATTAGTATATACAAAATATATATAAAAAATAGAATAGCAACATATTATGAACAACATCAATAGTTTTCAATTACAAATACACCAAAACTATTTTGAAATAAATAAATAATATATTTTTGAGTAAATCTTCATTAAAACCCCTTCAAATAACATTAGAACTGTATTTTCAACTCAATTCCTTTATTTTTAAACGATTTTTTATTTAATTTATTTTAATTTTTCTTTCAAAGCCTCAAGTCTCAAATGCATTCGTGGTAGAGTAAGGAAGGGTCAAAAAGATAAAAGACACCAAAAATTCCACTGAGCCTGTTGAGTAGTTGTGTATTTGTTGGTGCTCGGTGCAACAAAAAGTCAGTGTAAATACATTCAAATACACAAACTCACACATATCTGAAGAAAGAAGTTAAACACGAATGAAGAAACAGGATTCTCATTGCGCGCGCAAAATCACACTAAATATAGCAACAACAATAGAAAAGAATGCAGAAAGAAGAAGTGATTTTTCGAGTACATATCACATAGGCTATTTTTTTTTTTGTACATAAAGACATGTACATAGCATAAATGTACAACGTGTTCTTAAGCGCCTACGGATCCGTACTTTGCAAATATAATATATCGTATAATCATTTATATATAGACAAATATGTATATAAGTAATATTTTCTAAAGAGGATTATCTGGTTTAAGTATAAAATTATGATGAAATAGCATTGCTTATCGGATTGTTCTTGGATTATATTTTTTTTCTTATCATAACCTTAAAATAAAATGAAAAGATGTTTCTAATTTCATGTAGCTCTCAACCTCTTGCTAGAACCCTTTGCTTTGCTGAACTCCTTCTAGTTTATAAACACCTCCGAGCGAGTGGAGAAAAGCTTTCATGAGAAGCTTACAATTCTGAGACACGTCCGGAAGTCTTAGTAGCACCTTTCTTACCAGCTATGAAGTCCGGTCTTTTAAAGCGCTCGATTGATAGACTAACGACCACAATAGCGAGTTGAGTTGAGTACGGGACTATTAGTCGGAGGGTCACTCAAGATCTATCTGCTAGAACCTAGCGGAGAAACCTTATAAAGTTGAATTATTTCTTCGGATACAGTTCAGAAGCTCATTGAACTCATGAAATAATATAGTCTATTCCTTCTGAGATCTCCGCTTCCAATAATAATATTATATAATATTATGTATTTTAAAACAAAATGTTAGTGTGAAGGTTCATGAAGGTTTCAGATAGTCGGTAGTAACGGCAGTCAAGGATTGTCACCTCCGCAGCATACCTCATAACTGCCTGGGGAATGATTTGTGTTGGTACACTAATAATAAGAATGGGTGATTTTATTGGATTTCTTACACAACATATCGGTTTCTGGATTACTAAAATGACATACGTCTATTCGCAAAAACTCGGGTAGAGGCCAACCGAACAATCAACTCTCATAAATTAAAAACCAGAATAATAAGGTACTAACTACATTAAACTTTACAAGTCGCTTATCATTCCCGTCCTGCTTTATGGTGCAGAAGCTTGGACGATGTCCGTTGGAGCGACCTGGTTACACTTGGAATCTCCAACTGGCGCCGAACTGCGAAGGAAAGAGAGGAGTGGCGCGCTCTCATCGATTCGGCTGTAACCGGCTAAACGGTTGAACGCCAATCACATACATACAACTACATCTATCTTTATTAAAGACATTATCAGCTAGGTTTATATGTCAAATAAAATTAGCTTTCTAAGCTACCTACAATTAACAGCTTAGCTTTGAATTACTAACAACCTTGAATTATGCTACAATTACACACTCAAATAACCGCTCATACTCGTATGTCGTAAGTTTTTTTTTCATCGTGATCAGCTGTCTACTATCAAGCTGTTTACAGAGAACTTTACTTCTATCTGCATTTTCCCACGTACTAAAATGCTATAAGTATATATCATATATATTTATATATACTCTTATATATATGTAGATGTATGTTTGGGACTTGCGGAAGTGTAAAAATTCAAAGATTAGTATTTCTCTTTATTTTGTGATAAGTGTGTAGAAATCATATGGCAAGCAAAAAGAAACCGTCAAATAAACAAACCATAATCCCCCGAAAAAAAACCTTATCACTACTTTTGGCAGCAAACTAAAAGTAACAAAAATGAGAAAAAGTGAATTAAAAAATGTTTTTTTTTTTTGTTTTTATTTGCATATGAAACTGTAACAAAAAACCGTTTCGGACGTTTTACGTTTTTTTTTTCCTAGGCAAAAGAATATCATGAATTATTCGGCTTGTTTATGAGTTTGTATATGAGTATATTTATACAAAACGATAAAACTTCGGAAGGCTGCCAAATTATATAAATATATGTATGTACATATATATATAATATAAAAACCCGGTACATATGTATATAAAACATTTAAAAGATTAAGTGCCGTTTGTCACGTTTAAAGTCCAACAAAAAAGTAATTAAAGTTGCTTTAGAGAATTGGCTTTTGATAAGGGATCCTAAGCGTCTGGCTGGCTGTACTTATTTTATTTTTGAAGATAATGGTAGTAAGCTACGTTGGGGAATATGCAACAGTTTTCAAGAGGGAGAAGGGTACACACAGTCCCTAACCAAGAGTACGTACAAAGTTTGCCTCATGAGGCCGTATGATGTACATAGGTGTTCTTAGTGTGATTCAGAGTTTGGGAGAATCTCATGTTATACTCATTCACAGAATTAAGTTAGGTTAGGTTATTAGACAGATCTCCTTGGACAGTTATTAGCACTATCCTTTGTGATTCCAAAAAACTCCAAATAAATCAGCAAGACCCTCATTCACAGAACCACGCTTACTCAATTTTGAGGTTACATTTCATCCATTAGATTAGTATTGTTAATTACATAGCGATCCACCTTAATCTGCATCTCAGTTTGTGTACTAGGCAGGAGAGATTCCAACTCTTGGCTACAATAATCTAACACAAAATATTCTTATGCTAGAGTGAAGTCTGAAGCTTTTAGAAGAGATGAAGAGTTGAGTTCTTTAAGAGCTGTGTCTTAAATTTTGAAATCGGCTTGAGGGTATGAATGAAACTATAAGAGATGGGATCATTTTATATTTTACAGAAGATGAGACCACTGACATCTGTAAACTGCATTGGACTTTTTTTACTTTTCGGGTACTCAGAAATTCTAGAGATTCAGAATATGTATGTATGTTATTGGCGTTCAACCGTTTAGCCGGTTATAGCCGAATCGATGAGAGCGCGCCACTCTTCTCTTTCCTTCGCATTTCGGCGCCAGTTGGAGATTCCAAATGTAACCAGATCGCTCTTCACCGGGTCCCTCCAACGGAGTGGAGGCCTTCCCCTTCCTCGGCTTCCTCCGGCGGGTACTGCATCGAACACTTTCAGGGCTGGAGTGTTTTCGTCCATTCGGACGCTGAACTATGTCAATGTCGTCGTATAACTCGTACAGCTCATCGTCCCATTGTCTGCGGTATTCGCCGTTGCCAATGTTCTGAGGACCATAAATCTTGCGCAAAATTTTCCTCTCGAAAACTCCTAGTGTCGTCTCATCTGATATTGACATCGTCCAAGCTTCTGCACCATAAAGCAGGACGGGAATGATAAGTGACTTGTAGAGTTTGATTTTGGTTCGTCGAGAGAGGACTTTATTTAGGATTCAGAATATAATAGATTTAATCGATCATTATGCGATTGGTTATGTGGTTAATGGAGCACTAACTACTTAAACCTAATCTCTACGTTAGAATCACACTTAACTTAAGCATTCTCTCAGCCTATAGCTCTTAACATCCACAAAATTAAATGCCTTTATCAGCTGTTCGATGTTTACTAAGCCTAAATGTTTTTTTATGCATAAGCGATTTACACCAAATTCGTTGACAACGCGTGAACTCGCTTGACAGACCGCTTGTCAAAACTCGCAACAACATTAAGACGTTGCGGAGGGTATGCCCACAAAGACATTTGGAAGATAAAAAATAAAATCAAATAACACTTACATACGACTATAGCTCATAAAAAATACATATGTACACACATAGATACATATAATGAATATGTAAGGAGTTCACATGGAAAACGGCCTACTCGGTGGGTTCCGCTGCTATGTGTGCTCTGATACATGACTGAGAAATGCCCCCAACTTGGCATGAGATACAAAGCAGAGCATAATCACTTTTGTATGTGTTTATATGTATATGTATTTGTAGGCCTTTTGATTCTTTCAAGACTTTGGCGCGAGCACTGCTTATTCAAATTAGAAAGCAGAAATTGTGCGCTTGAACCTATTGAATGTCAGTGCCATCGTCCCAACGTCGCGTTGGGGACTCAGCTGTGGGCTCAACATTAAATATGCGGCTATATAGCTATTCGTATGGGTATGTGTGTGTGTAATTAATGTTTGCATGTGGTTAAATTGACTTTGAATAGATGGTTCCGTTTAGATGTAAAGTGGCGTACAATAACAGTAAATGCAATAGAGTGTCGAGCGTATTGGGCTTCAGCACAGACTGAGCTGTATGAGTATGTAAGAGGGGGCTGACGAGATTGACTCTAAGCCGCAGTCGGAAGTGCGCAAGCGCGCAAGTGCACTAAGCAGAAGATATGGGTGCGCAAGAATACATGGAAACATATGAGCTTCTGTGGTTGTGCTCTATATGTGTTGTTGTATATAATAAATTAGTGTACTATTAGAAAGCGAGATGTCGTGGTTAGGCCATTGACCGCAAGCTATAAATTGAAATACAGTCATATCCAAATGATCATGCTCTCGCTGTATTGAAATATTATTTTCTAGTGCATTGCCGGCAAGCTATTCTACAATTTTTGAAGTGTGCGTGTAAAATATTTTTAGTAAATGTTCTTTCATTTGATAATATTTGACGTTGTCTGACCTCTGCTCGGCATCGAAATTGATTTTTTCTCTACTACTTCGAAAGCATATCTAAGCTCCCCCTGCTATACTATGAACCCCTGCAATAATTTTTGTTATTGTTGTTATTATATATTTAATCAAATTTTATTTAACTATTTTCAATAATTTATTGATTCATTACTTGTATTTGGGCAAGTGGAAACGAACTGCTGGCAGCTACAATTGAGTGACTTCACATGGCTGTTGATGAAGATGTATGCTCTTGCGAGTCTACGATTTTCACTTGTATGTAATATCGTGTATATAATATACCTACTATATAAGTTCAATATGAGAAGTACGTTTGAACTCGGCTTGTTGCGCTGCTCTGTGTGGCTTGGTGGGTTCCTTGGGCGCGCGGCGCATCTTTTTTTTATTGAATTGAATCGCTTATTTTGACATATTCATGAGTAATAAATGGAATTTTTGTAAGGAATTAATTTGAATGGCTGCGATTTTCTCATTCTCATTCTCATTCAATTGCACAATTCATTGCGCGTTACGCTCAAGTAACTAGTTGACCGAGAAACCTAAAAAAAATATTGCTCTGATCAGCTGTTGGACTTTGACAATGACAAAAACAATTTTATTGTACAGTTTTTTTCGTTTGTGTATTTAATTTTATTAAGTAACAATACAATTTTCATTCATAAATCTTTTGTGAGTTGGGAAGTGATTTCGCTTGTATGTACCACATATATCATACCACAAACCACACATGAGTTTACGAGCTCAGCTGATTTGTGTTTCATATTGTGGTTTCTCGGTATTTGGGTGACCTTGGATAGGTCGTGGGTTTCAATTCTGTACAAAGAAGCTTTTAAAATGACGGAAAAGCATTTTTAAAGTGGTTTGTTCCAAGTACATAATATAAATTATTTGACTGCAGTTTTTAACGAAAGTGGTTCAAGGCCCAGTAATGACAGCAAATTTTGATGTGGTCGCTTAATTATTAGGCCAATAGTAGCTGTAGTACAAAAAACTGAAGGCGGGGAAGTCCATGAAGCTTCTGCAGGAGCTATTTGGGACGAATATCTCAAAGAACCGCTCTTATTTGAAACAGTCAGACATCTTGAGCAGTTCTTTTTACTGGGTACTTCAATACAAGTGGTAATCTTGGGGTCTCTTGTCTGATAATAGCATCCAGTCGTTTTTGAGACCAGTTGTGTTTTTCGAAAAGTGCCTAACCTATAAAAGAAAAAGTAAAATTTTGGAAAATTGCGATTTATGTCTCAATCTAGTCTTCTTTAAGCTTGATAAACTTGATCTAGTAATTCTCCAACTTAGATAATTTGTTCTAAAAATTACGTTTTCTCTAGATAAACAAAGTAGGCCCACATGGTGGTAATGATAACCTCATTCGACTCAAATTTAAGCCCGACGAGATCTAAAGGGAGTAATTTGTTCTGCAACTTGTTTGCATCGGTTGTTCAGTGGTAGAATGCTCGCCTGTGCAGTGGCGAGGTCCTTTTGGACCTCTGTGGAGCGTAAGTGGTCCTTTCAACTGCTTTATCTGGGGAAAGTCCAACTCAGCGCCATCATGGGTGTACTTACAGGACATTGTCCAATGGGTACCCATGCGGTGAGACTTGGGATCGTGGCAGATGCAAGTTGCCAAAGCTGAGCTGTATGGAGGAAGGCGACATTGTCCAGCTTTTGCCAGACTGAGGTTGAAACACCTCGGAAGGCCTTTTTTCGGCGATCCTAGCGAATTGGCTAGAAAGGATATTAGCCATCTTAAGAAATTTGTAACGGATTCCAAGCGTTTTGCTGAATCTTAAAGTTCTTTGATCCACAGGGAGTTTTATTGGTACCACAAAGGATAGCGCCAGGCTGTCTAAGTGAGATCTTCTGTTTTTGCAGAGATCTGTCTACAAACCTAACCTAACCTGTTTCCGAATCTAGATTGTCGAACCTTATGAATCCCAGAAATCGGTTCATCCGGTCATCCGGCCGATAGGACAACAACGAAAGACTTTTTCTAGTTTGTCACTAAAAAGAAGTCGGAGCCGACCTAAAGCGAGTAATTTGTTCTGCAAATCGGTTCATAGTACACTACTGAAACTCTTTTGTTCCTCTCTGAGTTGTAGATGTAGATCAAACCTTATGAATCGCAGAAATCGGTTCATCCGGTCATCCGGCTGATAGAATTTTAGCAATATCGATATAATTCTATATGTTCGCAATACAGCGTCTATGAATGGACTTCCTAGCTCACTAACATTGCGTAGCTACTAGACTACTCGTTTCACAATTACAAGCGTGATTAGCTTAATTAAAGCATTTTGGTCCGCACAAAAATTAACAGTTTCGATTGTCAACTCGAGCCTAATGAGCTTGTAGTCTGTTGTGAATGACAAAAAACCATTAAACTGTCAAAGCGGCTGGAATATATGGGCTTCCTTAATGCCCCGTATGTATTTAGAATGTAAAAATGTTTTTGTTGCCACGGATTTTTGTGAAATGTGTAATCTGTATTTTGGTGGGCCACACACTAATACCAACTATTGTTTGACGCGCGCACTCAAGCGATCATATCTGTTGTTTGAGTGGGAAAAATTAATTTTTCGCAATTGTTTGAACAGTTGCTATACTCGCATGTAGTACTCCTCCATGAATGCCACCATGAATTTATAAACGCTAATGAAACGCTTTGTCAACGGAGGGTTGTTGCAATCACATCAACTGGGAATTCATGCATCTGCGCCTGCTCGCTTTAACCCCTGTGGATTAGAACACCCCGCACGTATGGAATCAAAACAAGTGCCAAAGCGCATGCGCGTGTCATGCGGCCGGTACTATGCATAGGTGGAAAGTACAGTGCGCACTAGGAAAACTCAGCGCTGACACCAGCTTCAATCGATAATTCGCCATACACAATGATATGTGTAAATTTGTATGCATCGCTGGCGGTGTAGGGTGGTTCGAGCAGAAGGCTCGTCAATGCACAATGGCGCTAACGAAGCGCTAAAGTTGAAGTGTAATCGCGAATAGTTAGTTGATCCGCTACCCGTCGTGCCATGTAAGCGGTAAGCGAGTTATGGTGCTGCTGGTGGCGGTTGTGGTAGTGGTACTCCTGCTATTGTTGTTGTTGCTGTTTGTAGTGATTTCCACCAGGCGTTTACATTACAACAGCAACCCCCAATTGAGGACAGTTTTTCGAACTTTTAATGGATGAGTTGTAGGCAGGTGCAACCAGCCACGCGCAGCACGTCGCCTAAAGTAGACAGACATACTGGCGCACATATACTTACTTATAAAAACATTTACGTGAACACACATACAGACAGTTGTAAAGCACTTCCAAACACCCCACGCTAGGGGCTGACTTTCTAAAGCGACTGCGCCGCACTTACAAAGCCGCAATGTGCTAAGTGCTGCGCTGCGTCAGGCTTTTCTGCGCTTCTCTACAAATTTGATTGAATGCGGGCGCTCGTCCTCGTTCCAGCATGCTGCTAATGGTAATCTACACCACTCACCCAGGAACTTATTTGTGGCACTTGAAAGCTGTGTTGTTGTCCGCGCGCATGACATATACGAGGAGTTTACAAGCCAGAGTACGAGTATATATAGATTTTGTAAAATAAGTCGGCGTACGTGCGTGAGTGCTGATGAGCTGCTGAATGCGCTTTGGAAATGGTGAAATTTCAGCTTTCATTTGTTTTTTGTGTGTTTTTATTGTTGGAAAGTTGTGCGCTTGTGCAGCGTGTACATTGTTTATTCAATGTAAAAAACATATACCCCCATACAACTACAACTACATACATTGTAGTTACAACGCAGTTGCGAGAGATTTCGTTGAAGCCATCTTTAGTTACACTGTATGTTAATGCTATGCAACGGATGTAGTCTTTTAATCCTAACGGAAATATTAGAGCGTGATTGCTGTTCTAAGAAGCTTACCAATGATGATCTGTTACCAAATCACATCTGTGAATGGCTGAAGTTATCTATCACATTTTAGGAAACAGACTTAAAAAGGCGAAGCCTTGGGTCTAATATTGGCTCAAGGACTTGCAGTTTTATTGAAGCAATTCCAGTCCTCTAGACACGCTGGAGTCTAAACTAGAAAAGTCTTCAGTATAAATGTGTACTGTGTTCCGATGAACTTGGTACGCAGCGGACCCTCATTGAATTAGGCAGAACTGCAAAAACCAGTACGACCGCATACAAGTACATAGATGGCTTGCAACTTCAATCAGAGGCATCAACTATTCTTAGTTGGGACTCTTATATTTCAACATTTAATATTGTTCCAATTTCGAATGTTATGGTTACGCTGGCAATCTTCGGACCGTGAACAAAGTACGCACAGCTGCAGAGCTAGTTAACGTTCTTGAGACAATTTGGCTGCCACCTATGAAATGCTATGGATCAGTAAAAAATGTCCGTTCTTGATTTTGCGATGTCTACTTTTTCTTTGACAATACAAAGGCGGGTCGGTCTGGGCCGAGAACACAAAATTTCGCCATGGTCCTTACATTGGATGCGTAAGAGGTCTTGCTTCCGTTGTCCTCCAATGGATTTAGAATCGAAGGAGCTATTCACTGGATCATTGTCTTCTATACTTATGCCTATTTCCATCTCGTACCGTAGAGCTCATACAGTTCATCGTTCCATCTTCTTTGGTCCTCCTCTCTCCCGCGGATGTCTCCAAAGAACTTGCGGAGAACAGTTCTATTGAATGTTCCAAGTACCTTGTCAGACTTGTAAGGATATCTTGAGATGTCTAGTAAAACCCAAAAAAGTTGTCTCCTTTGTTAAGAGAACCTATCAGTGGACGACTTGTATATTTCTTTTTTTCGGTAATCTACTCGTAACTTTCTTCTTTTGACATTTCTCTCGATGTCGTTTGATTCAAGTAGAAGTTGCGTATTAAAGGGTTCTCTTGAGCTCTTATGACTATTCCAATAGGCATCGAACCACCTTTTCTACTAGGAAATAATTCACTATGCTGTGTTGAGAGGCATAAGATAAAATCGTCGTATAATACTTCTCGTACATAAAGCTTTCTAACAGAGTCAAGTGTTTTAAAAAGCTAGAATACCTAATGTCAAAGTAGCCAAGTGACTCGAATGCATGAATCTCACAGAATTGTAAAAGCTTCGAATCATACCGAAGTTAAATCGCTCACGTGTCGAAAAGTGCAAGCTTTCAACTTCAAGAGTTCATCAAAAGTTACTTCAGCCTACCCACACTCGACAACTTACGACTTGTGGTAAGGAGTTCCCAATTTTTCTCCATCTGCGTGAAATTATTTCCTCATCCAATCAATGCTGTAACGCAGATGGACGTAAGACGCTACAGTTAACAGGAGTTTGTAACCAGTAGCAGCTGCTGTTGGGCCAAGCTGGCGCTACGCACACGAGGCATATATGCGCAAACATATAAATCCTTAATCTGCGCCAATTATTGTCAACTTATGGATTTTACTTAAGAAACAAACAAAAAAACTCTGTGTGCAGAATAATGGAAGAGAAGCGAATTTTATGTAATCATCTGTCGCCGTGGCGCTAAGAACATTTTCTTTGGCAATCATTGTTGTTGTTGTTGTGTCAGAATGTACCCCTAAAAGTGTGAAGACGCCCAATAATGCGGGCTGTCCGAAAATCAAACGAATTCAAAACACACACAAAAACAAAAAAAAAGAGAAGAATAAATGTTGAAAATAGTCAAAATCAACTTCGAGACTACGGCAACACGCTTCATTGCATCACGGCTGGTAGCCGGTGGTGTAAGCGCGCAGATTGTTTTTGTGGTTCCTGACACAAATCAATGACAGCGTCACTGCACACAGACAACGCACGGACGCACATACGCACACAAACCAGAGCAAACAGTAGCGATCCTAATATAATGCAAAGGTATGCTGCAATTCTTACGCAATGCACAAGCGGACTGACATAAGAATTGGTGCTTGCCAAATTTATAATTATTTATTTGACACATGCAATGAAAATCCTTAATGCGAAATCGAAGACATCGCCTGCATGTGTGTCGAGTGTGTGTGTACGCGCGCACACACCTCAGCCGAGGGATGTCCCGCAAATGCATTTCTTGCATAAGGCTTCATTAAGGACTCGAGCATCAACAGCGCTTGTTGTTGTTGTTTCTCTTATTGCTGTTGTGGCAGCTAAGGGATGAATGCCCTACAATCGGGAGTTCCCCCTTCAAGACAGAATGTGAGTGCACAATCGCTGAAGAATTTGTGCAAGCTAATGTTGTTGTTGTTGTCATTGTTATTGCAATTTTTTTTTTGTGTTGGCAAGCGCATAAGAAGCGCCACAAATGCATTCTTCACTATGCCGTCTGTCCGTCCGTCCAATGCTTCTTACTTGCTTCCTTGCTTGCTTGCTGTCACCTGGCCGCGATGGCGCGCGCTCTACTCCTTGCGGCTGCTTGCTTGCTGCTGGCTGCTGCTGCTGCCACCGTCGCTCACCAGGGCGACTTCCCTACTTCCTTACACCACCACCAGCCGCTGCACTTTTGCGCCTTTGCAAAAGCAGAGAAAAGCAAAGCAGCGTAGCGCAGAGCCAAATACAATTTCATCCCCTTTGCCGGCGTATATAGCACGTACCAAAAAAGCCGTGCAATGTGCAATGTCTTGCCGTCGTCTTGCAAAGCAACTCTTACCGGGGTGGCCGTAGCGCGACGTCGCTATAATGCCACACAAAAGGCAAAGACTGTCTTTGAGAAATGGCAAAGAAACCGTAGCAAAGCGCTAAGAATTAATATTTGGCTCGTTCCATGCAAGAAAGCAGCAGTGTTCGAAGCGGTGCGGCGGGCGAAATGGCATGAAAAGTGTTATTGGTGTTGATTAGACCAATTACAACAACAACAACGGAGCTCTACCGCCACTACAGCTGTCTGTCGAAGTGCACGCGCTATCAGCTGAGCAGTTATTGGTATTGTTTGTTGTTGCAATAATCGAACTACAGAAATTTATTAGAGTTGCTATTGTTTTTGTATTTATTGATCTATTTATTGAATTGATTATAAGAGTATGTTCATGGTGTGTGTGTAGGTAGATCGTGCGTCTTTGGCACGGACCAACAGCTGGCGCATATTTTGCGTCACCTTCAATTGAATTTACAATCAATGATTATTGATTTGGCGCTTTGACTCCGGCGTTGGCTTCCCCCAATGCAAGCCAAGTAGTAGTAGATGCACTGTCTGCAAGTCCTCAAATGCGAACTTAGTCCACCGCTGATACCAATTTATGCGTTCGACAATTCAAGGTCAGAGTCATAGTTGTATTACAGGTGTGTCTTGTGAAGCTTCAATTGAAATCGTTTGCACTTTCGCTTTCATTCAATATCAATAAACTATTGAAAATATTGTTATTGTTTTTTGTCGGTCGCATAATTAACTTATTGATTTGTACTACTTGCGACAATTAACGGTGCATTCCTATTGAGTGTTTTAAGACAATCTTCTGTTATGCTAATATCTGAGTCGTAAGCAACATACAAACCTTTGAACCAGTTAAGTGAAGTCCAAACGAAAGTGAAATTCATTATTGGAAACAGCTGTTAGAGCAGCTGATCACCAAATATTTGTGGCGGTTAAACTGCTAAGAAAAGAAAAATTGCTGTAAATAAACTCTAAGATCGAGGAGTATTGAAGAAGATACTTCAACAGGTTGAGCCAAGTAGAGATTACTGGTCTACATGTAGTGAAATTCGACTTTCACTTTAAAAAAATTAATTTGTGGCGAGACTCCAGGTCTGCTTCGCGCGAGATCCGAAAATCTAGAATTATTTTCTTTTTTCTGATACGAAAGCCTTGCTTTTGATTTGATTTCTAGAATACTTTAGAGTTAGCTAACCAAGATTTTAAGGGGGTTGCTTTCATAAGACATGATGTCATCCAAATATGTGACCGATCTTCTGGTACTGAGCATTTATGGTATATATTATGAGTATAGGTCTCGTTGTGGTTCAGCAGATTATTATTAAAAGTTATTATCTCGGTAATTGGGAGTTGTCATGTCCAGGGAGTATACGTTTTCGGTGGAATTAGAAACAGAAGATCTTAATGTATGGGTTTAACGGAGCTTATGAAGTCGTTATAATAATTGACAATAGGTAGAGAACACATAATGCTTTGAATAGTTCATATCAAAGTAATAGGGTGTCCAAAAAGTGAGATCGGAGAGTAGGCTGTGGTTTCTGTCATGTCCGAGTGGACTCATTTTTTATTTTTATTATGATCGCTTTATAGTCCTCACTTCGGGGCTATGAAGGATCTTAACCTCTCATATCATCTATGACTCGTTAGTCTGGTTACAAGAAAATATTTACTTGATGAAATTCTGGGTTGGCTTATTTATAGTGAAATTATGATCCTAGAGAGCTTGCGTAATATCGGAAATTCAGTTATTGATGTTCCAAGAAGTGGACAAGACTCCAAGAAGTGGATAGTTGGGACAGACGTACGGAAAGTACTATTTGCAAAGCATTTTGCTGTGTTCGTGGCCCGAACTGTTAATTGTAGAAAGGTGACTTGTGAGATGCAACGTTTATGACAAAGTGGATTGAAGTAATGGAGCACTCTCATTCAATTTATATCATCTACGGTGCAGCAAACACGTGACCTCCGTAGATGTGGCTGACCCCGTAAGTTCTTGAGTATGACTATTACTTGCTCGACTGGGAGTTGAATGTATGATTTCTTCATTCCAGAATAGAATTGAATTAGCTTCTCGTTTGAAAACCGCGAATTGTCTGCATTAAATGTTTGAGTCTCATTTGAATTCAAATAGCTTTCTTCTAATAGAAACCGACGTCTACTTGTTATTTCTTTACATGACCTAACCCAACGTCTAGCAATACTATATCATTTGTACTATTTCTTCAAAATTTCCCCTCGAAACGAAACACGTAAATCAAGTTTTCTTTGTGCGCAAAGTGAATTTTGTTTGTACCTCACAATTCTGCTTCTTCTTCGCCAAACTTTTTTGCAGTGATTTTTGCAAAAGTGGCTCTTGCAGACACAACAACTATCAAGCAGTTCTTAAGCATATGTGTGATTTACAATAGCGCATGCATGTGTGTTAGTTTCTGCTTTTGTCCTTCACCTCAAGCAACCGAGCGCAACATCGTTCACTGGCCATACAAGACTTTGGTTTATGGCTCGCGCCAAATTCAAGCGCATATGCCGCTGTCGGTGGCAATTGGAAGCGCCTGCGCGCGCTGTCTGCAGCCCACTCTGCTTGAATATACCTATTTGATGGCATATCAGTCCGTCAGGCACCGTAGGCGCACAGAGCGCAGCGCACAAACCCCAGTTCCTTCAAGTCGTGCACGTCATTGTCGTGTCGTCAACTTAGAAGTTCCTTGGGGTGCGCTATCGTCTACAACACCAGCGTTGCCACTACTGCCAGCTGTGCATTTCTTGATGTCGATGTCGAGGCGAACGCAGGTTTTGTTTCCTTCCTTCCTATCGCATACACTTCAATTATTTCATCCTTAGCAAGACGTTTCGCAAGACGATGGTTTGGTATGTGTGTGTGTGAACGGGCGCGCGCGCGCAAATGAATTCAACTGCAAGAACACCCTAGCCAAAAACACCACTGCACTCACACACACACCAAGCTGTGCGCCACCCTAAGTCCAATTCAGTCGCTCGTAAATGCTGTTGAATGCAGTCTGGTAAGGCACCATCAGCCTACCCTAATCGACCCTACCTAATTGTACCTCAAAAACAACGTGCAGAGATCTTGATTCACTAAGTCCACACACGCACACACTTACTCGCTTACTCACCTTCACATTTGTAGGTTAGTTTTAGTTGTTGGTGTGTGGATTTGTGCGTCTGCCGTGGAGAAGATGTGCAGTTGTGTTGGCCTGGAAGCAGGGAAGTTTGATACACTGTTATACATTTATTCCTCAAATCCACCTACCCCCTCCTTGCCCTCACGCAATCGTCTTCAAATCAATATTCGTGCGCTCGAGGCTTGCGCTTGTATGCTGAAGTTGTAGTGGCGCAAAAATCGATGGCAATGACCTCAATGTTGCTCGCCACAATCCCCGAGGGAAATTATGGTGAAATAATTCATGGAAGTTGTATCTACTACAGATCGATTGGTTGAGTTTCGGTAGAGAATACGAGGTAGTGTCAGCCTCGTTGAGCTCCTTATGGCATTCTTTACATTCACCTCATCCATGTTTCATTTTACGACTTACTTTATAAGTTCCTTCTTCACCCAATTTGGAGTATGTTCTAGGTTTGTCCGCAACCACAGCCTATTAAAGAGACACTTTAGCTTCACTACTTTTTTCTCAACCAATACATTTCACCATAAAACCTGCTGTAAACTGTGAAAAACTAGAGATTGAGTTTTGTCAACTTAATCAGCTCTCGATCTCGACCAAGTATTACTTCGAGTAAAGTTCTAACTTGGAAATAATATCGAGGTTGCTGTAAGAAAAGTTCAATGTTCGAGATAACTTTCTGTAACTACAAAGATAAAGTTCTTTATATAGGAACGGAAAATCTGTAAGTGATAATATTTTCACCCTCTCTGGCAGTTTGTTGCGGAACTCTGTGGTAGTTTGGAAAGGAACTACCTACCCTTGGTCCAGTTTATAGTGTCTTTGGTTATCCAGAACCCATTTCTGGTAGGTTTACTCGGAATTCACGTTGCGAAATCGGGCGTTACCTTTGGACTAAGTCATGGTTTGACTGAGAGGATATTGTACGAATATTTTACGAAGTGGATCTTAAAGTTACTGACTGAAGGCAAACTGAAGGATTGATATTTATTGTTGTATTCTGGAAAGGGGGTTTCGATTTATGGATTGTTTCGGTTTCGGCTCATAGGCCACTTATTGCGATCGTTCATAGTTATGTACGTTCAAGAATGTAAACTGTAGAAATCTTTATAGTTTCTTGATATTCCATTGGAATCCTAATGTCAGATGTTGGTCTTCAGATTGAGTATGAACTTAGTACCCAGTTCGTGGAAAGGGTCGTCGTAAAATGTATCTGGGAGAAGGTTAAGCTCCTTGCAAAGAAGATGAAGCGAAAAGAAAGTAGTTGTTTACTTGGATCACAAGCCATCAACGCAGCCTACAGAAATATCATTGATCTTTTGTCAGACTATTTAGGAAATGTGTTACCAGCTGCCTCGACGAAACCGTTTGGTGAGCTTAGAATTGCAATTAAATGCTCTTCGATACTTTTGGGTTTGATTCTAAGCGAAATGTTTCATGTTTTCTATAAGTTCTTGCATTTTATCTGTATTGTTTATATACTAATTGTGCAAAAATTCCCAAAAGTCGAAAAATTATCGCAAAATTTGACCGCATTTCCGGAACTTTAAAAATTGTGATAAACGCAATGAGCTCACACACACCATATGCTTGAAGTATATAAGTTTTTAGCAGATAAGTGTAGTAACTGAGAGTAGAGTGTCGTTGAAGCGTTCAAGTTGACGTCAATTAACGCTTAATGCGGCAAAATTGGATGCAGAAATATTTCATATAGGAGTTAAATACACCGGCCAACGCTGCATGAATGAAGCCAATGAGAAAGTCAAAATATGAATGAATGCAGACACGGCTGAAAAAAAAACAAACATTGATGCACTGCATAAGCGGGCAAACAACGGCAGCCAACGAGGGAGCGGCGTATTTAAGGCCACAAACAACAAACATATGTTTGTATATATATACATACATATATGGAGGCTTAATGTCCAGCACAGTCCGCGGTGCAGAGACGGGGAAGTGCGGTGCTGAAATTACAGCGACGATGGAGTTAAATCAAATTTACTGTTGCAAGCGGAAATGAACAATGACAAAAACCAATTAGTAATTCTACGCCCCTTTTCCCACCGAAAGGAGTGCGCAACAACAACAACAACAGATACACAAATATACAAGCATAAGCGCTTATTAGTAAATATGTATATATAAATTCTGCAGACAACTGAATAAATGGATTTGGAGCACACAGCGCGTCGCTGATGAACAACATTTAGTCGGCGAAGTGCCGAGTGAAGCTGTGCGCAAAACTCCGCGTCTGCGTTGAGTTAAGTTGTGAATGCAGGCACTTACATACTTCTAGCCGCACTTAAGTTGTGCAAATAATACATGAGCTGAGTGTTTGCGCGCGTGTGTGTGTGTGTTCCTGCTAAGCTTGCGAAATTAGTATTTACTTACTTGAGACGAGCGCGCTGGGCGTCTGTGTGATGTAATGAGCCGAGCGCGCGCTTGCGTCGCTTCCCTTTCCGCCTACATGCGCCGGTTCGCCTACGTCGTTCACACCAGCGCGCCGTAGCGCTTTGACTCCGCCGCGTTCAGCTGGTGAAGCGCTTCGTTCGCGTCATTACGTGGGCCGGCAGGCGGACGTGCGAGGTGTGGCGCGCAGTGGGCAGCCGAAGGATTGTGTTTACTTCACGCTCACAGCAACGCGCTGTTTTGCTTGTGGTTTTTGTTGGTTTGTTTTTTCATTGCATATTTTGATACGGTCTTTTAACACTTGCAACTGCTGCTGCGGGCAACAATGCTCAATGAGTTGTTGGTCGGTTTCGGATTCTCAAAGAAAGATTCGCTGGAATTCGCCTTGATCGCTTACAGTTGCAATAATATGTTAGCGCGTGTGTGTGCGCGCTTAGTAAAGAGTTTGTGTGCGTGTGCGCATGCGTTCGCCAAGCAGTGGGTAGCGCGTCGCGTCATGCCTCCACACGGGTATTGTCTTAAATTGTTTGTTATTATTTCTTGGACGGCGGCGGCGGCGGCGGCATTGCCTTGTGGCGGCTACAATTTTTGCACAGCAACAACAAAAAAATGTTGTTGATTATTGTTGTCTGCTGACATTGGCCACAAACATTGGTGGCGACCACTTGCCGACGTCCACCATCCACTGTCGATGGCTTCTCAACTTCCATTCCATTTCAATTACAAATGAAAATAAACCGAAGTCACTCAGTTTGTGTGTATGTCTGTTTTTGTTGTTGTTAACTCCATGTATTTATGTAGGTTTGCTGTTTATTTGTTGTATTTAAGACTATGCTGGCTTTCCTGTATGTGTGTCGTCTGTGTCTGCGTCTTGTACATCGTTTCACCGCCGTTTATTATTGCAGACTCTGGCATCCTTCGGCTCTGCCATTCTATGCCCTTTTTGCTGCGCCTTGCTCGAAATATTAAAATATCGCAATCGCGAAATTCAAACGCCCAATTATCTTTCACATTTAACATTTCTTCATTTCTCCATTTCGCGTTCCGCATTTCAATTGTTGTCACCCAAATATTTCGGGTTAATTATTTACTTTTATCGCTGCGAAATTAATTGACATTTGTACAACTTCTTTTCGTGTTGCCGTTTTTGATCTTCAAATTCGCTACACACATTAAAATATAGTGGGAAATTAAAATTATTCTTGTTTTCATTTTTTTGTTTTTGAGTGAACTAATTTCGGGGTTCCGCATTTAATTCATGCCTTCGTGTTTTTCTATAATTATAAAGGGTTAAACACCACTTATACATATGTGTGGTTAGGAAAGCTCGATTAAAATAATTAAAAATTAAAAAGTAGCGTTATTCAACTGCCCTGTTTAGGTTAGGTTAAGATGTTTGATCTTCCCTTCATAGATATTATCATATATTTCAGGATTATTTCGACTATAGTTGAGCTATTGAACAAATACCTAAATTGACTCCAGTTTTATTCTGATCCGTCAATTTGCCATATAAGGGTGAATGACTATGGTTGTTAAGTCGATCAGGAGATTGCTAAAATTTCATCTTCCCACATCTCTTCACCATAGTATTTTATATTCCAACAGTTCACTTTAGAGCGGTGGATAGTGTTAATTTTAAAATGCAGTCTTCAAAGATGGTTATAATCGACCCTTAAGCTTCAAAAAATTCCAATCACCGAAACCAATTTGGTATTAACATAGTTCAATCGTTTTGCCCTTCTCCAAGTAGTATTTACTTGGAGATCTCAGCATGTGAATCTCAGAAAACAGTGGTCCTTACCTTTAGGGCCGATCCAATGGTCTTCGGTTGTAGTACGTGATCATCCTTCCAAAAACAAGAATCCGACCGACCACATATTTTTTATATCCCTGGACGTCCGCTTCTACAAGAATGTACTACACGATGCGTAGACCGGAACGTTATCGTCGAGAAGCTAATACATTTTAAAATAGTGATTGGTGTCTGGAATGAAATCCAACGCAAAATCAGACCTTGGACTGAGTAGACAACTGAAAAGTAATGTCTTCTCTTGACGAACAAACGCCCAACTCTATTTCTCTCATTATTCTCGTCCGGTTATGTAGTGCGGACGCATAGATAATGATAACAACAGATGGGACCGTGTTTCGAGTTTACGAGAGGAATGTTTTGCGGAGGATTTGTTGTGCTTTTTGCATTGATGATGACGAATACCGCTTTCAATGGAACGATTAGCTGTATGAAATATTGACAGAGTTCAGCGAATCAAGAAACGGGGGCTAGGATGGCAAAATCATGTTGTCCGAATGGACGAAAGCACTCTAGCTTTGAAATTGTTCGATCCAGTACCCGCCGGGAGAAGCAGAGGAAGACCACGACTCCGTTGAAAAAACCAAGTGCCTTTATTTTTTCGGACTATTTATTAAACCATTAGAAGCTTAACTACAACTATAACAAATTTTCGGCCTCAGTGGCCTCAACGATGCTATGACAGCCTCCCTAGAAGTATAGTTTAAATAATATGAAAAGTTATATTGGCAAAATAGAGTTCAGCTCGTACACTTTAGAAAAGATGTTTGTGGAATTCTGGTCAAATAATATTGACGTAATATAGGACGAAGTTTATGACCTTATCTCGATGACTTTAAATCGAGTATGGAACTTGGTTAGATTAACAAGAGATATCCTCCATTAGAACACAGTGAAAACTATGGCCGACAGCACAGTTCAGTAAATTAGAACCACTCTAAGCTGTGTAAGAAGTCGAAATCAATCCAAACTGTAGAATCATTGTTACAGAACTCGAACTTAGCCCATAAGTACAATTTATATAGTAACATGTAATTATAGCGGAGCGAATGCCAAAATGCTGCACAACGAAACCCTTTTCTTCATTTGCTCAGCATATTTAAATTCACTTTCTTCCCTTAAAGTTATGGCAAATTTTCAACCGAAATCGATCATGTCAGAGGGTGTAGCTATAATGAATGCAATTTGATTACTGTCAGTTTGACAGACAAGTACTTTACATTACAAATATGTGCATACATATATGAGAGTGATTGATTTGGCGAAATTTGAGGAAATTCTATACTTTTTCGCCAACACGAGCATGAATAATGCACAATAAGGTTGTTGACATTTGGCGCAAGAGAACTGTCAGAAGTGTGCCACACAACGAATTGCTAATTCAAATAAACATACATACATATAGGCGTTTAAATGCATTTATAAAGCATTTTACACATATGTAATTGCACATGCACAACTCATACACTCATAAATATTTTCTAATGCATTCAATTCATTAAATTCACTTTCAAGTATTTGTTTATTACGATTTGCTGCCGAAAGGCACGCATATCGATTTTCGACCTCGAAACATTACTTAGAATTCGATCGTGCAAAGGGTCGTCGAAAGACCGTTATGGTTGCTGCCGAAAAGGGTGAGTCACCAGCACCAAGCATTAGTAGGGGTGCAACGAGGTCGCCGCCACCACCAGCACCACCAATGCAAGGGCTCGCCGCCACTAGCAACAACAAGCATAAAAACAAAACATCAAAAAGCCACCTTTTATTTTCGAAGAACGAAAGTGCCGCAGCCGCTGCCACCGCCGTTGAGGGTGGACGACCAACAAACAACTGGTGTAGCTACGCGACCGCCGCCGCAAGTCGCGCCTTTTCCAACAAATTGCAGCCATACAATTCGCTACAGGCTGCAAAGTCAACCCCATGCAACTAAATTTAGATCAACACCAACAATTTTGGACTGTCTGTGTCCGTGTGCGTGGCATATGAATATTAATTTCATGAAATTATCAAGAAGAGGGGGAGCGAAGCTAACAAGTCATGCCTTAAACTGCCAGCATAAATATATAGACACTCACATGTACTTAATAAAACTTGCATATGCAGCCTTGAACGTTGGTGCCTTATGGCGTTCCGCTTTTACTTGCAAGGCGCATGCGTGGCAAGTCCACCAACCAAGCAATGTGCTTTGGCGCAGTCGTGCGTGGCTGCGCCACGGCATGACCATCTGGTGCAACCGTTACAAAGTCATGGCGGCATTACTCAATACACCACAGGCGCACACACACACATGCCACCGAAGAAATAAACAAATTTAATTTAATGCTGATTAATTTCAAGGATAATATTTGATACAAATCGCTAAGTGGCTTACGAAATGGCTTCTTACTTGTTCTTACTCGTTAAGGGAGCGACCATAAGCACAAGCTGCGGCCGTAGAAGTGTGTTGATATATCATTATAATGACTTTGCGTTGAATATTTGAATACAGTCGCTTAATTCAATAATTTACGAGTAAATACATACATACTTACTATAATATTCTATAAAACTCAGTGCTGTTGTCTAAGCAGTGCGTATCGCACTTTTATTAAGCCTTTGGCTGAGCAATTAGTGGCGTCTTCAATATGCGTCGATAAAATACGCGACAACAATATGAAATAATGGTTATGGCAATGTGTCTTCCACTTCATTCATCACCATAAGTGCTGAAGCACAAGTGTTCAACAGCAGCAGCAACAGCAACACCAAACCCATCAACAGCATCCGAAGCTCACATGTGTTTTACTCTTCTTCAACTCTTCTTACTCGTCCGACAATTTGTTTTCGTTATTACCAGTGTTCTATAAGCTTCAACGGGGTATAATATGTTTTAAAATAATTTGTTATACTTCCTTCCACATTTTCTAGTTCCTTTTCAATCAATTTGATTACTCCCAGAAGATCCAAAGAAAGATCTCAACATATACATAACAATGATAGGAGGTATTAATGTTAATAGGACCCATTTTCCTGTTTTTCGAAGAGTTTGTTCAAGATCAGGACGGTCATGATCGAAATTTCGTTTTGATTTCCGATTTCCTATTTCATCCTATGAATCTTATCTTAGCATGTATCTGGTATTCAACAGATCTTTAAAGCATCGAACATTTTGCATTATTTGTCCTTAAAGGAAAGATTTAATCTTTATCGGCCTTTCCGAGTTGTAGTCGAATTTGAGTTTCTCCATCTTCAAGGACAGCTATTACTATACTATTGTACATTCAATATTTAATCATGGATATGATAACACTATACGGCAAAATTGATCGGATGGACGATGGATCAAAGTTAGATCTTCGAAAAAAATAAAAAAATTTACATTTCGGAAAATACTGGACCCCTTATATGTACACCATTCAATTAAGAGGAAAATGTAGATTAAATGCATGTTTTGAACTTTTTAGTAACTACATACATATATACTGAAATTAATAATTATATTAAAAAAAATCTTTTTACGAACTTCGAAGTCAAAAATTTCGATTTTGGAGGCTAACTTCGAAAATCGGAGAATATAGTTTTTTTTATTTATGTATCAATCTCCCGGAAAAATTAGTTTGATCCAATACCCAGCTGAGTTTTGTACAGTGTAATGCACGAAATTGGTCGAGATGTCTTGAAGCATTATTAATCCATTACCAAAATAATCGGGTCTCTGATTTATATTCAGTCAAGGTCCTGGACTTTTAGATTTTATGTTCACCTTTATACTTAGAAGTTCGAATTATTCTTCTATCCTTTTAAATATTGTTTTCAATATCATTTTCATATTTAACATAAATGTATTCATTAAACGTACCCTGGGTATAAAAGTTCCGCCCCAACCACACTTAGTATCTCCTTACTTATTTATTATTATTTTTGATTGCTCATAAGAAACGTGCCTGAGCTGATGAGTAATCAACGGAACCATCATATTTTCATACGCATTTCCAACAGTTCATAAATAAATGTACTCAAGAGGCAGTGCTCCCCTTTTTACGAGTACAATAAGTCGTACATACTATATCGTTGAAGGGTACATGTGTTTGGGAAATAGTTGTCATGGCAGTGAGGAAGCTGTTTTATCGTTCGATTTATGAGAAATATTATGTTATATACTCATACATTGATATTTATGTATATATCTAAAAGATCTAAAAATAAATCAATTTATATGTGAGTGTCGATAGAGAAGGTTGTTGTAGTGTTTAGCATCGTAAGGAGAGTCGGAATATCGATTTCATACAAAGAAGCGCTTTCTTCAGAACTTCAGAATTGCACAAAATGTAGTTCAGTCATTTTTGAAAATAAATAGTAGTAATACTCCTAGGCCACAGCACTTGTTGCTGCGCATCTTTTACGTCGCATACTTCCTTGTACCCACACACCTTATACTGATATACAAAGAAATTTAAGCATATATTTTTTTGCCTATGAAAGCACTCATTCAAGGCTATGCCCCAGTTTATATCGTAACGTACAAACATATGTTTATCCATGGCTCTTATTTCGGCATTGTTAAGCGGCGCTTTATTGTATTGAATCGTTTTTTTTATTTGGAGCTTTCAATGGTGCTATTTTTTCCATTTGACATCCAATAACCCAGAGCATCGCCTCACAATGCTGTGGTACGGGTACAAAGACTCGGACTAGTTTTTTTCATAGTTGAGAAATAGAAATGGTGCCACTTGTGTTTTTTCGTGTTTTTTTTCTTTGTATGAACTCCCCCATTTGATTAACTGTGGAATTTATTTTGCTATGATTAATACGCACAATTTAAGAGCTTTAATGGAATTGTGCAATATCAAAAACGGTTACAAATTCTTCTATTAAAGAGATAATGATGAGAAACATTTTTAATTAGAGCTTTTGTCGTTAAATGATGCGGTTATATAATTTATTATCTGAACAGTTTTATAAACAATATTTTTACTGTAATTAATATTTAACGATACACGCTTGAGCTAGTTTATATAATGAGTCTTCGATGTGTCACTTCTCGAATACTTTATTTAAGCTATGACCTCTGTAACATTGATCCCGTTAAATTTAAGACAAAATCATAAGTGTATGGATACCTCATTCTGTAACCTCATATTTATAATAGTTGTTTGCGCGATTTGCCATAAAGTGCTTGAACTATATCACTGAATCTGGACAAAGTTCTCTAGTTCGTGTTATTATTCTCAGAATGTTTTCCCAAGCATATGTAGGATTCTTGAATCATATGATACAAGAATGTTTCCACCTGGAGGACATAATATTAATTCTGTATATTCATTGATAGTAAGTAGTCTTATTAACATAGACCCTAACATAACCAAAAATTCTATTTACGATTCTTGATGAATTAGTACACTTTGAAATTATCTTTATAATGTGTTATGGAAAGAAATAAATCGTTAAAATTAAAATAATCTATTTCATTTAAATGAACAGTGAGACAGGGGAACAAATAGTAACCTGTTGTAATTTACGCTGAACAGTATCTAGTACTTACATTTATTCTACATAAAGGAACTCTTCGCGGTTCCCTCAATAAGGTTAATCTTTTCTTAGTCATAGGGGTTCGGGATTGCGAGATCTAGGCAAACATTTTTTTGGATCTTACTTTTTTGTACCTTCTCTCTAATTAGTGGATACAGAAATAAAAAAAAACCTCTGCAGATTTGTGGTAGCTTCAAAACGCTTTGTCGATTCGTAAATGTAAGTGAGGATTTAACACTTTTGGCATCTCAAAGAACTGTCATCAATAGTCTAAGTCAAGGGTTTCTTCTTGTGGGGACTAACCTAACCTTGAATGAACAATGATAGAATATCACATTGGGTCACGACATTAATTATTTAGATACCATGAAGCAACTAATTATATCATGGACCCCTCGACCGATGTTTTGATAATTTGACTTTAAACTTTCTGGTCTTAAAGCTGGAAGTACAATTCTAGTGAAAGCGAAAACTTTACTCAAATTGATTACTAAAAAGCTTAAAGCTTTCTTTTTGAACTATATAGAAAGTTGAAAATACATTTTCTAGAACCATTTAGGTTTACAAAATACCTAGCCTCAATATTTATAGACATACTCAAAACAGCCTACCAACATACATGGGTAACAACAAAACAAGTCAATAAAAGCTAAGAAAAGTAGCGTCTCGTAAACAAGTTAACACCTCTGGGCCATTCACGAGCATTGTTTTTATTCTTAGCCGATGATTAACAGCGGCCTTTCGCTAGAATCGCGTTCGGTGAGAGCCTCGCACTTTACGTACAATAGATGTTCTACGAAAGGCAATAATTAAGTGAGCTAAGTTGGCCTTTAGTGTAATGAAGATAAACAGGGATATACATATGTATATATTTACTAGTTATATATAGTATAGTATATAAACAAATATTTCGAGCATGACTGATTTTGCGCTCAATACAGGACATTAATACATGCACATATGCGTGGTTACTTAGTTCTTACATGTATAATATGCATGTATATACTTATGTATCTGTGCAATTCAAGGTAATGCAAAATATATATGAGTATACAATACAACAAAAACAAAAATGCAATTATATGGCCATACACACGATCTTCACGGGAATTTTCATGCAACACTTTGCATAATGGAATTCATTAACATAAATAAGACTAACACTAGCAACGGGTGAACACAAACAAAATGTTGAGGTAGCAGAGGCACACACATACATATATATATGTATGTTTGTATGTATGCAATATTAGCGAAAAAGGATAACAACGTGTCAGCATGTGATGCCTGCAGAACAAAGGTGTGGCATTGGCAACTTGCCGCTACATACGCGGCATGCAACACAGCGCGTCCGTATGAACATATGTGTGTATGGGTATGTTAATATTTACATGACTGCAACTGTGTCTCGAGGAATGTAACAAGCCTTTTTCGCCTGTTGTTAGTTCTTTAATCGATTCTACCGCCAAACAAAATAATCTCATAGCGAGGTCGATAGCTAGGAGAACTTGAATGCCAGTGATGCTTGTTGATGTACTATGTTTGTATGAGTGTGTGTCTGTAAGGTAGGGTGCTGTTGCCCAAAAACGAGGTTGAGTTAGGTGAGAAAAAGGCGTAAATGCACTTAGGCACCCATATATGGAAATAGAGATGCGCTTGCACTTAAGAGCTGCCCTGTAGGAAATGAACGATTTGTATTAGAAGAAATGTTATCCTTTGGAATGTAATAAAATCTATTTCGGTCCAAGCTGGACTGTCGAGAGACGTAACCTACATATCGAATAAAATGTTGGAATTTTTAACAACAACAACTACAAAAACTTCTTTTATGTACCTAAATAAATCTTGGTCAGCAGATTATTATCAACGTCTTACACCGAAAGTTCGCTAAAACTAGCTCTTGCCACACAAGAAAGCCTTACTTCTGTGCTTCGAAAGATTTTCGGCATTAAAAGCTTTTAGGAATTAAAAAGCTTTTAGGCCTTAAAAGCTTCTAAGCATTAAAAATCTTCTTGGTATTCAATTTGGTTAAAAATTATTCTCTTATTTCGAGCGAATCTTATTAATCACAATATCTACTGTTATGAAAACTGATATGTTGTAAAAGCTACATAGCTTGGATTACCGATACATCAAAGAATTTGGTACTACTTCGTGGTCTGAAGATCACATTATTGCAAAAATTTAAAAAAATTCGAGTTACGAATTGCATTTTTCAAAAATTTCCTACAGGGTCCTCATAGGTATATGCAAATACATTTCATATTCACATTTAGACATGTTTTTTTTTCTTTCTTACATTTCATACACACTGACACTTCTTTTGATTTTTTTTTTGTTATTTCAATTTTTTTTATTTAAAGGTGACTGCAACTGGGACAGTGATCTTCACACGGCAGCAACCGGCGAAATCAATGCAAGTAAGTGCCTCAGTGTGTTTGTTGTTATTGTAGCGACAGCGTTATGTGTAAGATGAGGGTTATTGTAAGGAAATGGGATAAGGAAGCAAACAACAACAAAAAAAAGCAACTTCTCCCAGCAGCCAAGGTCGTAACGGTGGCATCAAAGGCAAAAAATGGGGTGGTGCAAGAAACTGGTCTGCGGCACAACTTACAAATGTGAAATCCAAACGATTACTATGCAAATATTATTAGTGTTTTTTTGTTTATCTCAGTGTCGTGCATAATTACTTGTACCATAGTATACAGCTGCAAAGATAACCGCAGTTTAAAGACGCTTCTTCACGTTAGATATGTAAAGCAGAACAAGCATTTTGAAGAAACTTGGGAAAATTCGACAATTTCCACAAGTCATCAAGAAAACATGTAGCATCCTTGCAGCAGGCCTCACACTCTACTCTTCAAAGTTATGATAATAATTTCGTGGCACTTCGGCTGCAGTGCATTGTGCGTTGCTTTTGAATATTTAATGAAACAATAAACCAACTCAAAAGCCACTCAGTCATCTTGTCCGACACAAAAGCGACAGCGTTCAACCAGTTTTCATACCAACACACATGCAACTCTGTGTTTCCATACTAGCTTGTCGCTGTCAGAAGACAATCCAGCAAACAAGCAGAAAATAATGTACTCCAATCACTGAAAACGCAGTTTCATAAATTTTCTGTTCGGTTAAAGTGGGGGAAAACTGTTTTTTTTTTCTTCTTTTAATTGAACATTACATTTTTTCCACTTTTTTGAGCTACGCTTTAACCCATTACCCTCGTCATTTGAGTTTTCTCGCTCCCCCATTGTTTACCCTTATTTCGTACATTGTTTCGTTTAACGTTCATAATTTTCCTATAATAACTGCATTTTTCCACTGCGCTTGCTTTTTTGCTTTTTTCCCCAATCAACACTACTTTTTTTCGAAGATTTTATTGTATTCTTGATTTTTTCCACTTCAAATTTTTTATTTGATTCTCTTGTCAGCTATAAAGTTACACACAAAACGTCGTGATTTTCAACTTTTCCCCTTTTTCTTTTGCTTTTTGCTTTTACTTTTCTTACATCGCAAACGGTGTGTTTCTTTGAGGGGTGCATTGTGTAGGGAAATACAAAAAGCGGCATAAAAAACTGTAAAAGAATGCATTAAACGTCACAGTTTTCGTTGTAACTGATATAACGACAAAGTTTTTGTATTGTCTGCCTGCGCTTACCCACCCATTTTTCCACAATTTCTCACCTCTTTTGTAATCTTTTTTTTTCTTATTTCTATCCATTTATTTTTTATTTATTTTTTTTTGTGGAAATTAGCTTAGCAAAACGATTTTTGGTGTTAAAAAACAGTTAAACGCGCAATAACTGTTGTTGTTTTTTTTTACCTAAAATTGATTTTTTTGCCATAATTATTCATTACCCTTAACAGCCGCTATTTGTTAAGCTTTTCTTATTTTTTTTCTTCGAACAAGTCTAAACCCTTTTTTGTACACTTTTTTTCTCCTTTTACTATAAGATTTCATAATCTTTTATTTTCCTAAAAAAATGTGTATTATCCCATTTTTGGGTACATTTTTTGTATCACAATTACAAGCGTTTTCCTTCGGGCCATTTTTTAAGAAAAAAAGATCTTTAAAGCAAATAAATTTACGGGAAAATTTTTAATGAGTTTCATAGTGTTCTCTCCCTTGGTGGTTCAATTTAGTAGAAACTGAGCTGTAATTTAATCTAGAGGCATTTCTAATCTCCGGGATTACTTATACTGTTTTGGGTGAAAATAATCTGGTAGAGCTTTTATGTAAATACTTCATATGATAATATGAATTTTAAATCGCTAAATTTGCATATGAAACTCTTAATTTAAAAGTATTCAGTATTTTGTTTATTTTTCTAAGAAAAAATGTGTTCAAAAATTTTTTTTTATTCTATATACTGAATTTAAGTTAAATGAATTTGTTATACAAACTGAAAGTCACGAAGCTTTTGAGCTTTCTCTTAATGAAAGTATTTATATTTAGACATTAATCTCTTATTCTGAAAACTCAACCTCATAGTACAATATAAACATAGTGTACTTGAGAAACCCTTTTTGAAAACTTGTGAGTCCATCGGTTTTTGAAAGAAGTCAATTATTAGAAGCGGAAACGATGAAAGGCGATTGCAAAATAATCCATGGTTTAGGTTAAAGGGCTGATCCCATGGATCCCACTTGGAGAGCTAAAATCGCCCGTCCTTGATATCACGAACTACTAACTATAAATACCCAATATCTTCGAGCTAATCTATCCGGTTCGCCAAAACTATCACTACCAAGATATTTCAGCCTAAATCTGGCGAAAGCTGGACATCGAAGGAAAAAGTGTTGTGATGTTTCAATCTCGTCATTAATGCTAAGTCTTACGGCATGTGAGACCATTGGACAGTGTCCAGTAAAGACCTTCCATTGCTTAGGGCTGAACCTTGCTAAGGGCAAGTATGTCAATGAACCTCTTACATGAAAAAATAAAGGTCTGCAGTACTTGTATTAAATTCTGGAAAGGATTTTAAACAGAGAACTATGATACAATATATTTCCATCTAACTTAATGAGTTAACTTTTTTTATAACCTTTTTATGCTGTTCTAATAATGGAATTAGATCACAGACTCCAAACTTTACAAGGAAGTAATATTGGTAAAGAATTTCGTCGAATTATTTCAAGTTATATTTTCGTGCAAGACGTCTTAGCTTGCTAGATCTTAAATATCCAAAAAAAATTGTATCCGATTCTTTATATGAAGGTAAAAATATATAGTACCATCCGATAATATAAACACTGTACTGAGGGACGTTCAGCCAACTTCGTATTAACTTCGGATCGTTCCGTTATAAACTTTTATATCACTTAAGCCTGGAATTATTGAATTATTCAAGAATTTGGTACAGTGCTAAGTAAGAGATAATGCTGAATTCCATAACAAAAACTGTCTTAAGACATTGAGTATAGATCGCAAAGAAGACTATTATGCATAAAATTTTATGATTCAGCTAATGTCAATTCCGGCAAGTTCGCTTGTTACGTCAAAGGTAGAACTACCCGGATGCTTCAACCTCAATATTGCGAATGCTGCGCAGTGGAGGATCGCATCGCCTTCCTCCAAACGTCAATTGCAGTTCGCGTTTGGCAGGCTTTATAGCATGATTGTGGAGTTCATACGCTCTGCAGTTCTCAGCAATTTCTGTATGACCCGGCATCCATGTCAATTAGAGATGTTAACACTCATAGACAATTCTTGAGCTAATGAACCGAATCACAGCTGATATTCAAAACAATTCGGAAGGTTCGTGAGTTCATTCATTTCACGACTATCCATACTAAAACTCTAATAAATCTAACAAATAAATAAAACTTTAAATTATATCATTCCATATAGTTTTTGAGGTACCGGCGAAGCTTCGTCTCCAAACTAGGGCTGAATGAGCAATTTTGTCTATACACAAATGGCTTCTTCATATGAAAAACCCTAAGCATGAGTTCAAAATTTCCAACTACAACTACCAGTGTAATTAACTGCCAACTAACGCATCTCCAACTGTTTCAGTTTGACTTTACGCCATACAACCTAACCTCACCGGTGCCCATGATTGGCAATTACGCAGCGTTGCCTAACAGTCGGTGACTGCTAATATGCAAATTTTCCACAATCAACGCATATAAATCCAATTAACAGCTAGACAAGAAACGGTGCATTGTATGCATATTAGCCGCCTGGCTTAACCCCCTTAAGACTCCAACAACAAATACAATGCAATAAAATGAAAATAAAAGAAATAAATCATTGCCGTTGGCAGCGAAAAAGGAAATTTCGAAAAAACATATTTTCAACTTTCGAAATATTTGTTTTTTTTTTTTGCATAACAATGGCAAGTGATCGATAGCAAAAGAGTGCGGGACAATGGCGCAATTTTTCAAGTGTGTCAAAAATACCCTCTTAACCTTAATTGAAGCACAGTTTTGTTTTGAAAAATTTTCATTATTACATGCAACACTTGCATGTGGCTTTCCGCGAATGTAAATAAACGCGTATAAATCACCAACGGTGAAAAGTTTGCGCAGCACGTGATCTTGCCACCAAATGTGGCAGCAGCAGCAGTGGCATTCAATGGCGTTGAAATGGAAATTTTTTATTGTTGTTGTATTAGGAAAATGCTAACTCATAAAGGTTAGAGAACGAACGGTGTTGTTGTTGTAAGCTACATGCTAATGCGCGGAAATCGGCAGAAAATTCACAGTTACTAATGCAAAAACGATTGAACGGCTTGCAAATGTAACAGTTTGTCAGTGAGTTGGGTCACCAGTGAATTTGTATGAACTACAACCTCTGTAAAGCGCCTAATACTGTGCTGAATGGTGCACCCAACGCACCTTCGTCGTGCCTTAAATTACTGAAATTATGCATTCATCTATTATTTATTGATTTCCATACTTCAGCTATGCGGCGTCTTTGTCGCTATCTACAATAATTCTTTTTTCAATAATGCATACATACATACGCTGTGCTTTCTTTCTGTCGTCTAGAATGCTTTCGTCGTGCAATTCCCACCACCCCGACAGCATCTCTCATCATTTTCGGCAATCTGTCTTGGTACTAACCACCAACTTTGCTGCAACGAAATATTTTTGCGGTAGTGCTTCGATTACTCTGCTGAAACCCCCTCCATACCCCCTTCTACCATCCAATAACTATGAAGGGTTAATCCAAACGACACGAACGAGTGCACACGATTCGCAAATGCGGTGTGCAATGAAGCGCGCAAAAACGAGCACCGGCGCAAGTCTAAACTAACACCTCGAGAGACGAGACGAGACGTGCCGAAGAAGTGCATAACATCAATTTGCGCTCAATCGATACTTTGATCTTTACTTCCGCTACAACGGAAGAAAGTGGATTTTCCTTTCAAATGCTGCATGTGCCGCGGCGAAGGGTTAACGACCAGGTGAAAGGGTGCAGCGAACACAATGTGCGGAGGGAAAAGTGCCTCAAAGATTATTGATCGGAAATCTTTGAATGCTTCAGTTTTTTTTGAATGCTTGTGCGCGTTGGCTGCCTGGGGTTTTGTTTCTGTTTGTCGCAATTGATTTGCGGAGAAAGTGTCGATTGTGTGTTATGTAATTGTGCAAAAGAAAAAAAAATTAGGGAAACTTACAAATTTCGCGTAAGACGAGTCAAAGCACTATTTGCACACAGACTCACAGTGCTACCACCAATACCAACAAACATATGCAATCAATACTCGACGCAGACGCGGTAAGCCAAATATTCAAGCATGCAGCTTGGGTGTAAGTGCCGGCAAGGATCTCGCAAGCAAAAACGCAAAAATGACAATCACAAATTGATAACACATACAGATCAAGGTGTACCGTACACCATTTGCAGTGCAAATAATATCATCTATACATATGTATGTATGTATATGCATTAGCTAATATTATTTGCTAGGGCTGCAATGCACAAATCTTTGCAACTCATTTATTTATTTCTCAGGGGTTTGCGCAATTTCTTTCCTCTAATTCCCTGAATCAATAAATTTCACTTTCTTTGCGGATTTTACTTTCTCAGCGCAGCGCACATCTGCCGTCTATCAAAGTGCATTCTGCGCACAGGAAGATGTGCGCATGCGCATGTATACCTCAATGCCCGTATCTTCAATTGCGCAGTGACACTATTTATGTAGGCAAATTTAGGCAATGCGCAGCAAAATAAATTGCCCATTGTTAATTAAATAGTCTTAATACTTTATTGTTGCTGCAATTCAAAGTAGTCAAAAACAAGAATCACGAATTTTGGGTTTCGTTTGTTTCGGAGGAGTTAGTGTAACTGATTCTCTAAACAAATTTTGATTTTAACCTAACCTAACTTTATTATTTTTACTCAATATGGGCTGAAGGTAAAATAATATTGAATCCAATCCACTTAAAACTAACTCATTACTTTATATATTAGATTTGTTCTTTTAAAACAAGGGGGGGTGGGGTTTCAAAACCGTCACACTCGAAGACTGCATGTTCCAAGAATAACATTTGCTGACGGACGAGTATCTCTTATTTGCCAGCCGACTTCAGTGCTCAGTGAATCCTTTAAACAAAATAAATCGGAATGGATTCACCAAAACTCTGTCTTAGACTACTGTTACTCAAGCTCTTGGATCGGATTGATCATAATCCAGTCCTAACTAAATGGGGATCCATTTCGTGGTTCCCTACATTTTTTAAGAAAAAAACCCAGAAAATTCAAATTTAAAGGGCAATGCTTATTAGCATTTGAAAGAGCATTCTTAGGCATTTATTTTTTAAAAGTTATCTCTTTCAAATGTTGGCCGTGGCTACGTCTCAAATGACCCAACCGTTGAGTCCAATTTTAGATGATTAGTTCGATCATTTCGACTGGTAACTGGCGAATGATACGCGTGTTGTTTTGCCCAAGGCCTGCATCGTAGCGGGATTGTCCGCATAGATAGATGTATATATAGATATATATATATAAAACATGAAATTATCTGCTCACCGAAGAGTTCTCTGAATAAATCCATTGATTGAAGCGATGTGTGGGAAGAGGCGCCGTCTTGTTGAAACCAAATGTCGCCGAAATCACGAGCTTCAATTTCAGGCATCAAATAGTCGGTTATCACCGGCCCACAAACCACACCAAACCGTTATTGACCGTTTTTATTCGGTCAAATATTATCCAATACTGGGTCTGGGTCTCAAGATGGATGATGGTGTTGCGAATAGTACGCTCAGTAGGCCGATTATGTTGACCATAAGTTGGACAAAGCGCGCGAAACACATTCCTTACAGAACGTGAATTTTCATAAAAAGGTGGAATAATTTGTAAACGTTGTTCAGACGTAAGTCTTTCCATGATAAAATGCCAAACAATACTGAACGAAAATAAGATGATAGGTTATTGGTTATAGGAAAAAGTACCTAGACTTGGATCACACTTTATGAGATATGACTGTCTCTGCCCACCTGTGAGCAGATTTTTCTTGGCATAATCCGAATATCAGAGTTCAGACTCTGTCGGTTCTCTCTTAGCATTTCGGGTTTTGTTTGTAACGAAATACGTCAGTCTAATAAAAATCATTTACGTTGATTAACACTCTCTCTCTCGTTCGATTTTTTCATCCTTATATATAAAAGCTTTTAAAAAACTCAAGTCCTCAATTATTATTTGCCCATAACCATTTTCATAGACATACATACATATATTGAAATTAATAAATGAACTATTTTCACTGCTTTACTTAATACTTGATGCAGTAACATTCTTGCTTCTATTGTTATCTTTTGTAAAACCAGTTAGATTCATTTCCCATAATAGATGTCCACGCGTATATAGCTTTCCAGTCATAGTAAATGTGACATTTGGCAGATAGATTGGGTACATATCAGTGATATCTAATAGCTCTAATTTAAACGGGTGATGCTAAAAAAACAAAAAAAAAATCATATATGTATGTGTTAAAAATATATGCATTATTTACTATAACTGACTTCGATTCGTCTAGATTTGGAAATTGCGTGAAGCGAACAATGAAGTCTCGTGCGAAATCAATGTACACAGCATATTACCAAGAGAACGTAACTAGACGTGGCGAATCGAAGACAGCTAACATATTTGATTTAAACACTTACCGGTGGAATTGGACAGGTTTGCAGAAAACTTTGTGAACGCATCAAACCTTTTCGAATTCAAGTAAACGATTATTTTTATATTTCGATTTCAGAAATTTGCAACCGTCCAGTTTCATATAGAAAATACGCGCTTGTTTGTTAGATAGTCGATCCAAATCGATACTCATCTCAGCTTCTATAAAATGCATCTCACCATAAAATCCAAAAGTTCCATTCAGTTTATTAATACCATCGTGTTCTACCAATAATATTTCAAGAAATTCCACAAGAGTTGGATCTACAACCCTATAAGTAGTTCCAGTCAATGTTATCGGCGACTGAGAACATTCGATTAAAATTTATAAATTTAGTATTATTTAAATAGTTATGTTTCGTTTCAAACTTGCCTACCACCGTATATTTTATGTTGCACTGATAAAGGATCAGGATCTTAAATAGTAATACAAATATTATGGTTCCCTGCTCGGTTAACATTTTTGCAGCGGAAATATTGACCGTACTATATTACAGCGCAAACGGAAGTACCCCTGTTAAGAAATTTGAAAACTATTATAAATTGAAATTTTCCGCTTGAAAAATTATTTTAATTTACATGAGCCAATATGATAATTATCGAGCTATATTTAAATAGCGTAATTTTAGCGCACACGATATAGCCGAAGTATCATTTCAAAATTTGCATCCATTTTTGCATATGCTCAAGGTTACTGCAAATATAACAAGTATACTTATATATAATCCTCGATTTATGTATATGTTTAGAGATCCAATAGACTTAACAGACTTCAAAGGTATACTTCATACGGCCTGGCGACATGAGATGGGCGAAATCGGACCACAAAATGGCGAAAACCAAGAACATATTAAAAGCCATAAATAAAGTTATAAAAGTAAAATTTGGTACATAGGATCTCACTAGGAGGGGCATATTTGGAAGTACTTTTTTTTGGGAAAGTGGTCCCGTCCGATAGTTTTTTGTACATATCTCGGAAACTACTAAAGCTATATCAAACAAACTTCCAGGAGTCGTTTCGCTCAAGCACTTCCTTATACAATCTGGAAATGGAGGAAATCAGATTATAACCACGCCTATCTCCCATATAAAGTTTATTTTGAAAACAACTGAAGATGCTTTAATCCAGTAAGGTATGGTACAGGAGGGCTGTACTCAAAATTTGTATACAAAATTTGAAATGGGCGTGGCTGCACCTACTTATGGTCAAAAACTATTCGACCAATTTCAACGTAACATTTCCTTGGCATTGCAGAGCTAGAGTTTGAAAATGAGAGAAATCGGTTCACAATCACGCCTACTTTCTTTCTACCACAATTATAAAGCCCAGCTGTTAAGTGGGCGATTATCAATCTATAAATTAAGCTCTAGTGAAGATATCGAATTAAACTTTGCTGAAATATTGAGTTTCCAGTGTAGCATCACCCATCTTATAAGCATCGGACTATAACTTTTCAAGGCCCCAGATACCGAACATGTGGACCTCAGGGCTCGGTACAAATTTTTTTATCGAAAATATAAGTAAATCTCACAGATATACAAAAGAAATTTAGAGAATATGTTTTCCTTATAATAGTGTGGCTCTGTGCCAAAATCGGGTAATACTTCATGTAGCTAGCTAGTATACGAATTTTCAAAATTACGGTGGACTTTATACCGTATATATCGGTTAATATGTAAGATATATTAGCAAAATTAAGTGAGCGCATAGTCTTTGGAGGATTCAGGAATGACCTTAGCCCTCATATACATATATGAATTACTTTCGCTATTCTAGTGGACTTTATGTCGAATATATGGGTTACACCCAAACTTAACCCTTCCTTACTTGTTTTTTCTACGACCAGTAATTAGATAAAGCTTTAAGTTTATTATTTAATCCCATGAGAGATTAATGTCGATATTGTCTCAAATTGCCAAAAAAGAGTCCTCCCAAATGTCTACAAATATCAAACCATTTTGAAGAAAGGACAAGATCAATATTTGAGATGCTTCATTTATTACAATATTGTTTGTTTTATTTTATTTTGAATATCCCATTAGATCGATTTGACCATACAAGTGTCCTTTTTGATGCATCCTTAAGGTCGCCAGAAATGACACATTTGGCAAATAGCTTGTATAAACTGAACCTATATCTACCATATCCACCTTAAACAAATGATGCTGAAATATATAAATATATACAAATTTAGTTTATTCGTCATTATTAAATGTATCAGATTGATACTCACTGCTGGGAGTGGACACTTCTGTCGGAATGTTTTTGACTTTGTTAAGCTCTTGAGAATATGTCTGAGTAACTGATTATTGTTATATTTGCCATCCAAAAAATTGCAAAGATTTAGTTTTGTGTCTAAAAAGCGTGTTCTCTTATTGCGTGCTTGTTCCAGATCAATCGTCAAATTCGCTTCGACAAACCGGAATACAGTGCGTTGTGCGTAAGTACCATTTAGTCTCTTAATACCGTTGTGTTGAACCAATGAAAACTGCAAGTTTTCCACGACTTCGGTATCTCCAATTCTTGTACTAATTCCAGTGAAAGTAAATGCTGACTACAATGGAAATATAATCAGTACATTATAACGGGTGATTTTTTTGAGGTTAGGATTTTCATGCATTAGTATTTGACAGATCACGTGGGATTTCAGACATGGTGTCAAAGAGAAAGATGCTCAGTATGCTTTGACATTTCATCATGAATAGACTTACTAACGAGCAACGCTTGCAAATCATTGAATTTTATTACCAAAATCAGTGTTCGGTTCGAAATGTGAAATCCGCTTTTTTATCGACAAATTTTGTTCAGCGATGAGGCTCATTTCTGGTTGAATGGCTACGTAAATAAGCAAAATTGCCGCATTTGGGGTGAAGAGCAACCAGAAGCCGTTCAAGAACTGCCCATGCATCCCGAAAAATGCACTGTTTGGTGTGGTTTGTACGCTGGTGGAATCATTGGACCGTATTTTTTCAAAGATGCTGTTGGACGCAACGTTACGGTGAATGGCGATCGCTATCGTTCGATGCTAACAAACTTTTTGTTGCCAAAAATGGAAGAACTGAACTTGGTTGACATGTGGTTTCAACAAGATGGCGCTACATGCCACACAGCTCGCGATTCTATGGCCATTTTGAGGGAAAACTTCGGAGAACAATTCATCTCAAGAAATGGACCCGTAAGTTGGCCACCAAGATCATGCGATTTAACGCCTTTAGACTATTTTTTGTGGGGCTACGTCAAGTCTAAAGTCTACAGAAATAAGCCAGCAACTATTCCAGCTTTGGAAGACAACATTTCCGAAGAAATTCGGGCTATTCCGGCCGAAATGCTCGAAAAAGTTGCCCAAAATTGGACTTTCCGAATGGACCACCTAAGACGCAGCCGCGGTCAACATTTAAATGAAATTATCTTCAAAAAGTAAATGTCATGAACCAATCTAACGTTTCAAATAAAGAACCGATGAGATTTTGCAAATTTTATGCGTTTATAAAAAAGTTATCAAGCTCTTAAAAAATCACCCTTTAGTTGTGAAGATTTAACCTTAAAATACTTCAAAACTGTCTCACCACAATATGTGCTGCAGTAAAATGGTAGAAGACGATCCACTTAAATAAGTCTACAACCATTTTGAATTCCAAATTAATTGTAATTTCACGAGCACACGCGTTGATATAACGTTTACTTTGTTCTGAAGCTATGTACAACTAAAACTGGAATGCTTTCAAATTCAATATGAACAAGTCGCACTATTAAACAATTTCGTTTTACAATTTATATTTAATTATTTAATACCGAAAACGTGCTGAAATTACTCTAGGTTGTCAGTAACGGCATGTGGTATCACACCAAACGATCTGCGCTCGTTGATTCGACAGCTCGTCTAACTTTAAAACTTTTTTTTTTCGTATAGCGCTCACCACTCGGCAACCTCCGATTTCGGTATTTTGCGTTCTAAAAATTTATAAAGTCTACAAGTTTTATTCGGAGTTCGCATATATAAAATTTCTCGGTCAAACCTCTAACATAGTATAAATGGACTACAATTACAAACATATACTAAATACCTCCGTAATTGTACAATTATGGAATTAAATTATAGAAAATTATTCAATAATTATTGCAATTAGTTTGTGCCGATTGTATGCAATTTTAAAGATCAATATCCACATAAATCCATATTTCGAAAAGTTGTATATAGCAGAGCAATATATTCTAATATGTATACAGTATATAGAGAAAATTTAAGTGCGTAATCCCATTTGTGAGCTATGGTATGGACTTATTTATGGTATATGGATTATAAATATGTGATAGATTGAACTGGATACTTTGCAAAACGTCCATGCTTTAGAAAATAATAGCCTGTCTGTAGGTTTATAGAACTGAATAAAGTTCTAAGCTGTACTAAGATTAATTAACTCTACCACTTTTTAATTAGGAACCTCAATTGAAACCCGATATATCCATTTCGAGGTTCCCTATTTTTTTAAAGAAAAAAAGGAAGAAAATTCAATTTTAATGGGAAATGTTTATTATCATTCAAACGAACATTCTTTGGCATTTATTTTTTTTAAGATTATCTCTTCCAAATGTTGGCCGTGACGTCTCAGATGGTTGAGTCCAATTTCCGATAACTCGTTCAGCATTTCTACTCGTAACTGGCGATTGACACGCATGATGTTTTGCTCCAAAGCCTGAATCGAAGCGGGATTGTCCGCATAGATAGATATAGACTTTGCATATCCCCACGGGAAAAATTCTAACGATGTGATATCACACGATATTGGTGGCCAATCGACCTACCCAAAACATGAAATTATCAGCTCACCGAAGAGTTCTCTGAATAAATCCATTGATTGAAGCGATGTGTGGGAAGTGGCGCCGTCTTGTTGAAACCAAATGTCGCCGAGATCACGAGCTTCAATTTCTGGCATCAAATAGTCGGTTATCATGGCGCGATAACGGTCGCCATTGACGGTACCATTCTCAGCGGCATCATTTTTTGTAGATATATGGACCGATGATTATACCGGTCCACAAACCACACCAAACCGTTGTTGACCGTTTCTATTCGGTCAAATATTATGCAATACTGAATTCTGGGTCTCAAGATGGATGATGGTGTTGCGAATAGTACGCTTAGTCGGCCGATTATCTTGTGTTAACGGAATTCTTGTTTTTTGAAATTTCGTGATTCGTCTACATTTAAATTGACGCCCTTAAACAAGTCACCATTCGATATTATGCCAGCGCTTCTTCCAATCGTCGGAACAATCCTCAATTCGATTTTTGTGATAGTCGTTGGATCTTTCTGCAATACCTCTTGTTCAACGACGGCCATTTAAGGTTCTCTTTATTTTTGCAAATAGTTAAAAGTCAAGATTTAAACAAACGAGAATCACCAAGTTCATAAGAACACCTCTAACCTTAGCGACTGCTACAGACAAAGTAAGCCGTGAAAGTTTCAATTTTACAATTCCCGTTATTTCTTGAACACACCACGTATGAGCCTAGTAATAATTATTCTTGCGTTGTATAAACCACTAATCAAGGCAGCTGAAATAATATGTATTGAATATAAACAAAGATCCGTTTCGGGAAGTACGAACCTATAGTTCAGCACTAAAAATAGCAACAAATGCATATTTCAAGTGTGGGGATAAAAATAATGCAGTGTAAGATTTAATTAAACGCAACTCCCCCACCCTCCATTAAGTACACTTTATAGCCAGGCATACAGACAAACATATACGCTTGGTTGCGTATGTCATCACGGTGTTGATGATAAATTCCAGGACATATGTGTGGGGAAGACTTTCTTCGCACATACTGACATACACGCATACCAGTACGTACTCGGAAGCGCATGCGCGACTCCACCGCCCGCTAACAAGCAACGGCATGCAACAAAGTGATATTTCATTACTATTTATATATATATGTGTGTGTGTGTGTATGTTTGTATGATTGAAATCGGAAGTAAAAATAACTTCAAGTGAAACACAAAACACAAGGCGACTAACTGACTGACTGAGCTGCACAGGATTGCAGCCCCCATTCGAGCTGAGGTGCGAGTAAGGCAGCACAGAGACTTCCGGTTCTTGGTGAGCGCGTGCTCCAATATGAAAATCTCGAGCACAAACAAAAACAATTTAGAATTTCCTAATTGCTGCCACGCAAACAAAACAATCCACAAACCGGGCGTACAATCCACTTAAAATCTTACTGCCATGTGTGTTGTTGGTGCGGCGAAAGAGTTGCAACAGCAGTGCCGCGCATATCCGCTTTGTGTGTGCCACAGCCGCCTCGTAAATTAAAACGAAATTTAATTACAACAACGTACTGACAATTATAACGGTCATAAATTCCAACCGAATGCTGCCCCAGTTTACGTAAACTCGCAAACAATGGAAGTCAAAGGAAATTTATAAAGATACTTATTTGAAGTGTATAGCAAAACACAAAGCCAGCCACTATGCATACACCGCAGGCGCATTGAGTATGCTAAAGAAAAGCTATGTACTGGACAACCCTTCTCCTTTCATCCAGCAGCCCACATGAAAACTCACGTCTTAAGCGACTCCGATTCCTTTTGACTTAACCGCCATGCGAGCTTTTGTTTATCTATCTTTCATTAGCAGGTCAAGTAAGCGAATTACGCAGCATCAATTAGCGGGGAAAATCCTCATGAGGCCATACTAAATCAAAAAGAAAATAAAAATGTCCGCAAATGTCCATACAAAGAACCAAAAAGCGAAGCAACACAAAAGAGAAAGGATTTACAGCGAATTTACGAGCACGCTGATGTGATCTTAAATGCAAATTTGCATTGTGTAAGACTCAGCTCGGTCCGTCCGTCCGTCCATCCGTTCATCTAGTTGCGCGCATGCCCTACAAATGTCATGTATTGTCCTGCGGCAGGACAGCGTGCACACACTCGCCTTGGACAAAAGCATCCTTACGTGTAAAATGCGCGCCTTTGTTCGACCTTCATGCAACACATACGGACATCTACATATGTAGCCGAGGCGGTACCAAACAAAGTACCGTCCGTATGCAAATCCTATTTTCTTGCGTCTGCAGGCATAGAAAAAGGGAGTATGTAGACACAGCTCATTAGCCTTTGCTGTTGTTGTAAGTAAACAAGATCAACCAGGTGGACCGAACGGCACAAACAGCCTCTCAAATCAACACTATCTAGCGTTCGCTTTCCTTATTCCACGGCTGTCAAGTGACCCGGCCAGGCAGCTTCAAAGTGTCTGTGTCCCTTGAGAGGAGGACACTGATCGACGGCGTCGCATTATGGAAAATCCGCCAAATGGAAAATTAGCGGTATTAAGCGCGCCGTTGCAGAGTAACCAACAACAACAACCAAAACCAATCTTACAACATGCGTTTTTCATGATTTCGACCGGCCCATTTCGTGAAAGATACGTCAGCGAAGGGTTGTTACTTGCACTCGATGACCTTCGAGATTTTCTTCTCTTCATTTACTCTGCTTTACTTTAATTTACGATTATTTTTGTTTGTGTTTTTTGCTCGCTCAGGATCAGCAGCCACATTTTTGGTCCACACGCAGCACGTCAATTTCGCATCTTGAGCTGGCGTAATGTGCTGTCAGCCGTTGGGCGTTTTCCGTACCCTCGGCGACAGATCAAAATAAAGTGATTTTCCCGCAGGCAATAAGCACAAGCGCAGCAAAGGATGTCCATGAAAATATGTCTAAGAATGGAAATTGTCCTAATGTACATACAGACACACATTCACTTTAATCACAAATTCATCTTTTTTTTGCTTTGCCTCGCATCGGACGTGGGAAACTGTAACGCGATGCAACGTAAGAAAGCTACTGCGTGCGCACGAAAAGCATATCTAAGGTATCTTCTCTGCTTTCTTACTGTCCCCTTTTGGTATGCTTGTTTCTTGTGTGTTTCTTGTACGGGTATTTTGATATTTTGACATGTGTCTTCTTGAGTTGTGGAGGTTGGTTGCTGTGGCTGCTGCCGCTGATGTCATCTTACAGCAACAAGATTTCATGTGAACGTAGAAAGTGGGATAATACTATTTATTGATTTTTTTGCTGTTTTTCCTGTTGGAAAATCTGCACTTCTTTGGCTTCTTGTAGATTTTGTCTCCCGTTATCACACCGACTGATTTGTTCAAAGCTAATATTGGTTGTCATATACGATGCATATGCTGTTGACAAGCATATGTGAACACTAATCATTGGTTGTTGTTAAAAGTTTGATCGGAGTTCACAGCAGATTGACTGTGTCATGATTGAATCTTTGATCAACTAATAAGTATTTGATTCCTTAATCGGACAGTCGGCATCTACTCTTCCGAAAAATACTCACATACATGAGAAATCCATACACGTATTTAAAATATCAGATGAAGTAGTCCTTATTAGTGACTAACCCAAGGTTCGGTAGAAATTTTGAGATGCAGAGAAGGCTTGTTAGATACATATATCGAGAATTAAAAATATATCTCAAAGCTTTTATATAACATAATTTCGATATCAAACATTTGATGACGTCATTATAGCCAAATGCTTCAAGTATCCGTGTTAGAGAGTAGAATTTGTAAAGTAATAGTTTCTGTTCTGTTCAGATACTAAGACGTAACTCGAGGTTTTTCGTCAGCTGACATCATTTCTTCATCGTCATCAGTAGCAAAATAGTAAGCTCATTTCCCTGGAGAATACTTCTGTGGATGGGAATTGGATAGTTTCCCTGATACTAGATCATAATAGGTCATTAAAGTTCTCGGTTATATAAAGCTTTAACTTTCAACTATGCTATCCGATTTAGCTAGCCGTGATGGAGTTCTACAATTACCTCAAATCATTTGTTGTTTCTGATTTCCCAATACTGTGGCATACTCTTATTGTAGTAGGTTAGGTTAGTCTGGTAGGCCAAGAAGCCACATTTAGACCAGTTTTGGTCCTGTGCTTTAAGTCACGTAGTCAATGTGAAGTAGGTGCCTGCGTTTGACGCGAATTTCAAAAGGTTATGTGGTTTTACTAACGATTTATCTTCCGGATTGTCGTACTGTGGGGTCCCTAAATACTGAAGCAGTTGTCTTGACAATGCAGGACAAGCACACAAGAAGTGCTCCATTGTTTCTCTGGTGTCTTGGTCTTGACATATCCAGACATCGATAGTGAGTATGTCGACTATGTTTCTACATTATCTTCTATCGATAAGTGCATGGGTTTACCTACGTTGATCATGCTTTCAAATTACAGTTTTATGCCTCTCGATGCCCTTGTGGGCTGGCACCCAATAGATGGGAAGTCGTTTATTTCTGGCAACATCCTCCACTGCTGTTCTGCCACTCAAGACTATTTTAACCGATATGCAGAAAGAGGATATTTCGTTGATTGTCGCCTTATTGTAAAGAGATCATCAATAGCTTACGATCGGCATTGAAAAAGTTTCATTTCTTTTTTCATAACCTCTTCCATATCCTGAGCTACTAACAAATCGTAAGATCAGTACTTATGTTGAATATGGTTATTGGTTTAGCTTTTTATTCACTGTGTAGTCTGATGTTATACTGTAGTTGGATAGCTTTGTTAGTATGTAGAGATAGTTTTGAAATTTGGAATTCAGCAATATAAAAAGGAACTCATCACTATAAAAAGGAGTGAAAGAAAAAATATCTGATGGATCCATATCGAAATTCTTTTGGGAGATTAGTATATTTAGAACAAAAGCTACATTATTTGGGAATCAGAACGATCGGATTGTATTTCAGTCATCAATTCCACACATCGTTTTATTTTTCAATCAGAGAAATATACCTTTTTAACATCTGTATGCATTTAAAATTAATATTATTATATTCAAATATATGAATTTATGCGACAAATTAACATCACGGTCTAGGTCAGCAGCTGGTTTTTGGAAATATTTTTAGATTCCGTTATAATGTTATGTCAATATTTTTGTATTAGACCATAAAGAAAAATATTTAATATCATACTTTTATGCAATTATAAATATACAGTTGAACTTCCATAACTCGAACTTCTATAAGTCGAAGTTCTCCATAACACGACGAACTTTTGAAATTCGAATTCCATATAAATTACCTCCCATAACTCGAAGTCTCTCTAATTCGAAGTTTTTTTTGTGGATTATGGTGATTCGAGTTAGGAAAGTTCAACTGTATGAGCTGGAGCTCGAGAGCTTAACTCCAATTGACATATTTACTATTTCCACTAAGATATTTTCAGAGCAGCGCAGATCTTTAATTAAACCGGCACTTAACATAACTGTATCACAGCGTAGTTGCATAAAAAACATAAAATACTCATTGGTCTGTATATTTCAGCTTCGTTAATGGTTCAGTCGTAAAATCATAAATGTCAATATCCCACACTAAAACCAGGTAATCACCTAGGCATTGGTTACGCTAAAGCTTTTAATGCCATAAACAAATAAGACACAACTTACTTACATATAAATATGTATATTAGTCTTTGCGATCATATGTATTTTTTATATATGTATGTGATCGGCATCTTAAAACGATTCACAAAATTTCAAGGCTCACCGGTATGGATGGATGGATGCTCTTCTCGCTAGACGCGCGTCTAATGAGCTTATGTTTGAATATTTCAAGTTCTAGAGAATTGTGACATGTTCACGTTAGATGGACAGTCGTCATGCTGAGAGGCGCTCTAGCTTTGATCTGATATTGAGACAACACGAAGACATAAGATAAACAAATCATACATATTTATGAAGATTGTATTTGTGTGTTTATAAGCCAAGAGCTAACTAGCTTACACACAAATCTATATGGCTTAATGAGTGCTACAGCGTTGAAATCCTTTTTTGTTACGTCAACTCACGTGCGCAGCATACGTAATGCTCAACAATTCCAGGTAGAATCTTAGAATTGACTCAATCGATATTTGGTTGTTAAGGCAGGAAATAGCTGAAGCTCACAGCTGACCAAACTCACTCGTCTTATGGGAGCAGTGTCTATAGTAAGTGCAGTTGTATGCTAAGCGTGTTTTTATGTTTTGCTCGATCTCAACACATGTTTGCGAAACTTCATGGCATACAACAACAAAACTACAAAAGAATAATGAATTTATTATTAAATTAATTAAGATGTCATAAAACATTATTAATTACACAATCGTTGCTTCTTTGGATAATCCGCATAATGCCGAACATGAAAACATATATAAATATACTAGATATAACATAAAGCTTCGGCATAATGCGAATGTTTATAAATATACATATATCTATGAACATCTATATATACATATATATCTATACATATCTGTTTATATGCACCTCCACGTAGGCACCCATACAAGTTTTCATATCTTGTTTACAATCTCACCAAAGGTCCTTGCACTTGCAACTATTTCTGCATTTACTTATAGCCCTAGATGCTGCTGCTGTTGCTATTGCAGCCGCTGTTTTTTTTTTTTGCTCTTGCAGCGCTCACCTCGTCTTTGTTGCCACAAACTGGTTGCAGAAACTAGTTGCACGGATTTTATTGCATGACTTTTCCCACTAAATCAAGTGGGCCGAGTGCGCGTAGCTGATAGTGCAGTGAGTACGCGCTGTGCCTTCGCTTAAAACGAAAATGTCAAAGCAAAAAAGTGTTAAGTAAATTGACAGAAGATTTATTTCCTCTTGAAATCCATTCAAGGATACTGATTTGTAGGTTAATACACTTTTCTCCTACCCTTCCTACGCGGTTGGTTGCGCCGCGGAGTGGGTTGGAGTGGTATGAAAACAGCTGTATATTTACCCGATGACGATCACGGAATTCACTTAAATTACTTAAGAATTTAAAAAAAATCTAAATAAAAATTTTTTGATAGGTTCCGATTTCTATGAAGGTGCTGTCGTCCCTTTGATCTTCGAAGCGAGTCAAAGTGATTTTTGAAAATATGGGCTCCAGCACCCCTAAGTTTATTGCCAAGTTATAGTTATTTAAATTGACTTTGTTTATAATTTTTTTACCGTCTATGTTTTCATAAATTTTGATCTGAGAGACTTAGATTCATAAGTATGTTTTCCGTCCTTTGCAAAATCGAACCCAATCTGTCATAGGTGACAGATATATATAAACAATTTACTTACAAACTTTTCTTTCCTATCCAAATTGAGGGTCTCGTAAGTTCTTGCGTTGCTTTCGTTTACCAACTATTAGAATTGGTCTTGTTGGTATTCTCATAAGTTTGCCTTGACCTTCCGGCCATAGTTAAACGAACTTTGATATATGGCATATTAAATGGCTACAGTTCTTCTTATTAAATTACGTAAACTCTGTATAAATATAAATGTTGATATTATAAAACCTCGGCAGATTCATGAAAGTTCTATGCGCACAATTTTCGCTCTAATTCATAAACAACATCCGCGCTAAAATTCATTCATTCATAAACTGACACTCTGGTATTCCCCAACAAAGCACAATAATCTGAGATATAAGGTGGTGTAAGTTCGAACGCGTTGCATATTTACAAACCCAGCGCACGTTGAAGACATCTTTTCTTCTCGAGATACATTTGGATCATGTTTAACTGCAAACTCAAGCAAGGGCTTTTGCAATAGACTTAGTGCTACAGAATGTTACAAAAGTGCTTTGGAGAATCTACTACAACGGATAATAGAGTTTTGAGGGACGTGAGAGTATAGAAAATTCCTTGTAAATCGATTAAACACATTTTGCTTGATGCTTTCAAGAAAAAACGTTAACTCCGGCTGTACCGAAGCTAATATACCCTTCACAGGTGCATTTCTTTTAGTAACTATGTGTTTAAGCAAATCTAAAGACGTAAGAAAAAGTAAGTAAAAAAAAAGAAAACATTTTACTAATTCTTTTTAGCCGGGTTGTTTGCTAGAAACATTAAGGTTATATAGTTAACCGATCTGAAGAATTTCTTCGGAGATTATATTAGTACCTTAAGCAGTAATCCATATCAAATTTCGTGAAAATACCACGTCAAATGCGAAAATTGTCCATACAAGCCATTGATTCCGATCGTTCAGTTTGTATGACAGCTATATGCTATAGTGAACCGATCTAAACAATTTTTTCGGAGATTAAATTATTTCTATGAGCAATAACTCACACCAAATTTCATGAAGATATATAGTAAAATGCGGAAGTTTTCCATACAAGCCCTTGATTCCGATCGTTCAGTTTGTATGGCAGCTATATGATATAGTGGTCCGATATCGACAGTTCCGACAAATGAGCAGCTTCTTGAAGAGAAAATAACATCTGCAAAATTTCAAAACGATATCTTAAAAACTGAAAGACTAGTTCGTATATATACAGACAGACAGACAGACGGACGGGCATGGCTAAATCGACTCAGTTCAACATACTGATCATTTATAAGTATATATATTTTATATATATACTTTTTCCTTCTGGGTGTTACAAACTTCGTGACAAACTTAATATAACCTGTTCAGGGTATAAAACTGTCGTTTAGATGTTTCGGAAGACGTGCTTGTCAACAAAATATAATAAAAATCGATCGTTGGCCCATTTTATTTACCAGATTTAGTTGACATTAGTGCGGAATTGTTTCGTCGAAGTGGTCTGAAGCAAATATTCTTGCCTTTTTGGACTCTGAATGCACTTTTTTTATTCCAGAAGCTGAAATATTCGTTTTGAATAATATTCATATTTCCACACAAGATTCGAAGCGTAATTAGTATAAGTTCTCTCTTGTTTCAAGGTTCAAGTTTAACTCCGTCATATTGGAGACTCTTATCGCTATAATTTCCAATAACTGTCATGTTTTCATAAAATTTTGTCAAGAAAATAATACTATAGTCTCACTAGTTGTACTCGTGGTATAAAAGTGAAGAGTAAACAAATTATTTCTACGAATGCTGAAAAATTACGCCGACTTCATATACGAGTATTAAGTATTTGTGAAGCTGTTCGGCAATATTTGCTGAAGCGCGGCAAACAACCAGAAAAAGTCATATTTGACATCTGAGACAGACAGACAGACAGCAAACGTATAAAACCAAAGTGCAAATATTGCTACAATTTGCAACTTGACCCAGCGCAGAGCTTAGATCAAATGGCTAATGTTGTATCAAATGTGGCGGCAGCGGAATGTTGCCTGGCCAGTGACGCCTCAGGTTGGCAAACTTTGCGCCACAGTGCGAAATTCTTATTTGGCATTCACGCCAATGGTTTGTACTTACGAGTTCTCTTTTCTTGTTTTGTTTACTCTTTTCTTTTTTTTTTTGTATCGCAGAGCCTTTTTGACATTTCCTTCGTTGCTACGTGCGTTTGCGAGAGCGCGTATTGGAAATGTTTTCTCGAACATAAATCTTGTATGGTTTTTGTTACTTATTTTGTTGTTGTTTCTTTTTTTGTTTGTGTACGAAACGAGTTATTGGTCAATTGGCACGTCGCGTCACATTAGCGTGGGAATCGCATAAATTCTTAATTTCATGCAGAACACTCGCTGATTGCGGTTTTTCGGGGGTGTCGTCGCTGGAGTTATTCGATTGGGAATTCTAGCAAGCACAAATTGAAAAAAGAAAGATTGGGTCTAAGCGTTTAGTGAAATTCCTTGGCAGAGGACAGAGGCTCCACCGAGAGCTCGCTATGTGTGTGCCACACCTAAAATTAAAAGCGACGCTTTGGGACAGCAAGGTCTTCGGCGAAGCATGGCAAATTAGTTTATCCAGTGATTAGCTTGATTCGTTAACATTTCATTGTGTTCAGCTGTGTGTATTTTAATATTTTTTTTGTTGTTGGATTATTAAAAATACCATAATTTATTGGGTCGCCTTTGTGACTTGTGGCATGCAACATTATGATTCGCTGTTCATACGTTGTGTTGACTTCAGGTTCCATCAAAACTTGCAATAGTAGTAGTACCTCCATATGTGCCAAAAGCCTTGCCGTGGTTGACTGTGCATCGCAAGCTCTCTGGAAAGATTTGGCTTGTGCATTTCACGCTCTAAGAATTATTTGTTGTTACAGCCGTTTTATCTATCCTCAAAGACATACACAGAATCATGTACAAACATGCAAAAATTAAGAAGCCTCGGTGTGTGCAAGACTTGCCTCTTATCCTATCCACCGAGTTCTCCAGCGCATCTATAATCTCCCTCTGTTGCCTTTACTAGCGGCGCACAACAGCGACATCCTCTGCAGCATTCCTGCTTACGTGCGCTCGTTCTGACTTTATTTTATTCTTTATCATCATATATACATATATACAACATGCAACACCAGCACAGCTTGCATGCAACACCACATTTGTGCGCTCACCCCAACTCCCCTCTAGTGCTCCTCCTCGACGCACTCACTTTATGTTTGCGCTCCTCGTTTTGTCCGTTACGAATTGTACGTCGACTGTCGCTGCCACTGCCGCTGCTGCTGCTACAACGCTGGGGATGCTGCACGAAACTCCAATGGATTGCCTCTACCCAGTGTCGCCGCAGCCGCTGCAGCTTCGACTGTTTGTTGCTTAGTAGGAAGCAATTGTCGGGTTGTTTGGTTTGTTGCACTCCTTAGTTAGAGTTGCTTCTCTAGCATCCATCCATCGAGTTCATGCGATGCGCCACGGCAAGCTGTGCGCCAGAAGTCTCCATAGAAGTCAATTGTTTGGAGAGTTGCTGGTTGGCAAAGTTTCTTGAACCTTAGATTGTGACATGAGATACGCGGCATGGCTGCAATTTAGCCCCCCAACGGATGCTACATACACGGAAAGTCGTGCCAGCAGCTATTACCGATCTGCAATGCCTCTAAGTATGGGTAATTGCAGTAATGCATACAAGAAGTTCCAATTTTATATCCACTTGCATGTGAGGATCTATGTACATACATACGGAGCATATGAAGCAACAAAGCATCGCGTTTGCAATTTAATGCAATTTAGTTTATATCTAGTTCTTTGAAATTGGCCTACGCGTTTGCCATATGGAATTAATATGCGCCGCCATGGCAATTCAACGTGTGGGTTAGAGTTAATGGCACAACAAGTTAAATGTTGCTGATGTGATCTCATTTTACTTATTAAGCTAATATTGTTGTTCTTCAGCTGATTCTATTAATATTGTTGTGGATTCGTTACGAGCTCTATATACTGGTTATATTGGTTCCACAAGAAGCCACAAGACGTTTGATTTGTAAGGCAATGAGTCGCCATCTCGATCTAGATTAACTTAGAGCTGGTGTCTGAAAGATATTTCCGAAGCTCTGTCTTATCATCCACTAGATCTTTAGACTATGACTACTTTATCTTCCGAATATGTTAACCTCCATCGTCCATTTGAAATCGATCGCATATAAAAAATTAGACTATTTACTCCAGCGAGGAGAATATTATCTCCTAAAGTCGTAGACGAAAGAAGTTATTTAAAAATTATTAATTTCCCAGAATGGAACTGCGACATTTTATGCAGAATGCTAGGGAATTTCTGGCATCCTTTGATGTTTCAAGTGTAACAAGAAAATACCCACACGCAGCAGAAGAGAAGTTATAGATTTCCTAACAATCTAAGACCAAAAACCAGGCTTTGAAAAAAGTAGAGTTATATTAATTTTAAACGGATTCATGATCGCTTACAATAATTCCTCTATAGATCCTGAATTTTTAAATCGAAACCAGACAAAAGAAAAAAGACTCCATCTATGGTTTTAAAACACCGTCTCAGTGTAAAGGTGTTACTAATAATATTTCATCTCAGGACTAAAATATTCAGTATACTTATTGCCTTTTCTAGCACTGAAAACCCGAACACAGAGCTCTAAAATAAAGAAAAGTGAGAATTAACGATACATTCGGATCGTCTATGATATATGTATGTATGTATTTACAAAGCCCTCTACACAAACTTAGAAGCTATAGACGCTAAGATAGACATCTTCAATCACCTGTGACAACTGTTTCAAACAACTTAGGGTCTTGAGCAACCCATGATTCCACATTCCTGTAATATACTTATAAGTCTAAGGATTTTCACTGGTGTATCAGAGTTCCCACATCATTGAAGCATATCCCGCATTGGATGCATGTGATTGAACTGCACCTTATATCCGGAAGTATACATACAAATATCTTATAAATGAAATTGAAATATTTCAAGTGCTGGGATTTAAATTGACAAATGGATCATGGGAAAGCTGTTTGCTGAGATACTGATAATGAAAATGCGCCCGAAAATGTGTAAATTTCGGTGATAATGCCATTGTCCATGTGTCAGTAATGAGGTGATTTTGTGGCAACAATGTTGCCAAAAGTGCAAACATGTAAATCCTCCGTACACTTTGCGGTTCTTTCAATTGCATTGATTTTGGTTTTGTGCCAGTAAGTGTCCTAACATAAACCACATCAAGGCAACCGTAAATTCGTTAATATGTATGATTGTATGTATGCAAGTAAACAAGCAAAATATGCAACTTTTTGGAGCATTCCATTTGAAAGGGGGGCGACTGATGAAGGTTTGCGAAAAGTTGCAGTTGACTGGGGTTTTTAAGTTTTGTGTTAAATGTGATATATTTATTGTAGCAATGGTTATATTAGACTGTGGTCAGATTCAATGACAGACTAATGAAATGTGAATTTCCATTTTATAGTAATTTCTGACAAAATTATTTCAGAAAAACTAACAACATGATGACAGAGTCTAATTTTGGTTTAATACCTATATTAATATTATATTAATTTATATTAACAGTTTCTTCAAATGTCATAACAGTCTCGATATTCGATAAAACATCCATATTGTGGAATTGTCAGTCTCTTTAATTTTTGGTAATTGAATTTGACATACTGACAAACGAACTTTAGAGCCGATTATAGGCCAAAGAAATACGATTAAAATGTAAATGCCTATTAATTTTCCTTTTCCGATTATTTTCGAATTATGTGCAGAAAATATCGACTGCCTAAACCTTATGGATAATTTAGATACGGTTTATATGTCAAAGGCCACTAGCTCAATAGTAATCTTTAAATTTTTCTATGTCGACATTACAATGAGCCTTACAACGCCTGAAACGAACCTCCCACTAGGTCCAAATTTTTATGACTGAATCTTATTAAGATCTAGATGGACAATTGAAAGGCCAAATTGTATACCTAGATATTTTTTTTGGACATTTGGTACATTATTTAAGAGATTATGTCTTCGAATTTGAAAAGTAGGTGGTGGAAAAGTGGTAGTTCAAGGCTACAGAGATAGAAGATTCTCATAAGATGGGATCACTAGTACTATTATAATAATATTTACTAATTAATGAAAGTTTTATTTTCTCTTTACAGCTACAATTATGTTCCAAGGTAAGTCTGATCCATAACTTATTTATATATTTTATTCCTCAAATTTGTTTAATGTTGTGGCATATTACAAGGCCTTAAAAAGATGAAAGAGAGTATTGAGCAAAAACAATATATGTATATCCCTAAATACGTTTGGGTGGTAGAATAATCTTAAGGGAGATTATAGTTTTTTTTTTGTCAACAACGGTTAGTTGGGTTACAGATTACACCAAAACATTTAGGGTACTTTAAATACCCCGTCACACCCACAGAAAAGTACACTGGATCAAGCGACCTTGCACCTTCTTGCAATATTGGGTTTATCGAAATTTCCCAGCGAGTAGCGAACTGTTGTCACACCCCACATGTGAGCGTTGCAGCGAAATGAAAGAGTAATTTAATGTCCATTGATGGACGGTTGGTCGCATGAATTGAGCTTAGCGGCAATAATAACAACAAACAGCGAGTGAAACATGAATGTTAAAATGACGAAAAAACAACACACGAACGTACCTGAAAAGGTTCATCAATGAATGCCGGCAAAAATGCACGAAAAAAATACAAATCTTTAACGACATGCAAACAAAATAAAACAGTAACAAGAATACAACAATAACAATAACACCACAACGAGGCGATCATGTGTCTACCCGACACTCCGCTCGGCGCACCTCCGCTGCTGCTGCGTGAACACTCGTGTGCTGAATGCGCATAAAAATAAGAGCATAAATCGAAGGAGTAAGCTAATAAAAAATAATCATAAGCATTTCACACATACACACACACGCACCGGTATTTATGTTTGTGTGTGAACAAAAGTAATCCCGCACCGGCGCGAACGTGTCGCCTACAGGTACTCACACGAGCTATATATGTGCGTACGATTATTTGCATTACCAAGAAATATGCACTTAGGAGGCTTCTCCGCAACCGCGCGCAGTTGACGACGAGCTCAAGAAGCGTATGTTTTCAGCAGCCCTCCTCGACCAAAACTTCCTACAGCCTTATGTATGGATACTACCTGCTGATCGTCGTCGTATGGTCCGAGGTGCTAGGTGCTGGGCGGGTGTGCCGGTGCGTGCTCTTGTCTACATGACTGTGCGCTTGACAGCTCGATTCGAGTGTTTGCGCCGTTGCTCGGCCCAAGAGAGTTTCTTTGGGCCGCCGCTTGAAATGCCCACAATCAAGTCCGAAAAGGACAGGAGTTTTTATTATTTTCGTTTTTGAGGCATTCAGCCGCCTTGCGTCCACGCTTTTTGTCTGAGATTGCAAAATACTTGCCATGCCATTATTCACCAGACGTGTTGTTTTTTCGTGGATATCCCATGGAATGCTGTGATACAAGTTTTTATGCCGAAAATTCTGCGGAAAGAATTATTATAAAAGCCGAATGCTTAGGGAATGTGAGAGGAGTAAATAAGTGGAAAGGATACACGAAAGATTCAGGTGATGGTAATAATATTAGGGGGAAGAGGATGGTACGAATTTGGTTCAACTTGAGGGGGTTTCGCATGGTCTTACTTATTTGATAAGTTATTACTACCTGAGATCACTCATTTCGTTCTCAAGGTAAGGATCTCGGAGGAATTATCAGAATTCTTATTGTAAATAAGAAAGTCTTTAAATATCAGAAATATCCTTTAGAAAACCCAACTCTCGAAAAACAGCTGTTTGTAACACCACGCTTCTGCTGTTCCTAGTTGACGAACACTTCGAAATTATCACAAAACAGTGTGAAGGAAATTGCTGTGTGGCTCCTATCTGCTGCATTATCCCATACTTTCGCACCAAAAACAAAAATCAAATAAGCTATATACAACTCTACATATATGATAACTACATATGCATACAGACATAAATATTTCAACTCATTGAAAAATTAAAAAAAGAAAACGCGATCGTCTCGCTGATATGTAATCAGCTGAAGAACATCTGAAAATAAATAAAACGAAATCATAAAGACAAAAAATAAAAATAAAAAAATCAAATCAAACATATCACATATGAAGATTGGCTCGAGCCTCGTCCGGTCTTCGTGCGTACTCCGCCAAGTGAAATCCACTCAAGAGCCAAATCACAGCGCCGATCCATACGAGATCTGTGCTGAGAAAGAGCGCCACCAATACATTCCATGCTTGCGACAGGCACGCATGCGTGAGTGAGTTAAAAAGTGGAGAAACAAATAAAGATAAAAAAGAAACAAATTTGCTTTCTGTTAATAAAAAAAAAGCAATAAAAGTATCGAAAGAAGCAGAGCGGCAAGCGACTGGTTTGGCGGGCATTGCATTTTGGCGCCAAAATTTCTGCATTTTGAACAGCGCACAGGTTTGTGGTCGCGGCGAAAGGATGGAGAATGCTTGTACATATATGCGATGGAAATATATGTATGAGTGTAGGGGTACATAGATATGCGAAAGATTGAAGAAAGGAACGTGTGTAACTATGAAGATTGGTTGGAGACATTCGTGGTATGTTAGAAATACATATGGGGATTGATTTTGTTATTTCCTTAATTATCATTTTCATTATTTGGCCTGAAATTATTTTTTGTAAATTATCTAACACCCTCAAAATACATACATACATATATTCCTTGGTTTTAAATTACATTTCTATATATTCAATGGGTCTTTATATATACATACATAAAATCAGAAGTAAAGTCGGTGATATTTGGTCCTCTTCGAATTGTTTTAAGCCCCACACTTTCCAGTACTTAAATGACAATAATTGAAATGAAAGATGCTCACTCGGTTTTTGACTATGGTTCTAAATATTATTTGTTATGAAAATTCCAGTCCTAACCTATTAAACCCCCAGATTTAGTATTTGGAGGAACATTTAGCTGATTTGACAATTTATTACGTCTACAACTTTGCTTCTGCCGTTTTTTTTGTAAATTTTAGGATTTTTTGTATAAAAGCGGTTACAAATGTCGATGTTACAAATGGCGATGAGCCTCAGGCGCACTTTTTTTGGAATTAAAAAAGAAAAGCAAAATTTCCCGCAAATGTCGAGAATTCGGCTCAAAAAGTGACATTTTCAGTTTGGGATGCAAACAGATCTCTAAAAATTTTTGTTGGGTTAATGTTGACACAAATGTCCAAGATCGATATAAAACGATTTAATCGATTTAATCGACGAGTGCTTGACCCTAGAGACATTCAGATCTCTACAAATATTTTGTTGGGTTAATGTTAACACAAATGTCCAAGATCGATATAAAACGATTTAATCGATTTTTGACCCTAGAGACATCTATTCGAAAACAGCGGAAGCAAAATTGTAGACCTAATATCAAAATAACTCGTTTTCTCTTCCAACATGTTTCCATGCCATTATCTTGTAATAGCCTAAGCCACAGGACTGTCTATGTACAAACCTATAAAATGACGGGTCTGAAGACGAGACCTCAGTAACTTTGATTCCAAAAAACTGTCATAAATTTTTATACACCATTAGTAAAGATTCTAAAGGCTGAGTCCGAGCTAATCTTTCCAATCTAAGAACTTTTCTATATATGCTCGAAGAAAACTTGGTTTTATGACTGGAGTATAGAAATATTATGTAAAAACCTTGGAGTCAGACCTTATTTGTAACACATTTTTCATAGTAATGATATTTCCTAGATGCCTTCGTAAATCTGTCACCAATTTCTGTGCTCCACTATGCGCTCCGCCCTAAAGATCAAGGAAGTTTATTTCGCTTGTTCGAGAGTTTAGAAATCTTTTGTTGAGGTTTGTTTACAAATTTTGGAACTCATTGAGAACTATAATATTTATTAGTTGGAACATGTAATTGAAGTCGCAATTCTGTTGCCAATCTAAAAAGTAAGATCTTGGAATATCCTATGAGACAAAATGGTTAAATTTTGATAAAGAAGAAGTCCTTAATTGATGGCTCTCATATGAGATTTGTTTAGTTCTAAATGACACACCGCTAGAACGGTTTCAATAAATTTTCGGGATTTAAGTGCTTCGTATTTTTTAGTCTACTTGGTAACATATACTCCAGTCGATCATGAGACCAAGTTTTAAGGTTATACACGTACATGGTTTCAGAAATTGGGCTTGTTACATGAGAAATGTTGGGTATATAAACCCATTCTTAAACAAAGCGTTTTAAATTACTTTTGTATAAGACAATTTATTTAGTTAGTTCAATGAACAAATTGCCTGCTCAACAAAGGATATATGCAAGTATATAATTTCTCAGCCCCACCCTGAGAGTTCATAAAACAATTTGAACGTGTTTGCAACAAAGATCTGAAACATATTGATTAACTTGATTGTGTAACACATGAACTGGTGAAATACATAACCACCGAAGATTTCTTTTCCTATGGACTGCCTTGAGCCAAAGCAAAATGCAACAGATATCGGTAAATACTTGCACCAACACATACATGTGCATGTAGATATAGAGAGTTGTATGCATAAGAGCCATGCCACACAACAAGTGATCATGCCACAAGTGATTAACCAAGGCGCAACACATAACATAAAAAATCTCCTACGCATATGAAACGTATTCATTGAAGGATGAAAAAAGGCGGAGAACGAGACAAAGCAAAGAAAAAACAATAACAAAACAGTAGAAGATACAGCTAAAGGAAGAATAACGTACAAAATGCAACAAAGAACACACACGTACAAGTGCAAATAATTGGAAATAAACAGCAAAGAAAATAACTTGTAAGCAAAGTAAACAATAAAGCAATAAGCGAGTACGAGTACCTATGGATATTTATGAAAGTAGCTTGGACGGACGGAGTGAGCAAAAAGGCCACACGTACTCGGAACTCATAACCGTCGCAATTCTCATACTTCATACACCCATACGCACACATATACATATATATATATATATATATATATACAGACAACCTATAGATAAATATATTTGCACCGATGCAAAGCGGCGCAGGCGTGGATCGGAAGTACAGGATATGCTACACTTGATTGCGCACGAAAGCAAATCACAGTTGTTGGATTTATAACTGTCAATAATTGCACAAAGCCTCGTATGCAATAACAATGTGCGGCAAACACGAAAATTGCTATATTGTTAATCATCTATTGAATGGCGAAAACAAGTGTGTGTGCGGCGGTTAATGTAATGCAATGGAATTGTCTGAAATCTCGAGGGTGTAATCGACGACAGGTTAAAGCAGCAATATGACAGCTATTGCTACAGAAACATAATGAGGAAGTCTTCCTGTCTATTTGCCAATAATTATATAACGGTGCTGCCAAGTACCGGCTGGTTTTGACCACACAGGCGTTACGCCAATTTGCGGCTTGCTGAAATGAATGTATTTAATGGGGATTAAGTCGTCGTTTTACCAACGGATGTGCCGCCTGCATGCAATCAGGATAACACGGATTAATATAGTAATTATGAATAGCTGTCAGCATTCAGTGTAGATGAAAGTCGATACAAAGAGCTCCAGGGCCACCAAGGCGATTTTTTCATGAAGATTTTCCAATAAATGAAATAATTTCATGGGAAATAATCTCAGATATCTGAACTTATTTCTAACATTTAGAGAATAGAACGCTTTTATCAATGTCGTTACCGTTCAATCCGTCAACACATATTCTCTCAAAGTGAAGTTTATCAGACGAAATAATAATTTATAAATTTTAAGTCATTATCAATTAAAGAGTCGTCTGCTCTGATGAATCTACCCTTTCGAAGAGCAGTAAGTGAGGTCAATCTAAGTTAATTAGAAAGACAATAGGATACGTTTAGAGATGTTTTAGGTTCTTTGGAACAAATCGAGAAAACACGGTGTCTTGCTAAATTGCTATAGGATCCAACGACCCGACTAATTTAGAATTTCACATTTCAATTCAAATTTCACAAAAGTAAAAATTTCAAGTTAACCTACACATCACATATCCTAAACAGAGAAGGAAAATCGACAAGTTCTCATAATTTTTGATCCATTCACACTTATAGTGAAAAATAGTATTGATTTTTTTGTTATTGTAGTAGAAAAATTTTCGATGCAACCGAGGTTCGTTTCGGAATATCTTGACCAAATCGGAATATCGGGGTTCTCTCCGGTTGCAAAAACTAAACTGTTATAGGAACGGAATGCATAATAATCCCTGTCTTTGATACTGTCACTATATTTGATTAGATCCTGACGGCTGGCCTCTCTTTGTAAAAGTCGATAAGCTAGCTTAGGTTGGATGGGTACTGTCAAATAGTTAATCGGGTTATTTTATAAATGGAAAGTCTCTGTGTTCGATTTTCGAAGAGATAGCATGAGAATCACGAGATCGTCTCGCTCAACCAATACCATATTTGATTAGATCCTGACGGCTGGCCTCTCTTTGTAAAAGTCGATAAGCTAGCTTAGGTTGGATGGGTACTGTCAAATAGTTAATCGGGTTATTTTATAAATGGAAAGTCTCTGTGTTCGATTTTGGAAGAGATAGCATGAGGATCACGAGATCGTCTCGCTCAACCAAAAAATAACCGTATATTTCAGTAATTAAAAAAAAAAAACGCCCGATATTGGTGCAAATGACAGTTCGTCTCAAGAAATAACTGTTTTTGACTGTCAGCATGAATATGAAATACTTAAATACACACACATTTCAGCCCACAGCAACGACAGCATTACACTGGCCGCATGAATGATTGAACCTGTCCTGTGGGAATATTTCTGCAAATCAAAGTAATCGAAGCGATTCTTGCGGGACGCAGTGGAGCATACATACTCGTATGTAGTCACATGATGGTGATGGCATAACTTTGCGTACCTTGCCGCACCTTACCTTACCCACTTTAACGCATTTTATTGGCTTCTTAACTCTTACTTACAACATTTTATTGGTCGATACAACCCGCTGGCGACGCACCACACCTTTCCCACTTTGTTGTTGTGAATGAAGTAATTTTGTCGCTGTCGCTGCAGTTTGTATGCAACAACAGCGTTTTTTGTTGTTGTTTTCTGTGTTTATTTTTTTTTTTTGCCAACAAAATTAGCTTTGAAATGCGGTTTCATAAGTACCGCTTGATTACACTGCCTGCCTGGCGGGTTGTAGTGATTTCCTTTAGTCAGTCAGCCACAGTTATTCTACAAACTTACATGTGAACATATGAGTGTTTGTGTATGTGTGTGCCGTGTCTTCTACCGCTGCGGTTGCCTACGTTGCCATGACATATTCTGCCATTGAAACTTAATGACCATTCGGACTCATATGCGTATGTGCACTCTTTGTGTATGTGTGTGACAACTTAAAAGCTTTCAATTCCAATTCCTTCCAGGCTATCAACGTGTTTTGCGGCCTCTTTTAAGCGCACAGATTCACACCATATGAAATCCACAATATTGTATGTGAATGATTATATTGTTACGAGTATGTGGCACAATGAAATTAGGCGGCGTTAAATACTTGACTCCTTTGGCAATCACTTGCACACACAAATACATCCCTAAATTAAGAGAGTTAAAAAATGAGAAATTATTTAATTTAAAAAAGTTATTAAATGAAATATGCATGAATATTAAGTATTTAACAGAATTCTTTGGCACTTGTTCTCTGTCTTTGTGTCGATTTGCCTGCCTGTCCACATACCTACGCGCCACATCTTGTTAGCCAGGCTCAAACTGGTCGCTTGTCTCAAACGCGCGCTCTGTCTGTACTGGTCACTGTGGTGCGAGCGTGGTTCCCAGCTCAGCCTTCGCTGTGCTGCCTGTTTTGCACGAGAATTTATAGCAGGAACGTGATTAGAAAATAAAAACGTGTTTATATACAAAATATTTGTGTAGTTTGAGTTGCATTTCCTTTGTATTTTTGCTCTTCTAGTTTTTGTTGTAGTTATCACTTAAAATAAAACTGAATCCATTTCTAGTCGAAGGTGTCCTCTTTGGCGGCGAAGTTCACTGGATTGTGGCTGCATGTCGTCGTTGCCTCATTTGTCTGTAATTGTTTGTCGTATTTATTCCAGGAATGATTCAAAGGTATTTTATCGAAATGTCAACATGTTGGGTCGAGGTCGGTGCTGGGATATATGGAATAATATATATAGTTTATGGATACAATGAGAGGTTGCATTAGATATACAGTGCACGTAAAAATAATAGCACTTAGACAGCATGGGAAATTTAGTTAATCTCACTTTCACCTTTCGTTTTAAACTAGGAATACTACCAAGAGTATTGATGTCACCGAATTTTGTTCGAGATAATGTACGCCCACATGCTCTTAGAATAGAGTCAGCTAAGTTCTAGTTCTTCTTTTCAAACTCTATGCCTTAGAAACCATGAAGAAACACTTAGGATGGACCAGTACAAGCAGGTCTGGGATGTTCGACCGACTTTTTAACCTCAACCTCAGCCAAAAAGATGGGTATCGAGAAAATCCATTTAAATCGAGACATGTTTCAACATTTTTGCCTTTTCCAGGTTTCAAACTATGTCAAAAGCTCTATTGTTTCTTAATATGTCGTATTCTTATTTGCTTTTATGTTAGAAATGACCTCTGGGGGGATGGGGTTATGTGTGGAAGATGCAAGTGAAGAAAGCTTCTGATTGCCATTCACTAGCGAGTGGCTAGGAACAGCTCTGGACTCCTATCCTCTGGGTAGCCAAGAGACACCCGTTTGGAGGCGAGCTAAAGTGAGAATACACCCCTTTTTGCGATTGTGCATAGGGTTTGGGACCCCCACATAAAATCCCCTGCAGCAATGAAATGTCACAAATATTAAAATTATACAAAACTGTGACCAAACTAAGCGGAAGTTCTTTGCACAATTTTCTATAATTAGACAACTTGAAATTGAATAAGGTGGCAACTCTGTGTAATATCATTTTCACTAAAATGCATACGAGACTTTTGCCGACTTTTTTTTATAAAGAATTGTGGAATCTTATTAATCCAATTAGCTGGAGAACTCAATTTTAAGGTTTTAAAAAAGTGGCAACCCCGTTTGAAAATATTTATACGTAGATATATAAAAATTTCCTCGAAAGGTTTGTAATATTTTGATTCGTCTTATTTTCTGACTCTTTAGCATCCCTGCAATCAGTTCTCGGATTGTTTTATCATTTTCAACCTAAGTTTAAAACTTCATTAACTTAGAAAAGTTCATCCCTTACCCGGCTTCGAAAAACATTTATAGAGAGATATTTTTCCAAGTTGTATGCGCAGATAGACAAGGCACCTTATGGTCCAACTGTGTTCCAGAAGAACTAATTAGAATCATCTTGAAACTGTTATAAACTAAAAATGCATATAATTATTTTACCGCGCTGCTATTTTTTCCCCAACACTGTATATATGAACCTTGATATACGAATATTTGTTTTTGTAAGCCCCAAAGAGAGAGTAAGGAAACACTAAATCTTAATTTTGAATACTAAAATCGTGGAATTATTGGAGCCGGAATGTGAGAATGTCATAATCCATTTATCAAATCTAGAAACGAGGGTGTTGATTTCAAATAATTTATGTAATGCATGAGATTGAAAAATAAAAAAATAATAAAAACCATAACAGATAGTAATGGCTTATATCTAACTCATATGTCTATAAGTATATGTGTGCTGACAGGTTATTCGAAGTTGTCGCATTGCTACGTGACATTATCTGATCGCGTTTGCACTTTATCGGGTTTGACTTCTTAAGAAGCAGACAACTCAAATTGATTTTGACCACAAAAATCTCGTTGCACAAGAGTGGCAATATATTTTTAGTGCGTGTTTTGAATTTTAAAATTTGCGCTGGCGCTGTAAGGATCTCTTCTAATCTTGCGGTAGATGAAAAGCAGCGATATTGTGCCCTGCTGTGCTAACTAATTATGATGAGCTGCACAATTTTCAAACTCAAATTTCTTGCCAATATGCTATTCCCAAACCAAGATTTAACGTCCATAATTTAAAGTGTATGAACTTCATTTAAGCATGAGGTTAGTGCATGCATATTAAGTAGCATAAAAATGGCAATAATTTGTACGAGTTGTCTGCAGAGCAGCACATTTTAGACACTTACATCCGTTCCATTTCTAATTTTCTCTCTGGAATATGCCAACAGTTTTCATTTATATTGCGGATATATTGATCATATCTGTGGCCTGGTGACTATCTTGCAATGTTTCATGAGTTTCATTACGTTCACGGTGTGAGACACATGTTAATCCTGATATATTTGGAATGAAAATTAAGAAAGAGGGAAATCTTAAGCATTATTTGCTAGCAATTTCGCTAGAAAGATGAGAATCATTAAGGATACCGTTAGAGAACTGGCACAAATAATTTTGTATCGTTCAGGTCACTACTTATAATGATTACTGATTGAACGATTTGTTATTCAGCAAGTTAAACAGTTAGTTTCATTTTCCAGAATTCAGTAACAGACAGATTCTCAAGTTATTCCGAAAAAAATACTCCAACAAATTTTTCATACCGGAATTACATGTATTCTTGAAGTTGTATAAACATGTAAAATGCGGAAATTCCTCAGGAAGGAAGTAGTCCAATATATACATACAACAATAGTCAATAACGGGATTCTGCAGGGAACCTTCAAGGGAAAGCAAAATTGTAAAGCGGTACATTTCTGCGAGCACGTAAATTTTGTAGGAAATAGTCTAAATATTTGCTCAAATTTGGCTGTTGATCTGTAGTAAATATGCCATCAAGTGACCACTCAAATGTGTGCAAATATTAGAATTTGATGCGAGTTGTTTGTAGGGATGTAAAAACGCTGGTGAAATGATTGAATCTCAACAAGGAAACAAGTGTTGTTGACCTATTAAGGATATGAGAAAACGAAATGCAAATCAATAAAGCAGGTTATTGACTTCTATAAGGGAAATACGCAGAGTTAACAGTTACGCAAGTAAATGCGAATTTCGTTTTATGTTATAGCAAGTTGTTGAATCAAGTGGTAAATATGCCACTTAGTGTTGCTAAGATCATATAACGAAAGGAAACGAGCGGTACCGATGAAGACTTAAGCATATGAGTAAATACATTAGGTGTCTTCGTCTCACAGTTTATACCGAGCATTGTTTAATTGAATAGATATAGAGTAGAGAGTAGAGTGTGTTCAAAAAATAACGGGATTTTCGGTTTTTGAAAAAAATATTTATTTTTTCGTCTAGATTACTGTTGTGATCTTAAAAATAGTCCCCATTCGATATCATGCACTTTTTCAAGCGCTTCTTTCAATCCTCGAAACACTTCTAAAACTCGATTTTTGCCTTTGGTTCTTTATGGGTGGTCTTTATGATTTTCTTTATTTTTAAAATAGGAAAAAGTCACACAGAGTCTTGTCTAGCGAATATAGAGGCTGGGATATCCGTAAAGTATTGTTTTGGCTCAAGAATTCAGGAACAAGCTGTGAGCTTTTAACAAATGAAAATCGGCAAACTCATATAAATCTAAACTTAGCGGTTGCTATAGACAAAGTCAGCAATAAATATCAATAATAAAATAAATTGACAGTTGGACTTTCCGAACCTGAGAAATTTTACAATTCGCATATGTCGGTTCAAGCATGTATTCCAGTTGAAAAGTTACTCGTTCAGTAAGGGGGTCATCCAATGAGAGGGTCGTTTATTTGGAATTTTTTAATTTTTCACCGACCAGTAGATAGAGGTTTAAGTTTCTTTTATCATTTATTAACATATATTTCGACAGTATAAATATAAATTTGGAGGAAAGTTTTAAAAACATAGTTTTGGGAAAAACTCGTACAAAGTTTCCAGCTGCCAACTCAGCGCTTTGTACAGATCCTTCGTCTAACAGCTGTATTTTTAAAACGACTTCGAATTTAAGAAATCGAGACAGGTTTTTTTGAGCCCATCACATGGAATGACCCCCTTAAATAATAAATACTTTATGGAATCCTTTATTCTGATTCAAGTTTATACTGATTTGTGAGAATTTTCTAATATATGGCCGGACTCTCTGGTTTGTATTTTTCTGTGACCGATCCATCAGCTCATAAGCTAGATCAGTGATTCTGCATATATTCAAAGTTTTATGTAAATAAGCTTCTTAAAAATTTATTAGATTTCGACTCAACCAAAATTATCGTTCTGTCTGTTAAAACCCTAAATATACAAAATGATTGAAGAAAACTTTGAATGAAATCCCAGTTGGAAGATCATTTTAACAACTGATATTGGTTTTGAACATCCTGTGAAGAACTTTAAGACGCCACTAATATAGCAAACTTTGCATAATTACTAGCTGACTTAACCAGTTCGTTTTTTATAGAAAGGGTTCCAAGTATTTGGAGAAAAAAATGTATTATACATATTTAGCAATATTTGCGAACTGTGTGAATTTTATTTTCATAATTGAAAATGTTTGCTCTTGTTTCTAGCAAAAAAAAAAGTTCAAAGTTCTTAAAGAACATCTTCGCAAACCAAAGCAAACAGGATAATCACACTTGAATTGATTTTTGTAGTTTCGTATCGCTCCTTGAGGTAACTAGCTTACCGTGTAGCGCAACTCACGTCAATCGGTGGATGGCTGTGTGAATTTGCATAACACTAAACACCGCTGAGGCAATGAAGCGGAATGTCTTGAAGTGCCCAAGGATAATTGGAGAATTTGTAGACAAAAAATTGAATGGCTAATGACAACTAGCTGACATGCTGAGGCGATATTTCTTCACATTTTCATCTCTATTTTTTTCTTTTTTTCCACTGGTGTGGTGCGTTATCAGTGAAACCTTATTGAAAGACGATTTAAGGCAACATGTCACACCGCAGGAACTTGCGTTCTTATATTTAATCAGCGCACATATATTATGTGCACACACACACACACACGCACACAAGCAATTAGAGAGCTGTGTGTGGTTGACTAGCGCTACCTTTTTCCTTATTTTCTCATGGCTCCACTTTGCGCAGCAGCGAGATTTTTGGCGCGCTTTTTCGTGCCCACAAAAACACGAAATTCGAGGAATTTCTTCAATGTTTACTTAGCGGCCGCACGACGGGCGACAACGAGGACGAAGCGGCGTGTGTTGAGTCTGCCGCAAGGTTTACGATGTGATCAAGTGAGGCTGCAGAGACTGTCGATCTCGTTAAGAGCAACAGCAGAGGACCACAGCAGCGACAGCACCATCAACAAGCACGGAGGCAGTCGAATGGAGCTCGACGACGACGACTCCGTGGAACTTATCATTTTCGGGCATTTTTTTACGTCGCCTTCAACCAGCGGTTTTCGGCTTTGTCAGAAGTGGAGAAAAAATGAGCCATTCATGGTTATTTCGTACGTTTGAGTTGAGATTTCTTGGAAATCCTTTCAAGTGCAGCACACACAAAGTCCCTCCAACAGACTTTCCCATGGCTTTGGTTGATACACGCGGACGCGCTATACGGATCGTCCGCCACGTTTGGTTGTTTGTGTGTCTTCTTGTTTCAAATGCGTTGGAAGACGTTGCAGGATAATAGGCAACAACGGCAGCAATAATAATAACAACAATAGACAAGCAATATCAACACTTGGCTGAAAGAAAATCATTGTCTTCGGCGGGTTAGCGCTCCGCTCGCTGGAGACGGCGTGCAAGGAGCAACGGCGTACAAGTGCGGCAATCAGTTGGTGCCTCATACCTGTTATACCCGTGCATTATTGTGCGCGTTAGACGGCGTATATCCCGCCAATTTATGAATGAGTTTGATTAAATGCCACATCGTGGTATGGGGACAACAACGCAAGCGACGTCCGACCATCTAACATGTCAAAGTTGTAGAAAAAAATCCTTTCAGGCTTATCTCCGAGCGAGATGTTTATGTATGTATACACATACATATTTGTACTATTTGGTATTTGTATCGGTATATCCTTGAAAAAAAAGCGTTGGCAAACACAAGGTCATACACATACACACTCATACATTATGTACATAGGTGATACGCTGTTTGATTTAATCGGCCTAGCGGTTGAGATCAAGGCGGCTCATACGATCCTCATCGCTCCTTGACAGTACTTGTAAATTCGGGCGAGAAATCTAGCTAATCGTAAATCCGTTGATAAATGTGTCACTTGTGTTTGGACGTTGGCGGGTTTCCTGGAAATCGTTATCCAAAAATGTGTGGGTGTGCGTGTGCGGTTTGAAGTGAATGGAATTTCGTTGACATTTTTAATGAAAAAATGTTATGTGTACGAGTACGTTGGAGTCGCGTCATTGTAGCTACCAATCCTGTGGACACAAGTGGCGAGTCTACACGCTGCGCAATCAAGTGCAAATGACAAATAAATATTGGTTTTCCTTTAATTTGATCGCATACAGGGTGGGGTATCATATTTTTTATATCAGCGCGGCTCAAAAGTCCTGAGTACGATAACTTTGTTGAGATCAGTATAGAATAGTTGATCACAACTCGTTGTTTAAGGAAATGTTATTGAAATTGACGGAAGAAGTTAGTTTGAGTTACCAGATGGAGTTCCGTTACATATTCCTTGATAAGTAGTCAGGATGCCAGCGTTTAATGCGGATTTTAAAAGGTTAATTGGCCTAACTATCGACACCTCTTGCAGTTTATCATACTGTGGGCCCGCAATATACTTGAAGCGTTGCCTTGCCACTGCTGGCCATGCGCACAAGAGATGCTCCAATGTTTCTCTAGTGCCTTGGTTATGGCATTTCCTGCAGACGCGTTTTGACAGTCCCAACTTGTAGGCCTGCGTCGCAGACTGTGACAAGTGAGTATGCCGACCATGTTTCTACATTTCCTTCTATCGATCGTCAGTATGAATTTCGTGCGGTTTTGCATTCCGGTAGATCCTTCCAGAACGCTTTAAAATTTCTTACCAAGTTCCTATTTAGATCATCATATAGACAGTGCATGGGTTTATCTACGTCGATCACGCTTTCAGATGAGAGTTTTACCCCTCTCTTGGTATTCTCGTCCATTACCTCGTTATCCTCGATGTCCTTGGGGCTTGGCACCCAGTCGAAGTGAAGTTGCTAATTTCACTACTGCCCTGCTACACAAGACGTTTTTGGTCGATATGCAGAAAGAGGATTTTGCCTTGATTGCCACCTGACAGTCTACGTAGATGTTGACTTTAGAGTAACTTGGCGGTGCATTTAAGGATAGCTCAGTGGCTTTCCCAATTGCAAACACCTCCTCTCCGGCAGTTTAAAAGGGTGTCTCCGGGCAGTATATACCGAACGAACCTTAAAAACTTATGAATTTTTTTTAGATTTTTGGGGACTAAAATGTTAAACATTATGAGCTCCGACAACATTAATGACCCCGTCGACCCATACATCTCAAACCATTGTTCCTTTGGTTCGATAACTATAGCTAGACAAGAATACAACAAATAATAACTACAACAATATTACACTTTCAACTTATGCTTCAGTCCCTTAGTGATGTCCCTATAAGGTTGGATCCATATAGAGTTCTTAATGGTATGATAGGATAGTCCGTTTTGGTTAGAATCCCATATACATGTCTTCGGTCATGTTAATAAATAAAATATAAATCTATTCGTGTTCTTCGAGAACACATTTTTCGTTATAAATTCATCTGAAGACACAATATTGAGCAATAAGTATGAAGGATGATTCACTGTTATTTGATGCCAAGAAGTGTAGTCATGGACTTGGGAGATCTTAGGTATCAGTAGAACTATCACAGCTGCGATTCGACGGCGTCAGGCCTGTTCCCCTGACAGTCTAGTTTACGAAACCGGAATGTATTTTTATTCGGTGAAGGATTTTCGAAAAAACAAGCAATGTTTCCAAACCAGACTTAGAGATCGTTTAGTGTATTTTCGGGATGTATTATGTTTAATTCATGATCATGTGTGGTAATATAGATGATGGGAAAACACTTATCAATCGTCTCCACTCTGTTATTTAAAAAACTTAACCGACAGTAAAAAGTAAAGAAAATCTGAATATTATAACCGATTTCAACGGATTCCATTTCCATCCACTTGGGCGATCATTTGGCATCCTGTGTATGATCCTTCAACAATCTTAACAATCACTTCTTTATCTAAACAACATTTTGATCTAAAAATAGTTCTAAGAATTCTAATATTGAATCAAGGATGAAGTAGAATCATTTATACTCAATAAAATATGTGCCGCACCCTTTATAAATATTTAATTTTCGGATTATTTCATAAGAGTTTGACAAATCTATTATTACACGGACTCCAAGTTCCTGGAAACACTTTCCGTTAATAAGAACACATAAATAAACAGGTGACTGCCTGTGAAAGCCGCTGAGCTAAATATAAGAAATCAATAATCTGAGTATTTGTGGGATACATTTTTGCTTTACATATACATATACATCTACATATACTTATGTATATTTGCTTGTAATATATAGTGATTTTGGTTGACAAATATTGGTCAAATTAAATATGGACTTAACTGTAGAGAGTGTGGGTAAAATAGCCGGCACGATTGACACACGATACTTTGAATGAGGGCAATAACAAAAACAAAGCACACTTACATTGATCTTTAGTGAAATATACAGACATTTCGACTTTTCCAAGTATGCACTTAGATCCCTTGTAGTAGCTGCATGGCACTTTCCCAGCACTTTGATAGCTAAATGCCTGCTTTCACGACCTGGCGTGCATTTCGAGTGCCAAGTGAAATGGTCAATTAATACTTTAAGTGGCTGCACCGTTGTGACAACCATAGAATTTGAGTATCCTGTTGTGCACTTTACAGTTAGCGACGGAAAAAATGCAAAAAGCAAAAATAAAAACAACAAGAAAACTAATACAAATCCGTCCAATGTGTAGAATGTAGAATGTATAGTATGGTGCTGGAAAGGACGAGCCACAATCAGCTGTGCGGGAGGCAAAACTGAAAGAAAAGTCATCAAAAGTAATCTTGACGACCTGCCGGCGCAAAGTCGACTAGTTCTCATGCCAATTATTTATGCATTGACATATACACGAACTCAGAGAGAAACATATGTTTGTCGTTGGTGCATTGCCACGTCCTTTGGCAGGTTGTCATTGCTCTGCATACACTTGGCCAACAACAACAGCAACAGAGCAAGCGCTGCTGTGCAGTTAGTCAAACAAGAACTCATATTTCCGAGCAATGTATTTATGGTTCACAGCCACAGGATAACACAGCAAATAACAGCAACAACAACAATCGTAAGTAGTTCAAGAAAAGAAAAATAATAATAATACAATCCTAGCAATAAAGTCTCATCTTGTCCTGTTGACAGTGTGGACGTTGTGGACTAGCAACACTAACAACTCGTGTATGCCTTGAGGCTGGGAAAATTTTAGTGCAATCAGCTGTTTGGCTCGTACAAATTTCTTGAAGACGTTCCACGCCATAGACACACTATGGGAAGCAATCGCACACTTCTACAATTTTTGCTTTGCAGGAGACCTGTCAGTGCACTCAAAGGCGAGCACACAAAAAAAAGAAGAGCAAAAAAAAAAATTAAATACGAAAATAACACAAAAAACTCTAATAGTGGCATGGACTTCGACATTAGAAAAGTCATCATCATCAGCAAGATCAGCTGGTTTACCATCCATTGTCGTTTGCTCCGTTGCTCGTACACTCTGATCTCGCAGACGCAGAAAGTCACACGGTCCATTCGACTGTTGTTGATCTTCATGGGTAATCCTCAAGTGTTGAGGGGTGTAGCAATTCAATGGACATAGACTACTTGTGTATTATTGCACAATAGCGCATCCATCCACCTGCAATCAGCTGATTGTGTACGCAACACCGATCACCTTGCGATATTCTCACCAAATCGCTTATAGACCTTTGCAGACCTGTCGAACTCTGTGTGTACGTGTGCTGATCTTGCGCTCGAATCTCGGTCGTCTATTGTCTCATTTATTATTACATTTTTTTCTGGTTGCACAAATTTCGTTTGTTAATGCGAGGGGGCTGAGTTTTTAGGGAGCGGTAAGCAGCCACGTATTGGTGGTCTGCCGATCAAGAAAAAACTATATACATATATCCACACACAAAAAAAGCAAAAATTAATGAAAAGTAAACCAAAAAATAAATATTGAGAAGAAAAAACTGCAGACACAGAGATGCACCACCATCGCCAACAAAAACAACACTGATAAGGCAGGTTCTTTTGGACGTTAGCGGAAAATCATTAGCAACTCAACTGCAGTGTTTTTCCTTTTCAGTTTCATTTTCATTTTCACTTGCGTTTTGCGATTATTGTCTGCCACTTTGAATTATTGAGCAGGAAATCAGCAAAACAAAACAGATCAGTAAGGCAGCACATAGAATCGGCTCAAATTGGTAAATACCAAAAATGATGTCCGTGGGAGTGGCGACATGCAATTGTCTCGTTGTCACTAAGCAACAAATTATAAGAAGCGACTTTTTGTGTGTGCATTGTGTTGCTGTTGTTGTAAAAATATGAAATGGCAAAAAAGTGAAATTCATAAAGAATGAAAGTGATTTTTAGCTTCATAACTCCCTGTTAATATTTATATTGTAATATTTGTGCGAAAAAGGTTTGCCATTAATTGTGCGCTGCGTGTTTGTATGTAAACAAGCGTACTCAGTTTCTTAGAAAAGTGATAAGGGCATTATGATGGGTCATTATTTTCTGTGTATAATTTTTATAATTTCGCATAAAAGATTTAATGACATGTACATTTTGGTCTTTGCTAAAAATTTCGAAGCATTTTAGAATTTTTTTTCAAACAATATGAGCATTGTTGCCTATGACTTTTATCTACCCTATCGCCTAACTTGCTTGCTTGCTCTATAAAAAAGGGATTTCCCCCGCTAAGAAATATTTAAATAATAAAATAAATTTATTTATCTAAAAACAAATTTTAACTGTACTATAGCCGAAACTATGTATTTAGTAAAACGATTTGTCTAATTTGTGTTTTTTTTAATAACTCGGAAACCTGTACTTATGTCTTAAAATGACAATTTTAATAAATATATATATATATATATATATATATATATATATTTGGCGTAGAAACCGCTTTAAGCGATTATAGCCGAATCCACCAGAGCTCGTTCCTCCTTTTTGCTTTTTGGCGCCAACTGTAAACACCAAGTGAAGCCAGGTCACTTTGCACTTGGTCTTTCCACCGGAGTGGAGGTCGTCCTCTTCCGCGGCTTCCTCCAGCGGGTACTGCATCGAATACTTTCAGAGCTGGAGTGTTTTCTTCCATCCGTACAACATGACCTAGCCAGCGTAGCCGCTGTCTTTTTATTCGCTGAACTATGTCAATGTCGTCGTATAAATCGTACAGCTCATCGTTCCATCGTCTGCGGTATTCGCCGTTGCCAATGTTCAGAGGACCATAAATCTTACGCAAAACCTTTCTCTCGAAAACCCCAAGAGTCGTCTCATCGGATGTTGTCATCGTCCACGCTTCGGCGCCATACATCAGGACGGGAATAATGAGCGACTTGTAGAGTTTGAGTGTAGAGCGAGCGCGCTGACTGTTTGTTTGATGACAGGAGATATTTCGCCTTATCCTCATTCACCACCAGACCCATACGCTTCGTTTCTTTTTTTCTAGTCTGGAAAAAGCAGAACAAATGGCGCGGTTGTTGCTTCCGATGATATCAATATCATCGGCATACGTCAGCCAATATAGTAATATTAATTATCATTTTCTATAATATTTATAATCGACGAAAATGAATAGTGAAAAGATATGACTTATGATTTTTGTATTGGACTTTGTGCTCATACTGAATACTAGGGCCGGTTCATTTCCGATTTTGGTATTATGCACTTATTAAACTCTTCTCAAACTCGATTTTTTGGATCGCCTTTAGTTCTTTCAGCGATTTTTCTGCGATCTCTGCTTATAAAATGACGGTCCCTTAAGGTTATCTTTATTATTTTTGGAAATTGGAAAAAGATCACACGGAGCAACGTCTGGCAAATATGGAGACTGGGGTATATTTAAAGTATACCATGTAGTCTCTTATAAATAAGACATATTCTTGGTTGTCTTAAGAATGGGATATATAGTCTAAATTCCTTTAATTAATTCAATTATTATAAAGTGCCTTTTGTAGTTCTTTCCAAGCAGGAATCTGTTAAACTAAAGACATGTTGACGTCAGACCTCTCCTATTGTTGTTGTTGGATCGATCTGTCGTGCTTTTACTGGTTGGTTGAATATAAATCTATATAATTTTCGGTTACTTAGATAGTACTGTCTGGCGTAAGAAATCTCTTCAACTAAAATAAGAGACCCTTTTTAATAATAATATTTTGTGCGAAGAAAACCAACTTAAAACTCTTACAGTTATCTTCCATGTCTGTATAAGTACCAAAGTTATTCTATGAGGGCATTTAAAAGAGTTCGTTTGTATATTTATTGGAATATTTTTAAGTGCTGGAGTAGTCCAGGATTGATCTGGTCAGTAGGCGATGTCATAGAGTGGAACGAATAAATTATATACTTTAGACGTCAATTATAAAAAATAATCTCCTTTTCAAGGTTATACAATAAAAAATAGTATAATACTGATATAAAATAAGTAAATACTAAGAAGAAGAAGAAATTATGCAAAACATTTTGCAAACATACTCAAATTTTTGTTGCAAAAATTTGGAATTCGAAATATTTTCCAAGATTTCATTTCACATCATTAGAAACTATTTAATTTTTATCTAATTGAAGAACGCGCCACTACTGCAGTACATACATACGAATATGTGTGAACACACAAGTCCAACTGATTTGGAAAAGTTCGTTCAGTATACATACATACTGCACGCGTATAAGCGGACTGCCGCCATGTCCAAGGCACAAACACACTTTCCAAAATCTTGCGCTCTAACAGCCAAATAGTAACCGCCACCGCAATGAGGGCGACTCACGCCGGCGCTGGTGTACCAGCTGACGCGTTGGTGGGCAATGGTGCTCAACATATCCGAATATGACTATCAGCATACCTCAATTTTGAGGAGTGTGCAAAACAAGGCGGCAGTCATTTCTAACTCCCCTCAACTTAGAAGTCAACTTAAGCATATAAGCAGCATATACTCGAATACATACATATGTATATCTATACATAATGCAACACCAACATTTCGAGCGTTAATAGCAACAACAATAATGTGGAATTGTGCCATGGCCATAGGTTGTGGCGGCGCGCGCGAAACACGCTGTCAAAATGACGTATGGCGCGCATGTGTATTGGTGTAACGCTGCGTGGCTGCCGCATTGAGCAGGGTATGTACTCGTACGCTATGCGCTCAATATTGCTGGCATGGCTCAACGGCTCAACAACGCAGCGCCGTTGTATGTAATGGTGTATTTCGTAACGGACAAAATTTCTTATTGCATTTCTTCCCCGTTCTTATTGTTAATGTCTATATACATATATGTATTCTTGTTGTTGTTGTTGGCTTTTGCGCCGCTCTCTGTTGTTCTGTTGAGCCCAACGTAGAACAACATAAACGCTGGCAGACATGCAATAGCGCACTGTCAACCCACAGATATATAATATAGCGCGGCAGAGCGCGACGCAACGCCGCAATACCCACACAAAGCGTTTTCAGCTCCGTCGTCACCCGTCAAACCGCTTACCGCGCCCACCCATTCACCTTGGCACACGTAACATGTAACAATTGTTTGTTGTTAGTAGTGTTGTCAGTTAGGTTGCGGCGCTGTCGCTTCCATAGACGCCGTTGTTTTTTTGAGCTGCGCTCTGCGCTTTGAGCAGCGCGCCAGTCAGCCCCGTGCCCATTTGGCTTTTATACCAGGGCTAAAATATTGTGAAAGTAATTCAGAAAAAATAAATTGGCTTCGCTTCAATACTATTAACGGGCCGGTAATCAGACCTAGCTTTAGACTTCGGTGGGATATGAACCGATTTCTCAGACCTAACTTTTGACTTTGGTTGAACTAGTTTCTCAGACCTAACATTTGACTTTGGTTGAACTGGTTTCTCAGACCTAGTATTAGATTTCGGTCGGCTTTGTTCCGGTTTCTCAGGCCTATCTTCACACTTCGTTCGGATATGTACTGGTTTCTGAAACTTAGCTTTAGACTTCGGTCGAATATGCACCGGTTTCTCAGACCTAGCTTTAGATTCTGGTCGGTTTTTTTCAATTTCTCAGACCTAACTTTTGACTTTGGTTGAATATGTACTGGTTTCTCAGACCTAGTATTAGATTTCGGTCGGATTTGTTCCGGTTTCTCAGACCTAGCTTCACACTTCGTTCGGATATGTACTTGTTTCTCAGACCTAGTTTTAGATATCGTTCGTATTTGCTCCGGTTTCTCAGACCTAGTTTTAGATGTCGTTCGTATTTGCTCCGGTTTCTCTGACATAATTTTAGATTTTGGTCAGACCTATTTCTCAGACCTAGTTTTAGATGTCGTTCGTATTTGCTCCGGTTTCTCTGACATAACTTTAGATTTTGGTCAGAGCTGTCGAAATCATTTTATTATATGCATATTCCTTTAATGTGCTCCGGCTTCATAAGATTCCGCTTGCGACTGATTCGCCCTTACTCGTACTTCGTTTAGAAAATTTTCATATAGTTGCGGGCTATTTTATCGTCTTTTATTTTTGGTTGACAAATGTTGTTGTGATTGTTATGAGCTGTGCTTTGCTCAAAAATTAGATATATAATACATATGTACGTATGTATCGCATTTTGAGCGGGTGACCGAGTGCACGCTTACGAACACCAATACATTTCAATGCATAACTGCCACACGTATGGGTGGAGGCAACTATTGTTATTGCTGCTGCCACAGTCGTTGTTGCTATTGTAGCCGGCGTGCGAGTATGCTCTGTGTTTGCATAGTGTTGAGGCGAGAAATCACAGATACATTCATAAATATATATTGACTTGCGCCTGTGTGTATGCATGCACGTACAATACATAAAATGTATCTATGTGTGTCGAGTTTTTAACGGTCGTTTCGTCTGATATGCTATGCATTGCCGGTATGGGCTGCTGCCCCTTCACGTCGTCGCGCTTTGAGCCACCCATTCGTCTGGCTCAACGTACGACAAGTTGTTGTACGAAAATATACATGCTGCCGCAAACATATGTTTGCTTATATGTAGTTATGGGTGCTTGAGAAAGATATCTGTGTACATGTGTTGGAGCAGTCATTGAACGAGCTGGATCGATTCGTTACGCATTGACCGGCAAATATTCGCGCCTAAAAACCAGTCGAGCCGCCGAAAGTGGGCGTCCCCCCCAACAGGCTGCCACCCAAAACAATGGCATTGACGCGAGCATAGATGTTTGGCGCGCTAAAATTTGGCGCTCATAAAGTGGTTTTGATAAAGCGATTTGCGATATACTTACATATGTATGTACATATACACATTTATGTACTTGGATACTATTTTGTATGCATTTTGGCGAAAGATAAGGGAACATAATTTATTTCTGAATTCCCTTGGAATTTGCTAATCTAAAGGGAGCTGTTTAAACTTTTAATTCATGCGAAAAAATCTTCAAAAATTTTCAAAATCATCAAATATATGTATTTATTTTTGATGAAATATCTTAAACTACTTTAAAATATATTTTAAATCATATTAAACCATAAATCAAATTATTGGACTAATCCAAATACCCATATTGTTCAGCATCCACACTAAAAAAGTGAAATAAAAACTGAGAAACACCTTTAAAGACCTTCAGATGTCAAAACAAACCTCCAAAAAAATCAAAAATAGAAATGGGTAATAATGTTTTTAACCAAAGGCCACCGTTATAACCGTTGTAACGACTTGGTAATTACCGAGCCTATAGCTCGGCTAAAGCTAAATTCTATTCAACGTGTTTAAATAGGTTGAATAGTTGAGTGAGGTCTTAGTTCAACACACTCTCCCAGAACGTTAGTAACAAATATTGCTAAGACATAGATTGTGGGAATCAAATTTTCGCTTAGAATAGACGATATATAATTCTAGCATTTTGTGCTGATATGGTTCGAGAACAGTTCTAATGTTAACTAACATAGAATGATGGATTTATTCACAGAATTTATCCCTATAGGAGAATACTTTGAACTCAGCTATCATTATACTCTCGCTATATGTTGTAAAGAGAGCAATATAGTTTCATGCAGTGAAGATATCGGAACAAAACTTTGCAGAAATATAGCAGAAATACTTTATTTCTAGTGTGGCACAGCTCGTATAAAAATTCCCTAAATCGGACTATAACTTTTTTTTATCGAACCTCGAAGTTTACCACTAATTTTTTATTGAAAATATCGGCAAATCTCTCAGAGACATCAAATGAGTTGTATTCCTTCTAATAATGTGCGCCTGTTCCAAAAATGAGCAGAATCAGGCTAATATTTTCTCAAATACCTCATATTCGGATTTTCCGGTAATCTTCCGGTGGACCTTAAAAAATGTTAGATATCTCAGCAAACTTAAGTGAACGTAAATTCTTTGATATAATAATATAGCTTGATGTCAAAAATAGTTGAAATCGGTCCCAGTCCCCAAATACTATGTATAATGATTTTTGTTATTCTTTAAAATAAAAAGGTAACCTTCGAGAAAGAAGTTAGGTCTTACTATACCACCATCATACAACGTATTATATGACACGTGGATTGAAAAATATTTTTCTGGAAGTAGGTCTTGACGAACTCAAATAATACTTTATGATTCGAACTAAAATATATAGGATCTCATATTGTCAGAGGAAAAGTGTCTGTCAAGGGTAATTTGAACCTTAGCATACTGATGAGCTATCGAACGATATAGTCGTAACATGGCGACATAAATTCCATCGGAAACTCTAGCTGGGTCTTCTTCGCAGAGTGCTGGCAGATACTCTGAAATTATTTGTACAATATCTGGAGCTTCTTGGTATTTTAAGTAGTATCATTTTGCAGAATGTTGAATTAGCCATTCTCATACCCATCAAACAAAATCACCTTTTTTGGTTTTCTGATAATGCACAAACCTTTGAAAACCTACCATAGCAAGAACAACCGCATACAACTAATTGAGACCGAATATCACAGATAACTCTCTGTGGACAACTTTCTCGGAGGGAAATACTTTAAGAGTTCTTTGTGTAGCGAATATGTAAGCACCAAGTAATAATACTTATTCCATCGATTTGTATATTTTCTTTAGCTTCCTTTTCAATCCTTGTCATATATCTTCGCGCTTGTGTGGCCGCTTAAAGTTAACTGAATAGTATTTGCTGATTCATTTGAATAAATGCAAGCGATTTGCATAAAGTGCAACACATAAAGGGTGATTTTTTAAGAGCTTGATAACTTTTAAAAAAAAAAAAAACGCATAAAATTTGGTTCTTTATTTGAAACGTTAGATTGGTTCATGACATTTACTTTTTGAAGATAATTTCATTTAAATGTTGACCGCGGCTGCGTCTTAGGTGGTCCATTCGGAAAGTCCAATTTTGGGCAACTTTTTCGAGCATTTCGGCCGGAATAGCCCGAATTTCTTCGGAAATGTTGTCTTCCAAAGCTGGAATAGTTGCTGGCTTATTTCTGTAGACTTTAGACTTGACGTAGCCCCACAAAAAATAGTCTAAAGGCGTTAAATCGCATGATCTTGGTGGCCAACTTACGGGTCCATTTCTTGAGATGAATTGTTCTCCGAAGTTTTCCCTCAAAATGGCCATAGAATCGCGAGCTGTGTGGCATGTAGCGCCATCTTGTTGAAACCACATGTCAACCAAGTTCAGTTCTTCCATTTTTGGCAACAAAAAGTTTGTTAGCATCGAACGATAGCGATCGCCATTCACCGTAACGTTGCGTCCAACAGCATCTTTGAAAAAATACGGTCCAATGATTCCACCAGCGTACAAACCACACCAAACAGTGCATTTTTCGGGATGCATGGGCAGTTCTTGAACGGCTTCTGGTTGCTCTTCACCCCAAATGCGGCAATTTTGCTTATTTACGTAGCCATTCAACCAGAAATGAGCCTCATCGCTGAACAAAATTTGTCGATAAAAAAGCGGATTTCACATTTCGAACCGAACACTGATTTTGGTAATAAAATTCAATGATTTGCAAGCGTTGCTCGTTAGTAAGTCTATTCATGATGAAATGTCAAAGCATACTGAGCATCTTTCTCTTTGACACCATGTCTGAAATCCCACGTGATCTGTCAAATACTAATGCATGAAAATCCTAACCTCAAAAAAATCACCCGTTACAAAGGGCAAATAACTTCTTATTTACTTTTGTACTTCTGATGATTCTTTACTTTATGCCGTACATGCCACAAACACATGGGTGCAATGCATTTGGTGTTTGGAATGTGCCGCCGTCAGTTTTTAATTGCGAAATGGCAACTTCCACAATACCATGTGAATACTTGAGAAACGAATGGAAGAAACAAAAAAAAAAAAAAATACAACAGAAAAGCAACAAAGTACAAAATAGAGTGAAGCAGAGAATAAGTATTAACCGCCCAGCGGTTTTCAAGTGTCCACTCTTCTGGTTTCCACTGCATTTGCCATTTGTCCTTCGACTGTCGAAGCAGAGGCTGCAGCGCTGCCTCTCGCCCGGTCGCATTGTTTGCTTTATGCTGCGCTCAATAAGGCTTTGTTTTCTTTATGTTCAATGAAAAACTTAAGAAATACAGAATTTGTTTTTTTGACTAAAAAATGAGGAAACTGAAAAAAATATGTATGTACGTAGATTTGTATGAACTGTAAATGCTTGTGTGATGTTCAAGAGATTTCCCAAACACCAGAAGGGGTCACTGCATGAACGGATTACTCAAGCTGTTAAGAAAAATAAAACCAACGCACACACACACGCATACACTCACGTAAAAAATATTATTATTTGTGCCGAAATATGCTGCTTCAAAAATCAAATTCCAAATTCAATATACTGCACTCAAACTCAAAAAATGCAGTCCAATACACACAGCTTCTCTTGTTTGGTAGATATGCCATCAATGTACATGTATGTATGTGTGTCTGTATGTATGCATAGTTTTTTACAATACCGCATTGTGTTAAGTTGGAGTGATTTTCCTTTCACACAATGACTTCGAGCCTTCGCTTTATGCCTTATGAATTACGCTGTGTGAAATTATTCAGCCTCTAAGTGTTTCGGTGTGTGTGCGGTGCATTCACCACAGTCACTTGACCATCTTCGAATCGTGCTATTGAACGCATTGTATCCTTTCATGAGAGGCGCGAATACCTGCAGCCACCGCCACCGCTGCTGCCGCTGTCGCTATTATCTCCGCTGGGCCGTGAAAGAAAGGCGTGCCATTCATACCCTTCACAACGCGACATAAAATTATGATTTGTCAGCGTGTTGCCTTTGTGGAATTTCCAAAGCACTATAGAATCTAAGCTAAAGGTTAGCAATAAAGTTGACTTACATCATTATGACACAGTTGGAGTGGTAGTACTCGCACTGTAGCTCTCTCGCACGGTTAACCAGGCATAATAGCAGCCAAGTCCAAGACCAAGTGTTTGCCACCATTCAGGTGCAGTGAGAAAGCCGCCCAGACAAAGAAGTGGAAAATTGTTGCTTGGAAAATACGATGATATCTGTGACTTCACTGTGATGGTGTAACAGAACGTTATCTAACGTTAAGTACTAAGGTTGCAACATCTCAGTGGTGTCACCTCAGGAGTTTGCAAAACTCCATTGAATGAATTGTGTTTTATAAAAAAATGCCATTCATTTCTTACTAAAAAACTGACATAAAAGAATAATATTATGTAACACAGTTGAGGACATAAGTATGCGTCTTTCCACCAAGGGAAGAGTCAAATTTGTCATTGATTCCTACAGAAGTTTAAGTATTATCTTCAACAGTAATATTCACAATGAAATCCGAAGAAAATACCAATCTAGATTTCAGAAAGACCATAAACTCCTCAGTAAAAAGTATATACATATCTCGAATATCGGGAATCTTATAACAAATGCTTCGTACTTTGCTTCAGTTGATTGAAAGCGGGGGTTCGAGAAGTGTCTGGCCTTTTTTAGACTCACTGAGATCATACTTGAGATCCAACGCCGCTTCATTCAACTCTATTTTTGATAATATTACTAAGTCCTGTCAATTTCTTCTCAATTCGAACCTTGAGAACTGTGTTACTGGATAAAGGTTGGAGTTCAGCATTCTGCGGACTTTATTAAGTTCCTAAAAGTGCTATCTCTGGAATAACGGTCTTGTGCTGATCCCTAACATATTACTCAATTTTTTCATTTATAAAAATAGGAGCTCTTTGGTTCAGCCAACATTCAAATCGTAATTTTGTGGGATGAATTACATTCGTAATGTTGTAGGACTTTCGGTTAGGCCATGAGTCTCACCAAGAATACGTATTAACAACTCTTAAGAATGAAATTAAATTATTAATTTATGTCATCAAATATTGATTCCCTTTAAATTCCTTTAACAAGGATTTCGAATCATTAATACTGTCCGTGATTTGATAAAACATCGGTAAACATCCGAGTAAAATGAAAAAAAAAACTATAGCTCTTTTGTCGTATGTTTCGATTGGAATAACTACCATAGAACCATGGAAATTTTTGCCAAGTTTTTAGTGGTGTAGACTGTAGCGAAGAAGTCCAGGAGCTTATAACAAGTTATTTCTAAGATTTTGGAATTTGGAATTCGATTCTTTGCTTACTTTGTTTGTTTCAAAATAGAAATATAACTGATAAAATTGAGTTGTCTGACTATTTGGGACGCTTTCCTTCATTATAGTGCAGTTTCCTTCATAAAAATGGGACGTCTCATTATTCCTTCTCCTACAAATGTATATATAATACATTTGGACTCTTGTTAAATATATAAATAATATTTTTTTGCTGTCAAAGGGTATTCAGTTTTCATTAATTTCTGTCCTCTAAAGAGTCTTTAGTATAAGTTTTCTCATTTTAACATCTTAATTTGCGTTTATTTTTTATCAATAGCATTCGAGAACAAAAACCCAGCTCATTGAAATTACTTCGCATTCAGCATATATGCCTGTCTACATACTCAATACATTCAAATTCATATTTAAGTATATGCTTTGCTCTGGTATTTAACTCTAGATCCCGCCAAAAGATCCATACAAAAACGATTTGTCATCATTCAGCTTGAAGTATTCGTATATGAAACTCAAAGATATATGCCGATAGACTCGGTTGGCCCTTTTGTATGATATTAAGTACAATATTCGTCCGATAATCTGCGCTTATGTATTCCGTTTACGCATAAAGATTACAACGCAAGTAAATGAAATAAATTGAGTCGGTTACACCGCATTTGGTGTGCGCTTCTTTGAAACATACGATTGTACACGAACCTATTGATTGTGTTTGTCAATTGGCTTAATTACAATTAATTATGTTATAATTTCATTTGGTATGGTTTATTGAATTATTCGAAGTATTGATATGTTGAACTATTTTTTGTTCCCTCTTATTGAATTTACAAATTTCGTATAATAAAAAAGTATTTATGAAAGGTCAGTTATGTCGAAGCATACAATGTTTGTGGTTATAATTTTTCCAATATCTCTACAATGTCCTTAAGGGGTTATATACAGTTAGAATTTTCAAAAAATCGTTTTTTTATTTCATTTTCTTAATGTACATATATTTAAGAATACACACAGAAAATTTCATATCGTTCCGGTGAATATTTTCAAAGTTACAAGCAAATGAAAAATTTGAAAAGGCGTTTCAGAGAGCTTTTCAGTACAAGGTCCAAACTTTAAATGCGTTTTTCTCAAAATGGTGTTTTCAAAGTCGGTGACAAACATTACTCGAAAACGGCTAGACCGATTAGTCTCAAATTTTAACACGACCTTCTAAATATATTTTTTAGTAATTAATCGTAGATTTATTCTCTCCGATAAATATTTTTTTTTATAAACAATTTAAGGCCGAAATTTCGGTGAAAAATCGTTTTTTTTTTTTAGAAACCGCCATTTTGTCAAAAAATTTTATTTTGCATATTCCTTCGATTAATTACTAGATTTAACATTATTTTAACGAAATCTGTTTGGTTTTTTAATTTCGTATGATCCAGTTCCGAGATATAGTGGTCACCGCAAAACGTCTTTTTTGAGAGGAGCTCCTGGAGATCAGCTGTAGCTCTTTTTCAAATAAATATTTTTACTAGTACTAAGTCTTAAAATACAGTTAAAAGATACCATAATATGTGTATAAATTTTTGGATCAATAAATTAAAAGGTTTTCTCAGAAAAAATTCTGGAAAATTCACTTTTTTCGGCCGTCTAACTGTATATAACCCCTTAATATGAATACTTTTATTTCACGAACTTACTTATTTGATTATATTTTAATTAGTTGTAATTGAAAAACTTCTTAATGCCTTTCTTAAAACCGATATCCCGAAGCAGTCTCTAATAAACTATCGTTTTATTTTTGTATTAATCTCTCCAGAATTTGTATTAATAATCCAGAAGAATTTTTGTATTAATCTCTCTAGTATTGAGTGACGTTTGATTTCAAAAGTGTTGTCAAGTTCATCAATATACATTTGAGTGCTTCGAAATTCAAACTGTTGAAATTGCAAAGGTTTTTTTTTCGTATATTCCCAAGCCTTTAAGAGGCTTGTCATATGTGGAACCTCATCCAGATGAGAATTTGATATTTGGTATTAGAAAAGAGTGCAACTTCTCCGGTTTATTCTAAATCGGACCGATTTAATATAGCTTAAAATTAATAAGAACTATTACTGTCTATGTGTCTCCTATAAGTAAAAATAAGCAGCACATCCGCTGAAACAACTTATTGCTGGCTAAAGTGTTAATAAAGGAAGGAATCTGTCAAAGACTATGTCCAATCTATTGAAATTCAGATGAAAAAGGAATTCTATAAAAATCTGTCAAAGCCTATGTCCAATCTATTGAAATTCAGATGAAGAAGGAATTCTATAAGAGTCATGCCGCTTTTCTGATTACTATGATTGAGCTCTACTCTCTTGACAATATTTACATTTCAAAGTAACAACAAATTGCTTGCTTCAATTCAATATAGGAAGGTATGTGTATATGATATCAAAATTTTATTATACCAGTTTATACCAGATTTTTCTTCGATTCACCATTAACAAAAATTTGATTGGCAAAAGTTTAGATACTGGTAAAAAATATATTATACAAGTTGTTTGTTCGATTCGTCACTCAAACAAATTTTGATTTGTTTGAAGACTGGTATAAAATTTATTATACCAGTTCTTTGTTTGATTCAAATTTAAAGTTTGGTTTATTTACAGACTGGTATAAAATATGGTATAAAAGAAAAAAATAACGTTAATAATATTCAAAAAATTTAAATTTTTCAGTAATATAATTCTTATAGCTGCTATTTATCCAACCCAAGATACCTTTAGAAAACCGTGTAGCTCAACAAAGCACATGCTATATTTTTAAGCAACAAAGTGGCATTTAAGTAATAAAATAAATATCGCTTAAATATGCTCGAAAGCACACACACAAACACTCACGCATATAAGAACTAAAACTGAACGCACAAATTCATATGCAGACAAAGAATTACAAAAAAAATCCAAAAAGTTTAAAAAAAGTCAGCAAAAAGTTGCCAAAGCGGCGCTTCGCAGACACCAAAGTGCGTGAGACCCCAACTTGAATTCGAACATATGTTTACATACCAACATGTGTACTGCACATACGCGCTTCTATATGTAAATATGAATAAAAGCAAATACAGCTCATCTACATACGCGTAATTATAACCATAAAGCACTGACTGAGTGACTGAGTTGGCGCTCAAGCACTGGAGCGCCAATAAGAATTCGCTACGACAACATTCCTTCGACTGATTTGCAAAGGAAGTCACATTTGCATACCAACGCACAAACAAACATACATATATATGTATATGTATGTAAGTACCTTTAATATGTTATTGAAATAATAACAAAGTACGAGATTGTAACATTGAACATGCTTAGTGTTGCAGACTGTCTTGCATATATACATGTGTAGTGTTTTTGCAAGTGGAGTGGCAATGAAAAAAAATTCATTGATATTCGAGACAAATTCAAGCTGTCTTCTGAGACACTCTTTGGCAGTGTGGAGTGCGCCCAGCAATTGCAAACTAACAACAAACATCGTTGATTGACGGAATGACTGAATGAATGACTTGTTGTGATTGAGTACGGCTTGGCGCAGGTATATACATATATACACACAAGCACATATATACTTTAGTTTGGAGCATAATCTGCACGCATATTGGCTTGTAAATTCATAATCGCAACATATGTATGCTTGTACACACACACCATACATATACAGTCACGTTTCCTTATTTGTACTGCTATCTAGAGTTTACATTTTTGAATATCCTCCCATGCTTATGCCAGCTCTTACTTGCTTTTGTATGTGTGTGTATGTGAAGATACCTTAGTGTTTACCGACGTTTAGATTATGAAGTGCCGAAATTATGTATCAGTGCAGATAAAGAAATATGGAAAAAAAGTAGTCATTAAGTGAAAAAAATTATGACATTTAAAGCAGACAAATAAGTTTACCTACTCGTGTTTCAAACAAACATACTCACAAAAAAAACATACTCACAAAAAAAACATACTCACATACATATGTGTCTATATAGATGGTTACGTGTAATGCGTGTAATGAATGTGCGTAATGAATGGAGCTCATTTGTTTTCATTCAGTAAAAAATGCAGCACAGTCTCTCACAGCAGACAATCTTACTTTATATGCGTAAAAAAAGGTTCACTAACCTTTTTTTCTTTAAGTGGCCATTGAAAAGCAATTTGAATGCGACAAATTATCTTGAATCTGGCCCACGCGACGCATACATATGTACATTAATACTGAAGTGTTTTCGAAGAAGACTCCATTAAATTGTATGATAAATCAGTATAGAAGCAAAATCTACCGTAGAAATCTCCTTTGAAACTGTAAAGAATAATTCCAATTTATCGATCGTTTTATTATATATGATTCTACAACTTCGTTTCCGCCGTTTTGCAATAGATGTCTCTAGGGTCAAGCATTGGTCGATTAAATTTATTTTTTTTAAATCGATCTTGGACATTTGTGTCCAAAATTTGGTAGAGATCTGTTTGCATCCCAAACTTATTCTCAACTGAAAATGTCACTTTTTGAGCCGAATTCTCGACATTTGCGGGAAATTTTGCTTTTCCTTTTTAATTCCAAGAAAAGTGCGGCTGAGGCTCATCGAATGCTTTCGGATACGTACGGTGAGGTTGTCCTAAGGGGAAAAAAGCCTTAAATTTACAAAAAACGGCGGAAGCAAAGTTGTAGACCTAATATTTCCACAAATTGAGTTGAATAGGTTTAATTTTTGACCTTATTGTAATATATTTAAATTAATTACGGAAAATAACGAAAATTTTACATAAAACTGCTATGTTAGCACTAACTATAAGTGTGACTATCACTACCACAAAAAATCACCTCCTAAATTTTGGCGGTATGTGAAACTGATGTAAGGCCTCATTTGCTCGATAATATCAGAACCCATTCCACAAACATGAAGAAGCGCTCAATTAAAAATACTGTTCTTCTCGATTGATACGGCCTGTGGGATTTTGGTCCATTTGGCCAATTTTAGTCAAGGTCAGAAGAGTCAATATCCCTGAATTTGACCCGAATCGAAACATATATTCTTTATCTTCCCAAGACAATGAAGGTTTTTCCCTTTACTATCACCATTCAAAATAGCATTTCATTTCCTGTGTTATAGTTTAATTGTTCTAATGATATATAGTTCTAACGGTATATCCACTGTTTTCAATACAAAAGTGTTCACCAAACAATCTTAAAGAGTCTCCAAGTGTTGTTTTTTTTCGCGGAGAAAAAGTTTTACTTCGCAATTAAATACTCAGTTCAAGAGATCATATGCTTCTTTCTTGATTTATACTGATACCGAAGAGAGTATAATATGCACCTGTTTTACTTTGTGGTATTCCTATTCATAACTAGTCTCTATACTTGTGTCACTAATTTAGAGAAAACGACATTAATGACACCTACAGTTATATAAACTCAAATCTCACGGGTTCGTTTAGCTGCCCTAATAAATTTCTCCAAAAATAAATAACAGACATTGTATGAGGGGAAATCGTCATGAAGGAGACCTCATTAAGCACCATATGTCTTGGAAGAGAAGATACAATGACTGAGCTAGGTATGCTACCATAATATATTATAAAATGTTATTCAATAAGGCGTCCTTGATCTAGAGCTTCATTGAAAAGTTTTAATGAGTACGTGGATGCTGTTCGTTCGTTAACAGTTGAGATTCAAGTCTTCCAAGACTTTTGCATTCATTTGTGAGATTACTTTTCTTCTGAAATATTAGATTTCGATGAACAGGCAGGCTTCCATCCAATCACACTCTACATAAAACCCAATACATGTAGTATACCAGTTCCTAGCCATAATATTTTAATAGCTCCACCTCGAAATTTATTGCTTTTAAACATATTATACTTCGAGGTATTCGAACCTATATTCTACGATTAAGGAGTACCTTATCCGCCATTAAAGTGTAATAAAAATAATTTAGCGCCAACCAACTGACATATCTTCTATTTGTATTGAATTATTTGTATGAAGCTTAAGTATTTATAGGTAATACTTATTTAGGCAATCTATGAATAAACATTTAACTTTCATAATTAAATAATGAACTATCTGCATCGATCGGACACGCTATCGCACCCGAAATAGGCACTTGTTTATAAATGCTTTTCGACTTATCACGACGGCAGTATATATGTTTGGAAACCCAAGCAATCAGCTGAGAAAAAAATCAAAAATAAATTGTTGCTGTCATCATATGTAGACTCCTACAAAATAGATAACCCAACGGTCCAGCGGCGGTCAAATTCAAACAAATTTCCAAATTTAACAAACCGGCAATAAAAACTGGTCTTCGAGGAGAGCAAAAACAAAATTTACGAGAATAAAAAACGGACCAACTGATTAACTGATCCATAAGGAAAAACGAAATGTTTTAATCTTTGTTTACCTACAACATAAACACAACGACAACGACAAGACACATAGAGAGACAAACACCAGACACAGAGACACAACAACTAGCAATTTAAAGCAAACATTTTCCCGGAGCAATAAGGAAAATAAGGAAAATTTATAGCTACGTCAACATTGCGCCAAAGAGTCAAGCGAAGACGTGGCAAATATGGGATAAGTGGGATTTTTTCCAAGAATTCTGCCAAGAGCTGAGAATTTCATGTCCATAAATGCCACACCAGACCGAAGGCATTACTTCGTACTTACAAACCTACTTGTGTTGGTAGGTATGTGTAGTAAGGCTTTATGAGCTCTGCTGTGGAGCTGCGAATATGCGCACTTATCGGTTCGCTTCGAATTTCAAAGCGCTGCAAAATGTTTATGCAACTCAGGCACAAACAACGCACGACGGTCATAAAGACCATAAAGACCTGAAAGACCGAAGTCTTCTAATGCCGCATGCCCCCAGAGTTGTGCATAACTGAATGCCACAAGAGGCCAAGAGTCTTCGGCTGACTCTGGTGACACGGAGGCACGGCACAGTGCGTCGAGAGACTTGTAACTGCATGTAGCCACGTAACTAAGCACATATACTCGAGCAAATATACTTACAAGTGGCAAGTGCAGAATTCTAATTGCAATGTGACCAGCGAAAGATATGCACTTATGCGTTCCTATGCTATGTAGTTATGTATGTACGGCGTTGTGTGTGAAAGGAAGTTATTAACCACTAGAACCGGAGAAAATTATGAAAATGTGGGCGCGGCAAGGCACTGCAATGGGGGCGTTGCGCTGTTGCCTTCTTGGAAAACGCAAAAATCAGTTGCACAAAATACGCTGACGCAATTATGGAAATGACTCAATAACAATTTATGATAACTTAAGTACATACCGAAGCAAATACAATTTACATGTTGAAATACATACGGATGTGTGTAGATATGTATGTTGGTTTCTAAGCATTTCTGCGAAGGCTCTTTATCGGCGCTTATAAATCATGTGAAACTATCGAGCGCGGAGAGGAAGTGAGTCAAGTGCAGTGGTCCAATAACCCAAGGCAACCCAACGTGAAAGCCATTCAGGCGTGCCGCAGACGACCGGAAGTTTGCCAAATGCACTACAGCTTGAATGGAGAGCGACATTTTTGGCGCGCAAACTTTTATGCTTGTACATACGCAAGGCGATAAAAATAAATCGCAACAACAAATATTATATAACACAACGCATGATTGACATACACACACACACACTTATTTACTTGCTTTCTTACTTCAGTGCAAAGCTCAAAGATGTGCACATATTTGCATATTGTATGGACATTAGGGTGGTGTAGAAAAATTTTTGGAAAATGTTGCAAGTTTTTGAAAGCATAATTTTTTTTGGTTGGAGATATCTTTGAATATTTATGTGATTTGAGGTTTAAGAAGTTTCAACATTCAGATTTCCCAGATTCCAAATATCTTTAGATACTTAGCTAATGTCTACTCTCAAAACATTTAGAAATTTGTTAACCTCATTCCGGTTTTAAATTCACTTTTCTATACTTAAATACAAGTTTGTCTATCCATCTTCCTCTTAAAAGTTTTAACAGGTCCACCCTCAAGTTAATTTTTCAAATATATCAAGCTTCATTGTTTTAATTCATCTGATCGAATAATGATTGAAATGCTGGAGGAGAAATTCCCAAATAATCCCCAGAAAAGCTCTGTATTGGCTCATGATTAATATATTAGATATATTTTAAGCTAGTGGGCCATTCTATTATGACTATCATTGAAAATATGCTGTGGCAATGAATACAGAGAGTTGCATTGCCAGGCTACAAAACATTTTTGGTCGAGTATAATATAATTTCAATGGATTTCTTCAGCATTCTTAGTTTCAGGAACATGTATGTAACTATTTGTTACACCTCAAATGACTCGCTGGGTGCTGAGTGAAAAATTGTTGGGCAAACAATAATCTATACTACACTTTAGACTATACTTATCCACAATGATAGTCTTCTTTAGGGTACCTTAAAAGTAAAGTTTTAGTGGACTTCTGAAAACTCCTTTCGCTTATCCATTATTATATACGCATCAGATGACTAACAGCCTCAATACAGTACATTAATGGAATAAATTTTTAATAAGATATATGATTATTGAGAAAGTATTATAATTATGACCTATTGTGGAACTTCTCTAATTCGAGTCACCATAATCCACAAAACACTTCGAGTTAGAGAGACTTCGAGTTATAGAATTCTCATTAAAACTACAGTTTTTCAAAAAGATGTAAAGTACAGGTTTAGACCCAGTTTTATTTATTTACTTCGCATAAAGTAATTTTTTTAGTAGTAGTTTGCTATTGTTTGTTATACGTCTGTATCTCATGCCTTTGTTACACGATTTATGAAGTCTATAAGTGTAATATCATTATTTGGACGCCTCCATCTCAAAATTGTTAAATTAGGAAAATTTTAAATTTTGTATTATGCCCTAGTCGAAAAGTTCGATTTATGGAAGAAAATTTGTGTGAAATTTTACTTACTTCTATTGTCAATTCAAAAGTTTGAGTTATGGTGATCTTCGAGTTATAGAAGTTCGAGTTATGGAATTTCCACTGTATTTAGTTTATCACTTTACTCAACTACAAAAATGTTTAAAGTTTTTCTTTCCGAAAATAAAAATTTCCGGAAATAGAACATCCCTAACCCACAGAGAGTTTAGTGCAGTTCCGAGGTGCACGAACCGACCACCATATGGATCCAATGTACATACGTGAAAAAATTATGAATTGCAAAACTACACACACAAACACAAAGTTTTAGCCTGTAAGAACAAAAAAATCTGAATTTCGAATGTTAAAAATTCCTTTGTGCAAATGAAGTGGGCTGCTAAAGCGAGAATTTCGCTTAGTTCATGAAGAAGAAATATGCAATATGCTGCAGTTTTTAAGAGAAGGATAACTCTTCTGCGTGTCTTTGCCTTACTTATATACGAGTAAATATAACCATACATATGCATGTAGTACATACTATATACCATATGCTTGAGGCTTTCACGACTTGCGAGGTGCTAACCATGTGGTTTTGATATGAATTATATAAATTTATGAATGCTGTTGTAATTAATATATACATACATATTTACAAACATATTATATTTATTTGCCAACAAAATTTAATCAAAAACAAATACATTTAAGCAAACCACAACTTTTAGTGTTAATTGGGGTTCTCTTCAAATATGGTTTATTAATTTTTTATAGTGTCAAATTAAGTGAGGTCACGCGGTCAGACCTCTCAACACTTAGCTAACTTTTTAACACTTTGGCTCCAGCACCTTCCGTATTTAGCCGCACAATTCTCTGACATTACCACGAATCGTCTAAAGTACTGTATCAGTAGTTGTCGACGTTTCAAATTAAATTATATAAATATTAACTTCCTTAAACTAACCACATCCGTTGTTTGGCTGAAACAATTCTGTGTAAAGAAACCCATTTTTTATGGCCAATTGAAATATTTAACAATAAATTTAATTCTCGCGTCATGAATGAATGATTAAATTTGTTTATCGCTTAAAAATATGCTTTTGAGAAAAATTATATATTTTAGTTAGCATATCGCTTGCGTTCTTAAGAAAAAATGTTAATATAAAATTAAATACAAATTTAGATAAATACTTGTACAGGGGTTTTCAATAAGAGCGATACAAAAGTTTGTAATAAAACATAAACAGTTTGGGATAGCAATGAAACTCTTTATTCCTGAGAAAATACATTCGATGCCATTTTATATGGAACTTGATTTCTTTTGCATGGCCTCCACGGGCACACTTGCGGAAATCCAGACGTTGAACCCAATTTTCGACGGTTTTCGAATATATTTCGGATTCTGCTGCAAATTCATCAATCGTCGCTGACTTGCTGACATAGACAATTTTGACTTGACGTTGACACAGGAAATAGTCTAACAGCGTCAAATCGCACTACTGAGACGGACAATTGACTGGGTCATTTCGTGAGATAACTCGATTCAATAAATTATTGTAAAATTCGCTGTGTGGCTTGTGGCGCCGTCCTGTTGGAACCACATATTGACCAAGTCCATATGATCCAATTCGAACCAAAAATATTCGGTTATCATTGAACGATAGCTATTCCAGTTCACAGTAACGTGCCGGTCTTGAGAATAACGGAGGAAGTACGGTCAATGACGCCGCTGGCCCATAAACCGCACCAAATCGTAATTTTTTTGGACTTAGCGCTCTTAAAGTAAAGTTGAGGCCACTAACTCCGAATTTCGGTAGTTAATTTTAATAATTTCGACTCGTTGTTTTATCTTATTATATATCTATCATGATGAAATGGCAAACCTTACTGAAAAAAAATGTCAAAATAGCGGGACAAAATATGGCGTCGTTTGCTGTCCTTATCGGTCCACTTTTCTAGCGTCGCTTTTGAAAAAGTCTTTATAAACTCAATAAATACAATAGGTATTAAAGAAGTAAGATTGTGTTAGAGCGTGATACTCTGAATCATTTTTCGGGTCTTAAAGTGTTCTATTTTAAATTTGAATTATTTTGATACTGCTTCAACTTGGAGAAGAAAATTTTTAATGAGGGCTAACAAGTATTTCGAGAATAGTTCATTATGTCCTCACAAACTCTGGAGAATAGGTTCTAATCTTAAGCTAATCTTAAGCCAAAGTAAAAGGTCTACGAGAGATGATCATATTGACTAATGTTTCGACTAAAAGAGATATATTTGTGATTAAATAAAGTACAAAAAAACATTAGAAAGAAAAAAATAATTTCAAGAAAAAGTTTTTTTTTTTTTAAATAAATTCTATTTTTCAACTTATATTAAGATACCATATTTATTTCAGTTTTTTTATCACATCCTTAGTCCATAATAAATTTTCGCTTAATGTCGAAATTAATCAACAAGGGTGCGCAAAGCATTTGTACTAATTTCCGTGGATTCCACGAAAACAGAATTTCAAACAGAAACAAGCAAATCAAGCAGAAACAAATGTTTTATATCCAAAACGAAAGGGGAGCCTAATCCATATGTTAGAAATCACTGAAGACTGCGCTTGAGTTAAGACTGATGCTAATGCTGTAGGGAAGACATCAAAGCGTTGGCATTCCGTTGTAATTAATATTTTCATTCTTCGATTGATGCTTGTGACCCGCTTAATTACCTACAAGCATGCGAACAATAATAATGGGAGACAACGCTTTGGGGTTGCGTGAGAAACGACGCTGTTGGGGCAACAAATCGGTCAAAGAGTGACTGAACAAATTGATGTGCGGCTGTCTAGTACTACTTGTTTTTTGGAGGCCTGCGTTTAGATGTCAATCTAAATTAGTTCTCCGAATCGAATGAGAGAAATTAAAAGCGATTTTTGTTTTATAAAAAGATTATTAATTCAGTAGGTACTACTTTTTTCGCTCTCAAATTCTCATGAATGAAATTCATTTGTGCAACTTGCAAAATAGTGTTGAGTAAATATTTTATTAAAAGCTTTAAGTCGAGATATTATTTATAATGCCGTGCGCACGTGTAATAGTGTCTGAAGAAAGACTTCATTGACTTAACTCACTTCAAAGCAGCTGCAATCTAGACACTAATGCTCCATTATGTCAAAATGATGTTAATAAATTTTTATTGCACACACTCATGTACGAGTGGTTATTGGGGCAAATATTGATTTTAGCAGTTTATGCAAATACATTTCCTTCAGTATACCAGCGAGCAACAACAAACACATGCATCCATATTTGCTTAAGCATATAGAGGGAGATTGCTTATCGTGTGTGCAATATTGCAAAACCAGGCCTAAAAAGTCCACAGCACGCGCTCCTGTGCTGAGCAAATAGTGATCGACCAAAGAGTCGTCGTTGTCGTCGTCGGTGTTGGTGGTGTGGAGCGTTGTTAAGTATTTCCGACAATTTCCGATAAATGAATGATAAGACCAATCGGATTTTACCGCAAAAGAATCAGAAAACAAAGCAAAAAAATAGCAGAAATTCATTAAAAAACACATACAAACCAACATAAATGAGAAGTGAAAAGGGACAACGTGGTACCAAGGTCGCCGCTCAAGCGTTCACGAATTTGACTGATAAGCCGAAAAAAAATCGAAATGCAGCGACGCAAAGAGTACTAAAAATACAATTTTTTTCCAACAACAGTTTGCATACGAAAAACAAACAGAATTTATTGTTTTTTTGTGTCAATACTCAAATGTATGTATAAATCTATATGCACTCATGTAGAGCAATGCAAACAGAGCCTAAGTCAAAGATTGCGTTTAAAGTTTTCATTCATAAATTGAATGCAACATTTATCGCACGTTTTTTGTGTGCATGAGAACATATATATGTACATACATATATACGATTTTATATAATAAATCTAACAAGAAAAGTTGTAACATGTGCTTTCGAGTATAACTTGACAGTAGCTGGGCCTGGTTTATATATAAAGCGCGCCGTGAATTTTTTCTGGAAATGTAGCATCACCCTACTGGGGTCCTGAATGATTTCCAAACCCACTATAATTCCTCTGGTATTCACACACTTACCCAACTCGGTGTCTTAACATCGCGTCTAACGAAGAATTTATATTCTATTTATATTTATTGGCGGACTCTTTAGTATCAAATTTAGAATGTCCTTTATGTCGATGAATATCATTTGCGTTATATAATTGTATCAAAAACTCAAGGTTCAGAGATTGAAATCGGAGAATTTAAGTGCTTCTATTTTAGGATAACTCACCGTAGATACAAGGTTTAGTTTTATCCAGTTGCAGAATCTGATGTTATATCAATTTCCATGTAACCCATATATAATAAAAACAGATAATTATCCCAAAGATCTAATATGAGTTGGAGGGTTTTGGAATACCGTCGTATTTCGGAAAAAAATCGTATTGTTTTTAAAGAGATATTTAAGCTGGAAAGTTTAATTGTTATATCAGATCTACTAGTCCTTTCTTCTCTTAAATATATAAATATGTATATTGAAGACTTGCGAGTTCTTCAAGGCTATTTAACATAGCATTTTCCCAATAGCATCCATATCCAGACTAAACAAAATGTATCTGAGGGTCTAGTTAATATCCTATTATTCTTTAAGAGTCAAATTTTGACGATTTTCAATGGGCTGGTAAATGAACATAAATTATTTTTTAGGGTTGTAACTTTGCATACATTTATTTGAAGACTTAAAAGAGAAGAAAAAAATTTTACATAATTTTGTTGTTGTTGTCGTTTTTTGATCAAACAAAAGCCCTTCTTTTCGGCGGCGCATGTGATTTCCGCTCACTGGAACATCTGAAATCAAAAATTCCAGCGGGATTAGAAAGAGTACATGTTTGGCTCTGGTATCAACTAGGATTGTTAATTTCGCACAAAAATTAACAAAATGGCGGACCTTTTGAAATTTTTTTGTGAAAATTACCTTTTTTCAGCCACAAATCAAGAAGATCTTCACCGATTTGTTTTATCCTAGTTCATACCATAGCTATATATGTATGTATAGAATAAGGTATTAAAGTTTGGAACCGATTAAATCAATAGGTTTCCAATAGCCGCATGTGCCAGTCGTAAAAACACTGTTTCGAGAAAACCACGTTTAAACGTATAAACGCGCTCTCGCCACCTGACCTGACGCTTCCACCATAAATCGATTATATCTTCAAAAGTTTTCGAAATTTTCACTTAAAAAAAAATAAAAAAATCGATTTTTTGAAACCGCGAATGGGGGTGGTCCCGATAAGGGTCTTCATTGTGCCGTCAAAATTATTTATACTATATACACATGTACATAGCTTTATACAAATATATGCACCGACAATCGCGGTAACACTGCCAAAGCAAACATTTCATTCATAATTGCATTGCACGGAGTTTCACCGCCAGCGTCGGGAGCTTTCACACTTATTTGCGAAATTTTTTATATATTCATGAAACTCCATGTCAGATCGGTTATTCATTGACGGTGAGGATATTTGTAGTGCCTGAGAATTGCATTGATGATGACGTCACAAATCAAAAGCGCGATCAATCATTATAAGTAAATATAAATGTATAGGAGACTTATGCTGAATACTTTTAGTATTTGCTATTATTAACGCAATATTTGTCGGACATCTGTCAAGCAAATATAAGAATATATTTATGTGTAGGTATGTACACTTCCTTCTACGAACTTTTGTACTTGCGTGCACTTCTTGACAATCTTATCAGGGAATGTGAATTAGCGAAAAATTCTTGGTATTTCCGTTGTTTATTTATTTTAATATTATATTTGGATACATAATTTATACTCGTAGAGATATTTAATAATTTGTGGGTGTTTTTCTGCGATATGGAATCAAGTTTTTTTCCTGAAGTTTCCTTGGAATCCAACCATAAATAGTTACTCGCCGGATATTGTAGATGGAGTGTCAAGTATTTGCAAATCTGGGATGATTCTAAAGCATAGTCAAAGTAAATGGCATTGGAACTGCTCTGGATAACTTTCTAGTCAGTTTACGATCAGATAAGTCGCGAATCAAAGATAGCTAGTAGTTTATATGTCTTCTACTCAATTGTTAAGTAGAAAGCTGGCATCTTTTTGAGATACTCATTTCATTCAATATTTTGAGATCTTATAAGCGTTGATGCATCAGAGAAGTAAATTTTCTATATTTTTTCACTTTAGCTTCGGAAACTTTTCTTGAAAAAGATATAGCAATGAAAGCTATTGACAAATATACTATAAAATAGGTAGTTTCCTTTTTTGATTTCTCGACACATTATAGAGTTTTGGACACGTGTTAATATGAAGGTGCCTAATATCAGACTAAAGATTAGACTAGATACATAATAAATAGTAGTACAAAGCAAATAAGTTCGATATTATAATATAAGGGAAATTGTTCAAGATAGTCCATACTATGAAAGCATATATTCTTCATTGCTCAACTTTTTTTATTTCTACAAATTCTGTGTAATGCAGATTTGAGGCATTGCACCAATTACGAGTGGCGAAGTGAGCCCGGCCGTTCTTTACCTCTTCACTGGCCCAAGCCAACCTTTTCTGTTCCTCTTCTTTCAGATTAGGCTTGCTACGAGTCGGCTGTAAATCGCGACAACCGCCTTATATCGCGCTTTTGCCTTTAACCCCTCTTTGCTTGGCTTCTTCCGGGGCCCTCTCTAGTTGCCAGAGTTGGAACCCTCGACCAATAGCTCCGGAGAGCAAATAAATTCATCTTCCTTTTCTGTGTTTATACTCACGGCGCTTTTCTGATCCGTGTCTTCATGGACTGTGGCACCAGTGCGACGTAGAGTTGGTTGGGCAGTAACAGTACAACCACCGCAACCTGCTACCGTTGCAGTGGATTTGCGGCCGCTGGCGACACAGCTTGTAGACTCGCCGACGATTGGGCTAATACCCTAGCCCGTTTTCATTCGATTTGTCCTCCATGTTGAGTTTTTTTTTTTAAATTCGAGGGACTCTATCCCAAGCGTTTTATACCTACCGCCAGGTACCTCATTAGCAATGGCCAGTGTAGACCCTCATCAACCTCCTCTTGGGATTGCATGTGGAGCTGACCACCATGATGAGGTGGATGAGGGATTACACCAGCCTTAGCAAGGTGACGCCTACCTTTATTTATTTATTACAGTTGCTTAGCCCGTCCACGGACAGCTTAAGATCACCTCCGTACATGCAACGCCACCCAGTCGACACCCGCGCGGAGTGTATAGCTAAGAGGAATTCCGTCGACCTTAAAAATGGTAAAATCATCATATTTTCATATCCTATCACTTTCATCGGTCGGAGTTTACATGGACCTTAATACATTGATAACTGGTCAGTTAATAATTTGGCAACAATTTGAGCTGTGAATGCATTTTTCTTAAGTTTCGGAAATGTGATGAATTGTGGAACAACAAATTAACACGCTCGTTGTAAAAGTGTAATTCTCTGGAACCTATTGCCATTTTGATACTTCGACGAATTGTTGAGAAAGTCAGTCATATGTCAGCTAAAGTGTGCTCTTGAATGTTATTTCTTCACATGAATTGTAATTTCTCACAGCGCATTACTTAGTAATCGACAATAAGCAACGAGTATCGCACACTTCATACATACTGCATTTAACACCAAACGGACAAAGACGCCTTTGAGACAATAAAACAAAAAAAACAATTGCGCACTCTACAACGCAAATGCAAACGCTAAATGAAATAAATAAATCGTTAAAAGTGATAAATGAACACAAACAATTTGGCAACAATTTGTGTTAAATGTCCTATAATGTAAAGATAACACCCAAGCTATTTGTATGTGAATACCACCACACTTTGAACTATGGACGAAGACTTGTGTCAAAAAATTGAGAAACAAAGAACAGCGCAGCACACGGCACTTGACCGAAGAATGGTTATGTGAACGCCAAGTCAAGACGGCCACCAAAGACAAAGCTATTGTCTCACCATTTCGCTGCAATGCAATTGGAAGAATTGCAACATCTAGTAACCGTTGTCTACAGGACTCACTACTATACATATAGCATACATAACGGCAACAACTACCCACAGACACTTGTAGTTGATATTGTGGGAAGAAATGTGGCATAAAAGAATTTACTTGTTGGCTAACAATTAGTTTTGGGCTTGGTATTTGTAAATGGCGATCCTTCCTGAAAATCAGCGCTCAAACAATTATAACTAGAAGAAGGTACTTTTATTATAGTAAGTACATATATATATACTGATTCATAGATATATCTATGAGTTGTATGTTTGTGACTTGGTTTGTGCGCGTGCGCATTGAAATGATTTTAACGTTCCAACATTTTTACGCTTGTCCCGAGACAAGTACGTTTATTGACAAGAAAAAAGTGCTAGAACATTTCGTAACATTACATAACAACAAATATTTTTTATTTTATTTTTATTTTTATTTTTATTTTATTTGTGTGTGCAGGGGAAGGACTATAGAAATGTGCCTTGGCAGGTTGCGTTGTTATAGACTCATATATATATATATATATATATATATATATATTCCTTTTCAATTTGTACGTGTGGGAAAGGAAATCGCTGACTTTTTATAGTAAATGCCAGACAATTTTATCTAATTCCACAATTGATCTTGCTTTATGTGTGCCATATTATACCCACCAACAAAAACACTCGTGTATATTTTTTTGCCATTAGTGAGGTAATAAAAAATTGCTGACCCTATTTTTTCACCGAATAGAGTGGGAGCAAAATATTTTGCTTTCCCAGGCTGTGGAAACTCGATCGAGGCGCAATTTCATGATGTTGCCCTTGTTGCCGCATTCGATTTCAGTTGAAAGTCAATTGTGTAAGGAGCGCGCTCAGCTGATCATGATGAGATTGGGAAAACACAAAACTGAAAGAACGACAGTCAAGTCAGTCAGCCAGCGAGCCAGCGAGCCAACGCACCAGGTACGGTGGACCTGTGTTGTTTATGTCGGCTCACTGATAATTTCGACGTTTTACCCTAACTTTGCACTAATTGCGTTGTGTACTGATTTACTTTCTTTCGGCTGCTGCTGCAAAAGGTTCACTTTTTTAATGTGCTCACAGTTGTTGTTGTTACTTGTAATTGGATGTTATTTGTGAATTGGTGCTGCTAGAGTAGTAAGAATGTGTATGTGCGTGGATTTTTCACTACTTTTTAATAACAAACGACATACGCACCTCCTCACAGACCCATAAATACATGTCTGCACGGTAGAAAGGACCCCAGTATTTCACACATACATACATCTCTAATAATTCAAAGTACTTTTCTATAATCATTACATACCAATACATGCACATATGTATGTATATCCTCATACCTTTAATCTATAGTGTGAATTAAAGCAGAAAATGACAATGCAATCATCATTATTTATGAAGCAGTGTAGAGAAGTAATAAGGCAAAGTAGAAAGTGTTCGTGCCCCTCACTATTGCCTACATCCTTTCTGCTGACCTTGACGTCGGCGTTGCTGTCTGATTTTTTGATTTCTGTGGGTTTATTTCTCACCGCTGCAGCGCGGTTATCCCTATTTGTCCAATTATTTCCAATTTATTTTCCACGCTCTCAACCACTTTTCTTAATTTTTGTGTAATTCACGGATTTCTTTTTTGCTTAATCCTCATTCTACTGCGTTGCTGCTTTGTATAAAGTTTAAATGTTATTGTTGGAAATCAGCTGATTTTTGTACCTGTTGCAGCGATTAGACACTTGTTTGCGTTGTTGTGTTGGCAGCTCTTTAGTGGCGTAAAATAATATTATGTTAGACAGCAATAAATTAAGGGTGCTCCCCTTTTTAAAAATCTTCATATTGTAGCTTCCTTTTCACGGTTTTAGTACTGATTTTTTTCCTGCTAATGTAACGCTTTTATGTTTGTGAGGATAATATTTTTATTCTAGGAATTCGTTAATGCGCTTGTCATTTGAAAATCCAACTATCTTTCTTTGTTTGTATTTGGAGAAAACACGAATAAATCTGTAATCTAAAAATTTGAAGCTCTTAAAGTTGTAAGGTTACGGATAATACATATTTTTCAATGGATTAACTTATACCAATGATGGCAACATTTTTATATTATATGTAACTATATAATAGCTATTTTCGATTAATTTTCTTTTTAATAATTACTACTAAAGGCGATGAACTTAAGGGGTTATACCAGTGTAGCCCATGAAAAATTAGGCGATTTTCGTGAATTTTTTTCAAAGAAAGTACACGATCGAATGTTTCGAAGCTTTTCGGATATTATAAGGTATATTTTCAGCCATATTTGAAGATTTTTTTTTACAAAAATATAGAAAAATAACGGAGTTATGCGCTGTCTTGGAAGGAGCCAAAAAAAAAAGTTTCCCAATTGCTGACATGATTCCGGCCGAATGAGTAGATGAAGCAAAAAAATGCAAAAAGGTTATTAAAGTTGAAGATATTTCCTACACAATGATCTACGATTTTTGAAATATATCAAAATTTAAGAAAAAGGCGTAGTTCTGAAAAAATTTCGTTTTTTAATGCCAAATAGCTAATTTTCAACAAATCAAAAAGATATTCAAGAATACTCAGTTTAAATTTGAAGTCGATCGGTTAATTTTCCTTGAGTTATGGTGTCAGCAATTTTGAGAAATTTCGTTTCGAGAAACACTCGTTTAAAGTTTCGACTATAGCTGCTTGTATCTGCGAGCGGGCGCTCTTTAGAACGCTGCCATTCAAAAACTATTCAAGATACGACCTTACCGCTTTCACAGGATATTTTTGAACTATCAAATAAGCAATAAATAAAAAATCAATTTTTTGAAAATGTCACACTGGTATAGGCCCTTAATGGGCAGCTAAAAGTGGTTTTGATGAACAAAAACATTAATACGAGCTCACAAATCGACTGATTCTCCGGTTAACAAATTAATGAAAACTATACGAGGTTTGTTCAAATAATATTGGGAATTTTCAAAGTTCCCATTGTCAACACTTTTTTTTTTATTTTTTATTACTCGCACGTTGATATAGAAGCCACTGAAGTAAGATACAGTTTTCAGCTGTATTCATTGCTTACTTTGTCGATCACGTTGGACGTGTTTTAAGAGCTAAGTTAAAAGAACGAAAATCACCGTTTTTTGTCAAAGTGAAGCAATAAATTTGTTTTTTTTTTTTTTCAAAACAAGAATTCCCGTCATTTTTTGAACACACCTCGTACACATTTATTATGGACTAGTTTCAAATTGCCGCCTATCCCTGGATTTAATATATATATTTTTTAATTTCTTTATTTATTGGATCTGCTTTTTTAAAGTCTAACCATAAGTTTTAAAATCTTAAATATATGTACGACTGAAAAAGTTCAAGAATTTGTTTAAACTGTTTTGGTAGAACGTTGCTCTCTAATAGATAGATATATAATAGATCTCAAAATCGTTTAAAAAGGAGTTTGATTGCAGGATTGTACCAAGACATTAGCCAATGGGTTTGGATGTTCACGAAGTTTAGAAATATATTTCTTTCTGGCGTCCTCTATCTCCTTCTTTACCATAGGAATATCAAGATCTTTATGAATATTTTCGTTACGAATGTACCATGGTGAACCCGTAAATTGTTCTAAGCATTTTAGATTAGAATCTCTAAATTATATCAATTTGCTTGAAAATATCGATGAGACGGATGCCTACAAAAAGACCAATCGTACCATAAAAGTAATTTCGAAAAGTTAGAAGATCGCTATAATTTTTGGTAATCAATGTGTTTTTCTTAAAAAAAATAGAAACCTTTCGGCCTGCCTGTTACTACTCAACAGTTTTGGGACGACCGAGCGAGGTGTAAATATTTATAAGTGATTTGATTTTGTGCTTTGTGATTTCTTCTGGTTCCCGAAACTTTGTTCCAAGCACTTGGTGTTAGCAAAATAAATATTTGTGATCTCTAGAAGCCCATTTAACAAAAAGATGTCACTTTTTAGAGCAAAAAAATCACACCAAAGGATTGCTAAATAAGACGGAATGGCAACGTAGAACCTCTCATTCTTACTCATGATTGCCCACAATAGCAAAGAGCAATTGTTTCACTACTGCCTAGCAACAGCTGATTGAAGCATAGAATAAATTTGCAAAATTTCATACCTTGTTTTGTAGGGCGAAATAATTCGCCAATTTTATGCTAATTTAAATACGAGTACTACCATTAAGCCAGAACCACACTGACCCGTTTTGCATAGTGGTTGTCTTTTATATTTATACTTGCATATTCCCGATTGGGATAGGCGCATAATGATACATATGTTTCCTCCTCATAATACAAAGTTGCCTAAAACCAACTGTATGCAAATTTCAGCTACTCAAAGTGTGGAAAAAATGTGCGATCGCCTTAGGCAGCCAACTGATTGCGACAAATCTTTAAATGCGACCAGTTTCTACGCGCCTAAATTGTAGCAAAAGTAATCAGAACTCGCAGTGTCGCATGCGCTCACAGGACACACAGCTACTTGCAAACTATAAATATATGTATGTATGTGTGTGTATAGCAATAATTGTGCTTCCTGCCGCTTGCCTATTAATGCAAATATTGTGATTTAATTGCAAGTAAAATACACGCTCGTCTACGCTAAGCGTGTATCCTAGATGTGTCCTGTCCCCTTTATGCTCGCCTATCAACTCTTGTCAGCTGTTCATAATGCAGGCGCTGAGCAGCTTACCTGAAGATGAGTTCCTTAGCAGACAAGGAGAGACAAATTGAACTTGTTTTGGGATATCAAGGTTCGCAGGCATGGGATATCCTTTCAAATGTATGTTTGTGTGTGTGTCGTTGCTGTCCCGTGTGAGAATTGTACAAGCTGAAAGTTATCCTTCGGCGGCACAAGACATTTGGTAGCTTATTGCATTCTTTTTTCCACCAAAATTTTTGTTGTTTTTGCATGTATGAAAAATCAAACCGCGTTGTTGTACTTTTGGCTGGGGTTTGTTCTAGTTCCGTTTTTTTCTTCTAATTTTTTTGTCGATTATGTAAGGGATTTTGTGTGAAATAGTTTGCTTTTGCGTGCAATGGCACTCATCAATCCTGCAGTAGCGTGCTTTAGTCGAGCTGTCACTTGAATTCGACTAACCAAAAGCATAATGAAGGCGAATTCTTCAGAGAAAACATGTTTTCCTTTCACGTCTATTTTACAACTTTCGCCAACTAAATTGTGCGCCGGTTGGCCTTTTGTGCCCGAAAACATGAAATATTTGTGTCAAAACAGCGAAAATGCAAGCCACTCATTGACTTCCCTCTTTCGCGTGGAATAGACTTGGCTTTGTTGCTATTTCCCTTTGTTGATTTTTAGCTTTCCCGTTACATATTTACGTTGTGTAAGTGTAACTGTGGTGTAAGGGTACAATCTCGCCATGGCGATCACTTGGTACGTCTTGGTCAGTTGACTGATAAGGTGGCGTGTTGTCTGTCGGTCGGTCAGTCGGTCTTCACTCAGTCAATCTCTCTCTCTCACTCTCTGTGTCTGTGTGTTGGTAGCCTTGGGTGTCCGGTTCGTCGGACATGACCACAAATAATGCGTTACAATGCTTTTAGGCCGCAAATTTGACATGTGCTGGCGCTACTCTATTGTGCTTCCATAGATATTACGCGCCGCCACCACCACCTCCTTGGCTCATTGCTTGGTCGCAAGTTCAATGCCAAGACGTTGATATGTTAATGTGCTGCAGGATTACAAAGTGATATATCGTTGTAGGTTTGTATGTATGGGATTGTAAGCGATTTTTTATCTCGGTTTTCCGTTTTTATTGTGAAAAATGGGTTTTGTGCATGTAAAACATGAAAAATTATAGCTTGTCTGTAAGGAAATGAAAAGAAAGTGTTTTTGTCTTTGCTGTTTTGCGCTTTATGGGGAAAGGGTGGTATATTTATCATTTCCTGTGTTTTCTTTTGTGTCCCATACGTGGAAAGTTGCTACTGCTGCGCTTGCGCTAGCAAGTTATGTCTGTGGTAAGGTCAAAGTTCAGCTTTGTGTATTTGAATTTTGCACTTGAATGCAAGTTAGCTATTGCACATTGCATATAAATGCGCGTAATTAAGACAGAAATTTATGTTTTCACATTTATTATGAAAACTTTGTTGTATAAATTAGTGAGAAAAAAATGGTTAGACAAGAGGAAAAACCGTTGTGCATTATGTTAGTTGTAATGAGAACTGTATAGGATGGTATAGGAGTTTTCTGAACCGACGTTTGTGTATATTTGGGTGGTATTTTAAGAAAACTTTGAATCGAAATAGTTTTAGGCATCTTAGAACATATACTATATATGAAATATTATTTTTTGATAACATTCAGATAAGTTATGAGAGATCTGTATTTACAATATTTTTGTTGAAAATCCTTAATTTTTCTAATCGATGGCTTTTTTAACCTATTTCTCGCGTTATTTAAGTTAATTCGGGATACGTTGTATGGTATTAGAAATATGCGATTTCGTATCCTAAAACTTCTTAGACAGTTTTATGATTGCTTTACTCAATACGCCTCAAAGGTGGACACCAGCAAAGAGAAAATTCGCCGAAAACACAAGTCAGGCGGCTGAAAATTTAAACAACCATAAACAAGAGGTCTTGATACTATAACAGCCAATACTATAAGTACAAATTTAGGTTTCGTCGCTTCTGTTCCGATAGTTTTGATGTCAAAGAAGCACCACCCCCTGAAAGGCTAACTATCGAAAATATCGATAAAGTAATGGAAATCATCGAGTTAGAGCAGCATGAGTTGTATAAGCTCCGTTTAGCTTGCAGGACAGGAACTAAATAGTAGAGGCACAAAACAGTTTGAAACCATTTTAGCAAGGCTAGTAAGGCAAACATTAGCTCGATATGGGGGTACCAAACGAATTCACGGTAAAAAACCTAATGGACCGATATTCAATCTACAAACCGCTGCTGAATCGCAACTAAATAGATTCCTTTCTGAATCAGCTGTTTACTGATGATGGAAACTGGATCACCTTCGGCCATACTGTCAAAAATAGGACCGTCTGAATGAAGTCATCTCCCAGAAGCGACCAGCTTAGGCCAATAGGAAAGGTATTGTGTTCTACCCATACACAGCGATATTGACCCAGCAGAAGCTCTGGGAGCTTGATTGGGATATTATTATGCATTCCCTCTTTCTGTATGGATCTGACACCATTTATGGCAAATAATTTTGGTAGTAAACCTCAAATAATCTTGTGAAAATTGGTTGTTCTAGGAGGGTTTTTAAGGGTAGTCATTTTAACCGTACTAAATTAAATCATTAATTTAATCTATACATTTCTCTATCCTGTCATCAAACAAATAGTCAGCGCATTCAAATCTTGATTCCCACGTCACTGTTGACAATCCTAACTTTGAAGTCGTGGATAAGTTCGTATACTTTGGAACCAGTATCAACAAAATCAACAATAACAGCTTCGAAATCCAAATCAGAATCACTCTTGCCAATAGGTTTTTCTTTGGACAGAGTACGCGATTGAAAAGTAAAGTCCTCTCTCGACAAACCAAAATCAAACTCTACAAGTCGCTCATTATTCTCGTACTGATGTATGGTGCAGAAGCGAAATCCGATGAGACAACACTACGAGTTTTCGAGAGAAAGGTTTTGCGAAAGATTTATGGTCCACTGCAGACGATCGAACGATAAGCTAAACGAGTTATACGACGACATAGTCATAGTTCAGCGAATGAAAAGACAGCGGCTATGTTGTTATCCGAATGAACGAAAGCACTCTAACTTTGGAAGTGCTAACTTTCAGATGACAAATCTGCCAAACCACGCCGGAAATGGTTATATATCCAGCCAATGAACGGCTAACTAATTTAGGGAATGAGATTATAAAATATTTGATGGGATCAGCAAGATCTCACCCATAAACGTACACGTTATGTGATTTAAGCAACAACATGCATATTATTAATATAATATATTTTTCAAAGAATACTGACAAAATAATAACTAATCACGTCATATCACTTCAGTGATCTAAAATTTTCTCACCAAAATATTTTTTATCAACACACCCATCAGCTTTAATCAAGTTCCGGCTGCAACGCTATTATTACAGCAACATTCCACGCATTCCAAACAAAATATTTTCCCACCTTAAAAGGAAAATTTAACAAGAAAATTCGCCAAATTTTCTTCTTCATCTTGCCGCAATACCATCGTCTATCGGCAGTAGAACACCCAAATGGCATATCCGTTGGGCTAATCTGCCATAATGCATGTGAGCACAAAAATATTTGAGGTTTAAACCAATGTCTTTCATAATCCTCAATCGAAGAACAAACGACAAGACGTGTGAGAACTACTAAATACTCGTAACGCAGCAAGCTCCTTCAAACGCCAATGAGATTCCAATAAAATTGATTGTACAGCTCACACAGCTATAAAGGACGGCGGGCGAGTCAATAACAATTACAACAATTGGAATGTAGTACATACAATAATAGTCTGATAGTTACATGCTTATAAGCATATTTGTTTGTTGTGATTTTAAGGAGCCATGCCCATTGTGGCGATACACTTGTGTCCATTGTCGCAAGACAATCGGGAAAATTCCGCACACAGACAACAAAAAATCCAAAAAAAGGCGATGAGCATGTGAATGAAATAACAAAAAGTAGCAGAACAAAGCAAAAAAAAAATTGGCACCAAAGCAAATTTGCCGCAAATTTTCATTGGAAAAAATTTCGAAATTCCTTTGGCTCGTATTACTATGGCTCGGCATAGTGGTGCTGGGTGAGTGAGCGGATGAGCACGCCAAAGTGCATCCTGTGAATGAAGTACACACGTACAACTACATCTGTGTGAGTGTGTGTGCGTGTTGGAGTACGGAAACTGTGCCGAAATCTTGAGACGTTTGATGGATGTTTGGGAAAATTCATTCATAAAAATACGTTGGCAAAATTTCGCTGGAATCGGAACAATAACTCAATTGAGTATCAAGAACAAAAAGCATAAATACCTTAAGGACGACACAAACAACAACAACTACACATACAAATAAGGGATAAGCGCGTAAAACGAGCGATTCAATAACAAACAACCTGTGAATTTGGCAACGGTCAAAGTTTTGCCGACACAAGCATGAGAAGCGGGGGGGATGCTGGTGAAAAGGATTTGCGCATGAAAAAAAATAGCACGAGAAATTCAGGTGGTCCAACGGTTCATGCATTGTACCCAGTTTGTATGGTATGTACGTGACCTCAAGTGCGGCTGTATGCTAGACACGAAGCGCAGCAAGGACAAACGTACATATGGAGACAGTATGAGACGAGACCTGTACGCGCATGAGATAAAGAAAAGCAAATCATGATCTTTGAATGAGTTACTAAATGAAGCTGAGAAACCCGGGCAACTTCCGCAAGGCAGTGAAGTAGCAACGAAGATCTTCTACATACATATGCACATATGGGTTTATGAAGTCTTCACTGTGCGCAGATTTGCGCTCCAACGGAGCACCACACACATATGCCCTGAGATTTCACACAGAATATTCCGATTTTTTTTTTTTTGGAGAAAAACCGACAGGCATGATGTTTGCGTACCACCAGCAGCGCTTGTATGCCGAGCAGATAATCCCAAATGAGCCCAGTTGTAAGCGCATACAATTGATAACTCTCAAAATGAAGTGCGAAAATAGCAATGAGCCTGAAAAAACTACGTAGAGGAATAGTAGAAAAAATTGTAAAATTCAAAAAATTTCCTTGATGCTGCGCTAGCAGAGACTCAAGGCGTGCGTTTTGTGCACAGAAATTCCTCGAAGGCTAGTCCAAATGTTGCATCATCTCAAACAATTAAACAAATTTGAATAAGCATGTGGAAATCGCACGTTTACTCTTCATTACTCTACCAGCACATGCCATTAGGCTCAAACCAATATTTACATATTTACTTATAATACAATGAAACAGCGTCGCAGTCGAAATCACTGTTCGAAGGTTATTTGAGTTCCGGCAATTCTCACTGCTACACAGACAATAATTGGCTTTACAGCCGCAAGTGTGGGTGTCACTGCCGTAATCCTTTCGCCGTCAGCGTTATAATTATAACGTTTTAACGAGCGTGCGAAATTAAATGTTGCGCATTTACCGTTTGTTCGTGAATTCACCGTAAGACGAGTGTAACGTAAATAGTTGAAATTTGACAGTTTGCACGGAAGACAAGGTGACGACGAACCTGCAGCGTCATTGAAACACTTTGTTTATTCATACTCCGTTCGGCATCCAGGCGGAAAATGTCAATGACTGTCTGTGTGACAGGTTAACAGCTGCACAAACTCTCCAAGGTGACTTTAGTGATTTTTAAACAATATTTATTTTTGTTCGAATTTCGCGCCAAAAGATTTCGAAAATCATTTCATTCATCAACATGAAGGTTTATGCGTTTTTGCAAGTTTCTTCACAAAAATTGTCCTTTAATGTTCATTCACACAATGGAAATGTGCAAGTAAGCATTTCGAGAAACTCAAATCTCCGGAGATTTGCATTTTCTACTTTTTATATTGTTCTTCATATCCCAGTTGACAAATGAAGCAAAAATATTGATATTACAGGTTTTATTCGGAGTTAATTTGCGTTTTGTGCAAAAATTTTTGTATGTCAGTACCAAAAAATCCCACGCTAATAATAGCATGCAATACATTACAGTTAATGTACTTCATTTTTAGAAAATTGAAAAATTTTCCACGCTCCTGAAGGGAGTTCCAAAATCGTATTGCAATTGAAATCGCTTCTTTTATATTATTTTGCATTAAAACAGTATTTTAAGGTTGCCAAAATATCCGTTATAAATATGTAAACACATAATTTTCGGATATGAAACGCACCAGAGTTTGAAAATGGTTCATTCGTCAAATGTTTTCGAGTTTCGAGTTTCGACTTTGAATTTTAGCTTGCTTTAAAGTAAGATAAATCTAGTAAGATAAAATACATATATATATATAGTGAAAGATCCATACATGCTTTTATTATAAATAAAGTCAAAATACAAAATCAATTTAAGTCGATTTAGAAAATTTTAATTTTCAGTTATATTTTATGTTAAACCTTTCTTCTTATGCTAGTCGTTTTTTAAACTATTTACTCGCTGAACTTAACTCTCAAATCATCAGGGAGAAACGTCTTTTGAATTTTATAGTAATTCAACTGTAAATTTAATGTTTATTTTACGATATATTTAAAAATTATTAATATTAAGGAAACGAAATGAAGTTCTCTCTTCAATTAATATTTTCTATTTATTAAATCAAGATAGTAGTCAGATAGACTCTTTTGATCATAGAATAAACGCCTAAAACGCATCAATAAAATCCTTGAAATGATATTGGTTGAACGAATAAAAACATACTCCTGTATAATATATGAGGATGTTGGATATCCCTATTAAAGACCTATGTCCAATTAGGTATACTCAAATATTAATTTTCTATTACATTTTAGGCTCCATATTTAATATATTTCAATGTTATGATTTGACCATAAAGATTATGGTCTGAACATTTAAAAAGAAGAATTGATGATAATATACATAGGTGACACTATATACCCACTTGGTGAAAGCTTTCAATTTTATTAATATCCTCGAAAATATAAATTCTTATATTCGTACTTTCGCTGGGTAAAAAGTGCATGAACTAAGTTGAAAATCATACTCTAAACGACTCTCTGGGTTATACTTAGCATTATTGTTTCTATTTTCGATCGGAAAAGCTTTCACTCGGTATAATTTGAAAGCACTTCGGCTTTAAAAAGTATAAAAATACATGGAATAAAGTATATGATTTTTACTTTGGTTTTGAAAACTCTATTTTGTTCTGAAAATATAACGGTTGTGTTAAATAATATTAAAAATGACTGTCTATACCACAATATCTGCCTGGGCAAATTCAGAAACATTAAATTTAATTATTGGAATCCGGACCTCGTCTTCTAGCGGAAATCGCTTATCTTGGCAACTCCTTGATCGCTTTTCGTACCGATTTAGTCCGAATTAGATCGCCGAAATAAGAACCCTAAATGAGATAAGACTTTTCGAAAATGGGGTTTCCATATTTATATTGAGCTTAACTGGAGTGTAAATCCGCTTAAGATGCATGTACGAGATGTGTTCAAAAAATAACGGGAATTTTGGTTTTTGTTTTTTATCAAATATTTAATCGTTAGTTTACATTAATGTTGTTATGCAATTATGCCAGCGCTTCTTCCAAACGTCGAAACACTTCTCAAACTCGATTTTCGGAATAGCTTTTGGCTCTTTCAGCGGTTTCTCGTATGTTGCCCGTGAAATTTTAGGAAATGTACGTCCTGTAACTAACTTAACTCTTATTAGCGAACTGCAAATGGTGATAATGATATTTAAAATTTTGTTCACTAATGACATCACAACACAGTTAAGTACGTGGTTTCCCTTTTTATATATTTTTCAATGATTTTAACATTAAATATTTAGTAAATATTTAGTGAGCTCTTAAAACATTTTCTATTTGCCATAAATCATAAATGATTATAAATAATTTTTGTAAATTTCTTAATTACTTTAATCATTTATGGCATAATGTAATGATAGGGGATGTGCATTTGCAAGGACCTTTAGATTAGGTTAAAGAAACTTCCGTTATAACGTGATACTTTGGTCGAAAAAAACAGCAAAATACAAAGGACCTTATACATGGATATGTTAGCTACGCACATGGGCGCGATAATGAAAAGGCAGAGAGGACAATATACAAAACAAAATTAATGAAAAACTAAACAAGTACGGGGACATAAAAAAGGGGAAAATGTTAAAAGTTTATGTTTCATCAAACATTTTTTTAACAAAATTCCGCTACAATAGCAGCCGCATTTAATGGATCTCTCTTTTGCTGCATAATGATCGCCCCTATCATTGTTTGGGTTTGGTTTTTTCCTCATTTTATAGCACAAATCGCACATAAAACAAAGCGAGAAGACGCGACAGTTAAACAGACACTTTGTCGCGCCGCACATCGCTTCGTAATTACGGACTGAGGTGAGCATGATTTTGCCGCGCCGATCGGCGGTGGTGATTTGAATGACTCGTACGCGCAAAGGACATGCGAGAAGGGTGTTGCTGCGCATCACTTGACTGAAATAAATATACGAAAATGTCCCATAAACAATAAACGAGCAAAGGAAGATAATGTCAAATAGTTTATGTTTTCAGCAAAAAAAAAATCAACAGCAAAAAAATTAAGTATTTTTCAAAATAAAAGTTTCCAAAACTATTGTGCTCTATGTGTTATAAGTTGTAATGTAAACATTACCCGACTTTAAGTGCTAAAGTAGTAAAAAGTGGGAAAAAACGAATAATAAAATTGCGCATTTGAGAAAAACACTTACGAACAAGAAATAGAATACACGAATGCATATATTTGTATGTAGAAGTATCATACCCGCCTCTGTGCGGCCCCCCTGATGCTCACGCGAGGTCCTTCAACGGCCTACTGTCGATCTCATGTCGCACATCCGGTGCTCGCGGTGCATACTCAACAGCTTCGAGCTCGTCTTCACTGCATCTCCTACGTTTGGTGTTGCAAAACCAAAGGACTTGCCGCAAAAATTCTTGGAGCTCAGTGGAGGTGGACATGCCGGAATGCAGCGGCGTACAAGTGAACCCAACAGCGGCAGCACTGTGCCACCACACAAGTGCACTTCGTCACGGCCAATTGGTAGTCGAATTGTCCGTCAGCCCAATTACTTGGAAATATCCAACGACAAAGGTAGCAATTTACGACCCATTGGACAGTTAAGATTTTTGTCAATGGCGAGACGGTAAAAGGAGCAACGGTTCTTTTAATTGGCATGATGGCACTTTCTCAAAAACGCAAGACAACTCATACAAACACAAAAACAACAACAACAGCAAAAGCAACAAGTACATGCCCTCAAAGATTCTTTGTCTTTTTGTAAACACACACACACACGTACATACATAGATATGTGTGAGTAACTTTGAAAAAGAGCAACAAGTAGTGTCTCAATTCTTATTGCAGTTCAACAGCTGATGCAACAGCTGATAAGCTGTAATGCAGTAGAAAGGGAATCACCGCCGCCGCTGCTGCTGCGCTGCCACTGCCATCGTCGTCTCTGCCTTGCCTCACTGGCTTACAGCAAGTGGACCACCAACACGAGCAATGCAAAAAGTAATGTTATGGTTTGGGAAGGATCAGACTAAACAGGATGTGCGCTAGGATTTTCAAGTGAAACTTTTAAATGTTGTTGCGGCTCATAAATATTTCTGGTGTTACGTTAAAGGCCTGGGAACGGTTTCGTATGCGCTCAAAATGTTACTTCGTAGAATTCGATTATTGCCTAATTATTGTGTTTTAGTTTAGGTAAACGAGAGATGGCGGTCATAAAATCGATTGATATGCCATAAAAAATTTGAAACGTAACATTAATACTTATAGATAGATCTCTACAGCGTGGCATTGGCATTGGTTTGAACTCATTGATAAGCGCGCTCACGTCTTGGTTACCACATCACGCATGACAATTATTATTATGAAGAGTAGTAAAGATAGTCATTATTTATCTAGCAGCATTCAAGTATAGGAAACTAATAGAGTTTGGTTGAATATAAATCTTTAAAGAATCTTTTTTATTCATATATTTCATATCATTCTTAAAATGGAGACATTGAAACCCACGGCGCTTGTTGGAGTTAAACAAATAAAGAATGGCTTAGAATTGATGATTTCTATATTCTGTAAATATTATGCACTATCCATGTTCGCGGGTCTATAAGCAGTGCAGAAACATTCAAATATGTTTAATATTTTTATATAGAAGCTAATATAAGTTATAGACCAATTTATTCTTTTCGTAATTTTCTTAATCACTAAATTTTATTGATTAGTTTTATTATGATTATCTTAATGGTATAAACTAAATCAATTGCATTTCTGTCTTCGTCCTCTATATAAGATACAGTGTAAAGAGAGATGTTCTTAGGTCTCGAGACAATAGTCGCTGGAAACAAATCGACAAGCGATTTTGAAGCAAAAAACTATAGCACTCCCAAGGGAATATGAAATTTGGTTTGGAAAAATGTAAAAGTTTATAATAGTCTTCGATTTAAAGTAGAACAACATTTACTTATTCTTCTTGACTGGCGTAGACACCGCTTACGCGGTTATAGCCGAGCCCACAACAGCGCGCCACGCATCTCTCCTTTTGGCAGTTTGGCGCCAATTGGTAATACCAAGTGAAGACAGGTTCTTCTCCACCTGGTCCTTCCATCGGAGTGGAGGTCTCCCTCTTTCTCGGCTTCCACCAGCGGATACTGCATCGAAAACTTTCAGAGCTGGAGTGTTTTCGTCCATTCGAACAACATGACCCAGCCAGCGTAGCCGCTGTCTTTTTATTCGCCGGACTATGTCTATGTCGTCGAACGACACATACAGCTCATCATTCCATCTTCTGCGGTATTCGCCGTTGCCAATGTTTAAGGGACCATAAATCTTTCGCAAAACCTTTCTCTCGAAAACTCCTAGTGCCGCCTCATCGGATGTTGACACCGTCCACATTCCAGAACGGGAATGATGAGGGACTTGTAGAGTTTAGTTTTTGTTCGTTGAGAGAGGACTTTATTTACTAATTTAGTATATATTAGTGGTGCATAATACTTCAAAATTTAATTGCAACAATAAATGTCTTTGCATTGAGAACTCCGAAAGGCCAATAAACTATATATTTGTTAAATATTTCTGATAATCTAACCAAATATCTACAAGCGCTTGCACACGTCCAACCTCTTAGCTGCAAAAGTCATCCAAATTATCAAATTATGAACAATTGGCAACCCTGCTAAAAATGTTTTTTTTTTCGGAACACCTTTATTAGAACTCTTAGTTTGATATAAGAATCATAATAATTGATTTACTCTATTGAATTGCCTAAATTATAACCTTAAGTAGTTGGCAACCCTTCTGATAATTTAATGAGTATGTGGGCTTTATTAACTTTCTAGAATTTTTAAATCTTCTTTATTCTAATAATTTAATTGATCAATTTTGTTGAGCTTGCTTGAGCTCCTCTCATAAATTTTTGAGGTCGTAAGTTCTATTAAGCCCCTCACATTTTTAGTGTTTATTCCTTATTTATTTTTTGTATTTTTGTTTGAACATTTTAAACAATTGGCAGCCCTATTCTATATTTTTCTAAACATCCGAATAATTCTCCAAAAAAAAGGATTTATAGGAATAGTTCCATCATTGATTTTACTTCGTTTCCTAAAAAATGTTTCCCTAATGGGTCACTGTTTTATCAAACTGCCCTTGTATCACGCTGAAATTATTAGCTCTGAATTAATTGTATGCAACCGGATGCAAAGCTTAGTTGCTGTTGTTCATGTTTGCATGATGTAAATATATATTTAAATTTTTTACTGAACTTCTCTATAAAAGCACAACAATTCAAACTCTTTGTATATCTCATATCTTTACCGCAAAAAAATATTTTTTTTTAAATATGGGTGAATTAAGAGATTTGTCCGATTTTACATTGAACTCAATTTGTCAGAAGCTAGATAATTGTCAAAGCTTGGCTTGGTTTAATATTATTTACAGAATGACTAAATACATAATTGCTACCTTATGTATCTCTAAATGGAGTTCATAATATATCATGCAATATTTGCTAAACAAATTGTCAATAATGGAGAAAAATTATGCTAAAGTCACGCAGTCTGATTTAATCTCCGCCACTGATCAGAAGTTCGAAACGCGATTTTGCTGTAATCATGTGCAAATTGTCGTGTACTCTTCTACCACCTATACTCCTGGCTATTTTACTACCAATAAATGGTAATTTAAATAAACACACCACAGTGCCCGAGAAGCCGTGGAGTTTGTCAAATATATTAGAATACAACACTATACTGTATCCACTGACTACCGTAAGCGATGCCGAACTAGTGGGCGCGCAATGTCACAAGCGATTGCAGGAGCTACGACGCGGTATTTTGGAGCGCGCGTTTTGGGCGCTGAAAGGTCGGTTCACGCTGCAACGCAAGATCTTGTTGAATTTAAAACCATATAATATTTTTCAGTACTTGACGCCTCTGGCACTAAACCGCCTGCTTTCATGCTAGGCGATAACTTTTGGTTGGGCAGCAGTGAGCTATGCGAGGCGGCACGCAGTGGTCTCCACTTGGACATTTCCCACTATGTGCCGCACAAAATGAACATGTCGTTGCTAACGGAGAGAGCACCAATCGATGTGGACTATCGCGTTATTTATGCGACGCATAACTCTTCGTATCAAGTCGATGTCGTGTTTGGTCAAGTGCCGTCCATTCTGCATATCGGTTTATGTGTGCCTTCCGAATGTGACTCGAAAGAGTTAATGCAGTTACTCAGCGCATATTTTGATAGTGAGATTTTTCGCAGCGGTGATCTGCATGCGCTCAAACCACATGTGCAGAATGTGAAGACACTGTCATTTAAATGGGGGGATTTTTATAAAATGATTTCATTTAAATTAGTCGTGTGTTTTACAATTTTCACGGTGTTAATGACTTGTTGCGCTTACTATTTGAGTAGGAAACGCTTACAAAGCTCAAATGCTCCAAAGAAACCAACCACGTTTGAAGCATTTGTCCTTTGTTATGATCTCCAACTGAATTGCTCCAAGATACTCGCGCCGTCCGAGGCCGCGTCTAACACTTTTGCTTTCTTGAATGGTGGACGTGTTGTGAGTGCTCTGATTGCCACGTTTTTTCATACTTTTATACTGCTGAATTCCATTGTCAGTAATCCGACACAGCTTTTTACTTATACCAGTAATATTGGAAATTTAGAGGTGGCCATGGATGTGTTTTTATTAATTAGGTGAGTTTTTTGTTAAATTTTAAAAATAATTTCGAATTATTTATTGAATAAAAATATTGTTTTAGTGGATTTCTACAAACCTATACCTTCCTACGAAATCGAAGTCAACTTGAAAGCATAAAACGATTAAGCTTCAGTCGAAGCGTTTGGGAAATACTGAAGATGATATTTCATCGTTATCTCAGGTGAGATTCCTTAGATTGTAAAAGTTCTTAAAACAACCATAAATCAATCTTGGCACTAAGGACCGTAGAGTCTGTGAGTGAGGCTGTACCAGTCTAACGGTGATTGAAATACTTATTTCTAATGGAAATAATACAGTAAGTTCGTGACGTCATGGATGAAAAATAGGCACAATTATTACAATTTGTTTCGAAGAAAGATGCCGAGTTGACAGACCTTACTGGCCAGTTCTTGGCAGCTGAAAAGACCGACTTTATTAACATATAAATTCCTTAATTCAATCAAGTCTCATCTATATTACAAATGAAGACAAGCTTTTACAAATTTTCTTGTTTCATATCTAGATTGGCACCGCTCTACTATTTTATGATAAGCATGACCTACATAACGCTGCAGTTTATCGGCAACACGACCGTGTTTCATGCATCGGGTTTTATGGCGGAAAACTGCGAACATTACTGGTGGCGTAATGCACTCTTCATACACAATTTATACGATTACAAAGTGATGTGCTTGATATGGACCTGGTACTTGTCATGCGAAATGCAATACGCAATCACTTTGATAGTGCTCTTGGTTGTTTATGCTAAGTAAATTGCAACTCAGACATACTTCTATACAAAATAAGTATAATTCTTATAACTTTTAGACACCCCAAATTCGTGAAGTTAACTGTATTACTACTATTACTAGCATCTCTATTGTACCAGGCTGTCGTGGGCTTACATCTAAATTATCGGATTTCACTGGAGACCACATTCACACACTTCACCCAGCTCTATACGAATCCACTTGTGCGCAGTTTTCCATACCTCTGTGGTGCGCTTACATGTTGGCTCTATCTCGAATATTATACTCAAATTCGTTCTTCAAAATTGTTAAAAAATTTCTACTGTCACCTAATTTTTTTATTACTTCTGATCTGTACAGAACCCGCTCCATTGGGGCGTGGCTATACAGTACGTGTAGAGACTTTCATATTTGTACTCCAACGTTGTTGCTATACCCTGAGCGGCTGTTGGTCCATACTCGCAATGGCGAATAATCGCATCTCTTGGTGTGTTCACTTATTTAGTGCGAAAATCTTCCAGAAAGCTATTCATGTATCCTATGCCCTGTCGCTGTTGAATCCGTTGCTCATACTTGGCATTTTCAGTGCGGGTAGCAAGTTGGTGTTTGTTGAACCGATCAGAATCGTAAGTTATCAAAAATATGTTGAAGGATCAAGTTGATATTTACTTTTATCTATTTTAGGTTGTGTTATACATCGGACTTCTTATTATTTTGTATATATTATCATTCCCATTGACTCTATTTTTCGAAATGCCTTATCGTAATATTTCCAGTATACTGATAAAGCGAGGTGAAGTAAGGCGAACAAAGTTTTCATGAAATAAAAAGTTTAATGGTATTATCTACAAATTATAACAAAAAATAATATAACTATAAAATTATGGTATTTTTTAATAACAATCCAAGCCACATGGGTTCTGCTAAAAATTTTGCATTAACGGAATCTTCAATAAAAAGTTCGTCTTGGCCATCACTATATTTTGATAACTACATCTAATATTAAAGCGGAGGCTTTGTACGTTTAGATCTTGGTCCATTTTCCGTTCCATTTCAAAGTAACAAAGAGCTCGAGATTCTATTTTAACCTATATTTTGATATCTTTTTACAATTTTTGTTTTAATATACCATATACAATTATATATTTCATTTAAAACATCAGAAAAAAATATTCAAATAGTAATTTGTGAAATTTTTATTTACAAATTTCGAAAACTAAACCGTTGGTACCTCAACTCCCACGGAGAGTCCATGAAAAGCTTTCGCCGTGACATCATAACTCATTATTTATTAATCTAAATTCAATAAACCAAAAATATATCGACAGTAAATGGATGCATCTAGTTACTAAGTAAAGGGAAAATAAAATATTAAAATTTATCTTTTTAACATTTTTTTTTTAATAAAAAATACTTCTAGTTCATTAACTAGAGAGGAATGGGAACAAATAGGAGCACCGCTGTCCTCTTGCAACTTGCTTCTGGATGAATGGGTCTCAGCCGAACTGAGAAGGCGCTGTATACTCACTAGCACCTGTTCTGTCGCAAGATCATTCTGGCCCAAAGTAAATCCCAAGAGGTCAAGGGAACTCTTTGCCCTAAACAAGGTCAATCTTTCCCAAGTTATAGGTGTTCTTACTTGTCATTATACCATCGGGACTCACGCGGTCAAATTTAAAATTTTACCGGATGCTAGCTGTAAAAGCTGCCTAGAAGAAGGTGAGGTAGAATCCTCCCAGCATTTCCTTTTGGAATGTCCCGCCTTTGCGAGATCTAGACGAAAAATCCTTGGATCTCACTTTTTTGAGCACCCCCGCGAATTAGCGGATACAAAAGTTAAAAACCTCTGCAGATTTGTAGTAGGTTCTAAGCGCTTCATAAATAAGTGAAGGGGGTTGAATTTTACGGCATCACAAAGGGCTGCTCTTGAGAGTCTAAGTGGGTTTCCCTTTCTAGGGAAACAGCTTTCGTACCTAACCTAACCTATTAACTAGATTCCAAAGATGTGTGCAAAATTAGAACAAAATCGCTTCAAAACTTTTCGAGCCGGTGAGAAGTTTCATATTGTAACTTACTTGGCCTGAAGGCGGAAACCCCAAGGTGGGTTCTTGGTTCTTTGGATAATATTTTAAACATATTGTGCTATTTAATAAGGCAAAAAAAAATTATTTTAATTATTGAAACCCACCTAACACGTTAAATGCTTTGTATTCGGAATTTTGAATAAATAAAAAAAGAAATTTACGAATCGTTGCCTACATTTCGGCGCGATATGCTATTAAAATTTCGAGGATTATGAAAGGAGGAGGGATAGAGAAGAACTCATTAGACAAATTCAATACAGATTATTGAAATTCGACAGTTTAGTTCTTAGGTTTATACTGTGGCGAGTGAGACTCAAGAAGTTAGTTGTGTAACTTTTTCTATCAGTAATTTAAGTTTCCCAAGAGCTTGACAAGCTGGCCGACAGGGGTAATACTCGAAAATTTTACGAAAAGATCCGGCGACTAACTGAAGGTTTCAAGACCGGAGTACACTCCTGTAGGACCCCCAGCGGTGATCTAGTGGTTGATGACCAGAGTATACTGTGTTTGTGAAGGGAACCCTTCTCCAGCCTGCTGAATGGCAGTGAAAGTACAACACCAGGAGATGGCGAACCCGATTCCCCAATCGACGACGATGGAACAGATGTTCCATTGCCCGACCGTGAAGAAATTATAATAGCAATTACCCGCTTGAAGAACAACAAGGCGGCGGGGGCCGATGGATTGCCGGCCGAGCTATTCAAATACGGCGGCGAAGAGCTGATAAGGTGCATGCATCAGCTTCTTTGCGAAATATGGTCGGAAGAAAGCATGCCCGACGATTGGAATCTCAGTGTACTCTGCCCAATCCACAAAAAGGGAGACCCCACAATCTGCGCCAACTATCGTGGGATAAGCCTCCTTAACATCGCTTATAAGGTTCTATCGAGCGTACTGTGTGAAAGACTAAAGCCCACCGTCAACAAACTGATTGGACCTTATCAGTGTGGCTTTAGACCTGGAAAATCAACAACTGACCAGATATTTACCATGCGCCAAATCTTGGAGAAGACCCGTGAAAAAAGGATCGACACATACCATCTATTTGTCGACTTTAAAGCTGCTTTCGACAGCACGAAAAGGAGTTGCCTTTATGCCGCGATGTCTGAATTTGGTATCCCCGCAAAACTAATACGGCTGTGTAAGTTGACGTTGAGCAACACCAAAAGCTCCGTCAGGATCGGGAAGGACCTCTCCGAGCCGTTCGATACCAAACGAGGTTTCAGACAAGGTGACTCGCTATCGTGCGACTTCTTTAACTTGATGCTGGAGAAAATTATAAGAGCTGCAGAGCTAAATAGAGAAGGTACAATCTTCTACAAGAGTGTACAGCTACTGGCGTACGCCGATGATATCGATATCATTGGAAACAACACCCGCGCCGTTAGTTCTGCTTTTTCCCGCCTGGATAAGGAAGCGAAGCGAATGGGTCTGGTGGTGAACGAGGACAAGACGAAATATCTCCTGTCATCAAACAAACAGTCAGCGCATTCGCGTCTTGGCTCCCACGTCACTGTTGACAGTCATAACTTTGAAGTTGTAGATAATTTCGTATACCTAGGAACCAACATTAACACCGATAATAATGTCAGCCTTGAAATCTAACGCAGAATCACTCTTGCCAACAGGTGCTACTATGGACTGAGTAGGCAATTGAAAAGTAAAGTCCTCTCTCGACGAACAAAAACTAAACTCTACAAGTCCCTCATCATTCCCGTCCTACTTTATGGTGCAGAAGCGTGGACGGTGTCAACATCCGATGAGACGGCACTAGGAGTTTTCGAGAGAAAGGTTTTGCGGAAGATTTACGGTCCCTTAAACATTGGCAACGGCGAATACCGCAGAAGATGGAATGATGAGCTGTTGTGTTGTTCGACGACATAGACATAGTCCAGCGAATAAAAAGACAGCGGCTACGCTGGCTGGGTCATGTTGTTCGAATGGATGAAAGTGCCCCAGCTCTGAAAGTTTTCGATGCAGTACCCGCTGGTGGAAGCCGAGGAAGAGGGAGACCTCCACTCCGGTGGAAGGACCAGGTGGAGAAGGACCTGTCTTCACTTGGTATTACCAATTGGCGCCAAACCGCCAAAAGGAGAGATGCGTGGCGCACTGTTGTGGACTCGGCTATAACCGCGTAAGCGGTTTCTACGCCACTTAAGAAGAAGAAGAATTTAAGTTTCCAAAATGTATATTATTTTTTTAAGAACACATATTTCTAAATTACACATTGATTGATTACATTAAATGTTTAAAATAGCCATATAAACCTATTAGCGAGTGTAAGTATAAGAGAATTCTTATTAAAAAGATGTCTACTTGCTTGAGGATGGCTGATTTTCTGGAAGCTTGTACATGTTGAACGCCTAAAATTTTCATTTAACACATACATAGTCTGTGTTTATACAGAAAATTAAAAAAAAAATTCAATTTACACATACAGACAAATATACACAAAGATGCATACAAAAAAGTAAATACACCGAAAAAGGCACTCATCTCATGCTGTAGATTCACAGTAGAGATAAACAAATATTTATTATACTACAATAACAGTTTTCTACTGCTACACTGCTACGTTAAGTACATAACTAACTTTATTGTTGTACGCGTAACTCCCGAAACTTGAATGTTTGCTTAAAAAATAAAATCACTAACACTCCCACAAATACCAGCGCAGGCGGATGCGAGTAGTTATGAGCATATATACTTATATAAATATATATGCATCTAAGTTTGTATGTGTATAGGTGCTTATGTATATTTACGTTACATTACCAAAGCATAAACGGCAAGAAATCCTAACGTAAACAACACAAATACAAGCACAACTATGCTTAGACACACACACACACATTCATACATATGTGTGTGTATATTTACGACACGTTGAAAACCTGTGGAGTTCACTGCCCTCACGCCTTACCAATGCCAGTAGTTAGCTGTTGACCAAGAAAAAATTCCTTGGCAGTCAACTGCAAGCAATGCAACCATTAATAGTTGAATTCACGTAAACATAGGCGCAGAGCATAGAACTATTCCTCGTGAAGACGCCTGCCAATGTGCGCACAAAGAACACGGCCACGAAGACCTTACCATAACCAAAGCGCTGCAGACAAAAGAAAACTGTTGGCCTTTTTGTTGTACGCGGCGTTTGCGGTTAGCGACGCGCGCGGCTGCAACGTGGCAAGCGCAAGGAGTTGCGCGCATGCGCCGCGCTGCTAACAGCTACCGGACAATTGCATGCCTGCAAGTACAATATTCCCGCATGCGCGCATGCCTTGCTATCGGCATGTATGTAAAAAGAGAAAAGTGTAACGTCATGCGCACAAGTGCATTCAAACAGATTCCAACACTGACTATGTATATATATATGTATATATATATCTATATATGTGTAGGTGTTCGAAGGTGTGTACATGCGTCTAATCAATTCGACGTTAGGCGTAACGACGTTCTCGCATCAAATATACACACATATGTATATGTAAGTAAGCATGTGAATGCATAGATTTCCTTTCAATCAATTCATTGTGGTGTAGACATTCGATTTCATCGTCGGTCAGGGTGTCAGGTTGTTATTGTATTTTCTTTTATGTTGTTACTTTTTTATTTAGTCGTTACAAGTTTGTAGTAGTTGTGTAGTTGTTGGTAATTGCAAGTGCAAGTTAACTTAACCTCTTCGCAATAACATCATCCTGTCAGCTTGTCTTCAAGCTGCAGCCACAAACCACAAGCGTTCGTCGTGTTGGCTCTAAAGCGCACATAAATTGCGTGGTAAACGCAAAATGTTTGACTTTAAATACGGTTTGCTAATAAAAAGTAATTGATAATAGCTTTTTAAAGTAATTGTTTTGGCGCATCAGGTGAATTCGTTTTCTTAGCCATAGACAAGGTGTTCTAAAATACAAAGTTTGCGTACTATACTAATAGGTTTTTAAGCAGCTGGAAGCTGGACAGCCGTGCTTGTGGTTTACTTCGAATTACTTTAGCAAAGTAAATGTATAAAGAGGAGTATTATGGGAGCGTGCTAAAACATTTAAGGGACTTTGTGTTTTTTTCGTTAGAGGTGAATGTAATTTTCTATAAGATCGGAACTTGTTTTTCTTAGATCTTGAGGCACTTCTCAAATGTTGCATTTATCTAACCATCCTTTCCTAGCATTTCAAAGGCTTTTCTCTTTCGCCGTTGTGAAATTCTGGATTTCCTCTGGATGAAAGACCTTGGCAGTCAATCCGAGCGTATTATTCAGAGCATAAAACGTAGCATATAAATTCAATTAGCGTTTTCAAAGACCTTCTTAAAGTTGTTCGCAAAATGTTGTATATTTCTATAAAATAAGTATCAAAAACATTATCCATTCTGATTCGGCTTTCGTTTGAAATGTGGGTACATATCATCTTCCCACTGGTACTAAGCAGAATTCGAGATCAAATTTGAAGCAAATCGGATTTTCTTTCTTTTTAATCATGTCTTGGCAGCCAGTGGTAATCATAAAATCTGTCCGTCCTTCTCAGTCAGATCAATACTGGTAGGACTCTCTAAAATTCTACTAAGCCAGATAGAAGTAAACACGTAGTAAAAATTACAAAAAGTTTTCTCAACTTTACTCTAATCCGGAAATTGCAATCAGGGTTTCTTTATTTTACTACAGTTTAAATATCTTTTACTATTATCTGTGATCGGTTCTTTCATTATTTATTAGTTATTGATATATTTGTATACAAAGAGATAGTCTTTTAAAGATCAAAAAAACTCCTTCAAAGAATTTCAACAGGTTATTTCCTAACTATTCTCCAATTATATTTAATAATGTGCTGTATTTTAAATTTTGCATTGCGCCCAAATGTAGGCAATGCTTCTTGGGTTATATAAAAAGACTTCCAAACGGTTCAAAAACGTTTAGCATAATGCTATTCTAAAACTTAAATATAATAAGTCGCTGCATTTACTTATTCTTTATAAATCGCTTTTTTAATGATAAAGAATGGATTAAGTTTTGCTAATAAGAAGACACGTTCGGAGAATGTGTATGTTATTGGCGTTCAACCGTTTAGCCAGTTATAGCTGAATCGATGAGAGCGCGCCATTCTTCTCTTTCCTTCGCAGTTCGGTGCCAGTTGGAGATTCCAAGTGTAACCAGGTCGCTCTCCACCTGGTCCCTCCTACGGAGTGGAGGCCTTCCCCTTCCTCGGCTTCCTCCGGCGGGTACTGCATCGAACGCTTTCAGGGCTGGAGTGTTATCGTCCATTCGGAAAACATGACCTAGCCGCTGTCTTTTTATTCGCTCGTACAGCTCATCGTTCCATCGCCTGCGGTATTCGCCGTTGCCAATGTTCTGAGGACCATAAATCTTGCGCAAAATTTTCCTCTCGAAAACTCCTAGTGTCGTCTCATCTGATGTTGACATCGTCCAAGCTTCTGCACCGTAAAGCAGGACGGGAATGATAAGCGACTTGTACAGTTTGATTTTGGAGAGAGGACTTTACTGTTCAATTGCCTACTCAGTCCAAAGTAGCACATGTTGGCAAGTGTAATTCTGCGCTGGATTTCGAGGCTGACATTGTTGGTGTTGTTGATACTGGTTCCCAGGTATACGAAATTATCTGCAACTTCGAAGTTATGACTGTCGACAGTGACGTGTGAGCCAAGACGTGAGTGCGCCGACTGTTTGCTTGATGACAGGAGATATTTCGTCTTGTCGTCATTCACCTCCAGATCATTCGCTTCGCCTCCTTATCCATGCGGAAAAAAGCAGAACAAACGGCGCGGTTGTTGCTTCCGATGATATCATATGATTCGGAGAATGGTACCAGTTAAAATCATATGTGTGGTAATAAAATGCGATCTTAAGATGTTTTTGAGTTTTATTAACAATTTTATGGTCATAAAGACAAATAAATATAATTTTTGGGGCCTAAAATATTATTTTTCAAATAATTTTACATACTCATTTTCCGTATCCTGAAATCAGCATGTATGTGGTGAACGGCAACATTATACTAAGTCCAGATTCAGTAACTGATTCAGGAATTAGGGATCACATGAGAAACGAAATCTCCTGTATTTTGACCTCATGTGTGTGACACAGTGCCTTCAAAAAACCAGATATCTTTCTGGTCGAAATTCATTTCTCCCAAGTTCAACCAGTGGTTGAAAATGTGAGATGAAATTTGTTTCAATCGTGAACTCAGAAGGACGTCAGAATCAAGGAGGAAGAATTAAAAGGATTTTTATTAGACAACAAAAAATTAACAAATCAATAAATATTTTGAACCGTGAGATATTTAATTACACCAATGATTCCACTGTGATTTTATTCACATTCGAAAAGTGACTGCAAGGCTATAATGCTCAGTGTGTAATAAAAGATAAAATACGCATTTAAACTACCAACCAATTCAATAAAATATATTCTGAACATAAAACGACGGCGAAATCAAAGTACTAAAGTCATATAAGAATGTAAGTATGTATGACCAATTGCATTCACAAACTTCCTCATTATAATCCTCATAAAATTCAGCTAATAGCATTAATTATTGGTCTCCCATCTTAGTCAAATAATTTGATCAGCTTCGATTAAAATTTTATTTATTTCCATGGGAAGTGAAAAAACGAAAAATCAAAGTATACACGCAAGCGCTAAACAGCCGATTTCCAGCAGTGAGATTACATTTAGACAACCCTTTTGAATTTAGAATTGGCTGTACCTGCGAAGAGCGCCAGCATCCAAAACTAAGCATTTTGTGTACGTGTACATTTGTGTTTGTAGATATGTTTTTATGAGATCTACTAAATAAGGAAAAACTTCACACACAAGAAAGAACACAGCGAGAGCTAACGAACGCCCAGTCATTTTTATTACAAATTCTGTTGCGCAGGAAAAGTTCAGCTCCCCACATGCGCATTAGACGTTGTTGTGTGGAGAAAAACCTGTTGTTGCGGCCTGCCTATTGTGTTGCACATAATGTGGCAATCAACTTTTACTTGCAGCAAATACTTCCTTATGGGAAATTTCAAATACACTTTGTATATATTTATATATGTGTGTCTGCGCAGAATTGTGAGTTCTTTCTATGCGGATCGCTGAAACTGTACCTGTGCTGCCTGTTTCTATTTCCATTTGTGCTTGCTGAAACTCAGTGGAGGCCACAAAAACTGAGCGTTGCTCCTCCGCGCACCAACAACCAACACATTCTCTTGCACGTCAAGGAACGGCAACTCTCCAAAGTCACGCCTAAGCGCACAGAAAATGACCAAGAATAGAATAGAAAAGAACAATTGAAGCATTACCCTGTCGACGCTCTCCCCCTCCTCCTCCTCCTCTAGGCCAAGCCCATGCAACAACTTTTTCATGTGTTTGTTGAAAATTTCCTTATTGCTTTCCGTTTGCTGGCAGCCGTTACAACCGACTCGACGATCGTCGTTGGGGCTGCGGCGCATGCAACACAAAGACTTTTATTATTGCTTATTATTCAATCCTTGCTTGAAATTGAAATGAAATGAACTGAAATGAAGGGGCACCGTGTCTTCTCGCATGTCGTTAATGGCTTCGTCGGAGTTTTATTTTTGTTGCCTTCGCATATTGGCGCTGTTGTTGTTGTTGTTGTTACTGGTGTTGGTGTGCGGTGCAAGTAGGTGTCAATCACCTGAAGTTTGAGTTGGCCTGTCTACTATCAGCAAAGGGGGAAATATTGACTTTGTGATTTCTTATTTCGTTGGATTTTTGTGATTTTCTCATTTTGTTCTCGTATTTTAATGAACCCCAAAGATATACGAAGTAAAGGATTTGTGTTGATTTTGGGGAAGAAAATCTGAAATTTTCCGTAAGATTAGCGCAACGAATGCGTTTCTGCCTCGTTTTTCGTTGTTTACTCTTCGCTGTCTTAACGTATTCTCCGCACACCCCTTATGCAAAGTACACAAGCAATGCAAGGAGGAAGCAGCCACATAAACAAAGGCATTTGGGGAATTTAAATATCCCCCATGTGTTCCGTCATTTGATTGATAGTACACAAATGGAATGTTAATTTTTGTAATCAAATCTCATTTTTCTTTGATATTTGATTACATTTATATGTATGCATGTATGCGTATCTATGTATGTGTGTCAATTCATATTGAAACGTCCTCATCGATAATTTCAAGGCTAGATTTTAATTCATTTGTAATTCAAATATTGATTTCTTTAAAGGCCATATAGGGGGGATTATGTTAATTTTTGTTGAGAAAGTGAAAATGTGATTTCGTTATGGAATTTTTTAACGACACTGGCATACTAGGAAATACATATGTATGTGTATTTATACGATTATTTTTACATCCTCTTCTTACATAGTTCTAATTTATGAGGGTGTCAAAACATATTCACATTGCTTTGTAAATTCAACACGTAATTATTTTCAGAAATGGCTATCGTTTCAGATATATAGAAACAGATTTTGGACTATATACCGAAATGATCATATTTACGAATTTATTTCGACGTAGAAATATGTGATAAATTATAAATGAAGAACTTATGAATATACTTAATGGAATGGAAAGTATTTGGCTGATTGAGAAATCAGCATAAATAATATCTGTTCTTGTCTTGCAGTAAATATTTCAACTAGAACACTGTCTAAAAGGCTGAATGAAATGAAAATTACACTATTTACTCTCAAACACTCTCTTCGCCCCTATCGACTGTTTTCCTTGAACCATAAAATGTAATCCAGAACCAAAAAAAATAATTCAGACAAAAGAGAAGGTCAATTTGAAAATAAACGCTATTATGGAAATGGTAAATGACTGTTACAACAAATTGGAAATTAATATTATATCGAAGACTAAAACATATTTTCTTAAAAAAAAAATCTTACATTTTCGTGTAAAAGACTTTTCAGCCTATTTATTACGCCAAAAAATCAGTAAAATTGATTTACGAGTACATGTATTTTTCTCTGAGCCCTATGTAGGACATAAGATATCGACCCATACCCAAATCTTCCTCCAGACCCCATATTCCGAATACATCGGTCAATATGTGATATATATTAATAAAATTGAGTATGAATGTTCAATTCATTTCAATTATAACGGTTGTCGGTCAATATCTCAAATCTCTTCAAACTATTCTCATAACTGTGATTTTCTCAAAAAGGTTAAGGATAATTTTGATGATCATGCATACCAAAAATTGCTATTTTTACTTAAAAATAAGTGTTATATTAGCCTAAATTGGCTCTGAACTTTGTATATTAAACATTCCATAAACAATTCGACATGTTGAGTTACAAACGAAATATATTCATAGTAATTACAAATAAAGTTGTCCCATTTTCTCATTCATGACAACACGTAGAAAGAAAAACTAAAAAAAGGAATTCATCATCATCATCTTTTGGCTCTACAGCTCTCTCTCTCTCCCCACACCCCAGACCCCACAATCAGCGTAATGCAACACCAGCGCAGGATTCAAATGTCTAATCAACAAAGTAACGGAAAGAAAAACTAAAAAAAGGAATTCATCATCATCATCTTTTGGCTCTACAGCTCTCTGTGAGCTTTGGCCTGCTGAACAATACGTCTCCTACACTGTATTTTGCGGTCTCTCTCCAGTTTTCGAGTCTGTGCTTAATTCGTCCTTCCATCTTGATCTTGGTCTTCCTCTTGGTAAGCCGATGAATGCTTTCGGGTTTAATACCTTCTTTTGGGTTTTTGCATCCATCCATTCTTGCAATATGTCCTAGCCATATTATTCGTTGCGTTTTGATAAATCGCACCACGTTATCGTGTTGAATTAGCTGGTCAAGTTCGCTATTCCATCTTATCCTCCATTTATTAGGTCAGAAAATTTTTCGTAGAATTTTTCTTTCAATTTTGTTTTGCTCTTTCGCATATAATTTAATATTATGACCAAGAATTTAGCTTTATTATAAAGATAAATGTTTCAAAACTGATTTCAAGTCACCGCCACAGCTGACACGAATAAATTCCAACCGAGAGACATGTTTCGGAGTTAGTCTATCCATTAGGAAATGGCCAATCATACTAATTATAAAACAAGTAACAGCTGTCAAAAAGACCAACTCCGAATACAGACTTGCCTCATTGAAACCCACACGTCAAAAATAAACCCTCAATACATATACAGAAATATTATAAAAATTTATAAGTATTTTATTCTATTTTCAAATCAGTTACTTTATTCCCAATACAACAAATGAAAGTCTCGTTACCTTAAACCCCGCCACATAGCATTTATCATTAACAACTGTACGTAATACTTATCACTCATATAAATACATTTTCATTTAAATACGTTAAGCCCACAATTTCATTGTGCGAGTATACGCTTTCACTTACAAATTTCCATTTTGAAATCCATCATAACTAACAGCTCATTATTCGCGCATGCGCATTGTATTCTTGTACGAGTGTACCAACGCATGTGCTACTGTTTTACAATGCCAACGACATTTCTCAAACAATCATACATATAAATGATTAGAGTGTTGTTGTTGTTGTATTTTTCAAATTGTCAATTGCTAAGCATATTACTGACCAACACCACCAACAAGAAATTACAAACATCACCATAATCATTGTCGCCATCATCATCACCATCAATATCAACACACAATCAGCGAATTCATTATGGCATTACAGACAATCAAATTATGCATCTCTGTGACATTCATAACTGACCAATGGCCATCCATCAACAGCAGGACGACGCCACACAGCGTTTGGCTGGCATGTAAACGCTCACCGCGTCATACATCATCATCTACATACGCAACGCTGAAGGCCTACACTGACCATGCTGGTCAGCGCATATTTGTATTTGTAATGAAGCGTAGTTGCCGACTGGTGTCAAAGGTGCATCAACAAGAAAGTTTTGCGTTCTTTTTGTTTACATTTCTAACGAATTACAAAATGATGACAACAAAGCCAAATCAACAAGGAAGTGAGCCAGCGAAAGCCAGCACAACACACCCTAGACCCCACAATCAGCGTAATGCAACACCAGCGCAGGATTCAAATGTCTAATCAACAAAGTAACGGTCTTCCGCACACCAACTATTCTAAGCAATGCTGTCACACACACACACACGCTTAAGATTGTATGCTTGGTGGTGGTGGTGGTGCTGTTGGCGTGGTGAGGCTGCTAGCAGCTTTTCCAGCTTTCCTCCGCAAGTGATGAGCGTCGCACTCTAGTGTGTAGCAGCGCGCAGGCGCACCATTACGCCCCTCAAATAAATCAGATAACTTCATGGTACGTGCCCCTCACCAGCGCTTGCGCGCACATCCAACCACGTTGAGTGCCTGGTGCGGCGTTAAAAACCAGCTCGCTGACATACATACAAACATAGCTGTGTAAGTTGTACGTTGTAATGGTGTAACATTATCGTCACATCTGCTGCTTTTCCAAGCATTCGACTTGTCTTTAATTATAATGAATTCACTATGTTGATGTTGATATTGCTGTTGTTGTTGTTGTCTTATTCAAATGTTAGCGATCACCTTTAAATGTCGGTACGCTTTCGGAAATGTGTGTAATATGCAAATCGAAAAGGCACAAAATTATACATTCATTCGTTAGGACATACACGCACACACACACACGCTGAACTAGACTCTCACAGATGCCCATACTAGTACACAAGCTCAAACACACAGCAGTTGCATACATTCACATACATACTTACATGTCGAAGTTGCAGCCGTGTCAGGCGAGTGAAAACCAGTTTACACTAATTTTTCCCAACTTTAATATTTTGAAATTTTCACAAAACTAGCTTGAACTAGCTGCCACTACAAGCAACGACAAATTACATTGCGACAGTCAACTTGCTGACTGACTGACTGACTGAATGTCAAAGTCACTGGGAAAATGCCAAGTGATAAATGAAGTTTTCATAATGTCACCGTATGCTTGTTGTTCTTGTTTGGCAAAAACTCATATTCACAAGAAATCAGTTCTCGGCTTAGGTGGTTTGTGCTCATCGTCTTCATAATGCTGTTAGTGTCTTCATAAAATAGAATATGAATAAAACATATGCAGCCGCAAGCTGGCTGCAATTTTTGTGGGAATTTGAGGTGAAAATATTAGATTTGCAGTTATTACTGAATATTAAAAATATTTTTGGAAAAGTAAAAAAGTCTATATACCCCCTAATACATACATATATATATATGTGATGTAGTTAATCTATGTCCGCTTTAGTGTCATACTCTATAACTAATATCTTCGATAAGATTTTGCTTTCAAAAAAATAAATATTATCCTTTTTTTCATTGATTTGCACAAGAGGCAAGAATATTCTCTAAACTTTTACTAAATCCATGACTTTCGATTTCATTTATTGACAAGCAATATCCTTAAATTTTATTAATTCTTCTTCAGTTATAATTGTAAATTATAATTTGATTTTGAATATCAATTTAAATAATCTGAGATATCAATCATAACCTATTTATGGAGCGTTGCTTCAATGTGCGCCTAAATGTAGGCAACATACAATGTAGTATTATAAAATGTGTTGTATATTTATAGGCGTTTAAACTATTTAATATTTTATCCTCTTAACGAGCTGCATCTTAAATTATTTGTCTGCTGAATTTGAGCTCATATTTTTTTTAATTACAACAATGTCCTTTTCGAATAAGTCCTGAAGGAGAACTTCACCTTGATCCTTGATATGTCGACAATACCTCTTAAACATATCACTGTTCATCTAAAGTGAAGAATTTCGATAACATATAGTTCTTTTGGATATCTAAACGTGTATGCGGAACAGATAAGAGGGAAATTGAGCTAATTCTACAACGGGATCTTTCAATTTCGACAGTGCGATCAGGCTATCAGATTTCAGATATTTTAAAGAATTATTTAAGTACAAAAGATGTTTATAAGAAAGTTTAGAAAACTTAGCGAAAATGGTTTATGAGCGTCATACCTAAAAGTTCCTAGAGGAAATAAATTCTCGTTATAGAAATCACACTTTGAATAAACTCAAATAATTATTCGTAATCCTGAAAGAAGTATTTAAGTAATTCAAATTATTTATTCTTACGAATTTATTGTTAGTTCCTTACAAATGTATATAGAAGTAAAGTACATTTAAAGAAGTTACCAAAAACAATGGATTAATATAAATATTATTTTGGTATAACAATAATCTGCTAACAAAGTGAGTTGCACCCACAATAATCTTGCTATTGTTACAACTAAATAAAAACGTAAAAAATACCAACCATTGTTTGGAGAACAAAGCAAAGTCCACAAATTCGAATAACGTCAATTCATCATTTTCCTATTGTACGGCAATTCACAATTCTGTGAAATGAGTTTTTTGTGAAATTCGGTTTTGAAGGACATGCAAATCATTAACGTGTTGCGGGTGGCGCGTTCAAAAACCACAAAGAAAAAAAGGAAAAACAAAAAAGTAACAAAACTAATCATCTTCGAACAAATATAGAAACTTACACTCAACAATAGCAATATATGGAAATTACCTGCCAATTAACACTTGAATATGTTAAGGATAAAAGGATATGACGACTCAATAGCCGCTACTTCAAAGAAAATCTCTTGCCGTGGCGTTGCGGTTGCAATTATGCAGGTTGCTGATTTTCGCTTTGAGCGTGGCTGAAGATGATGAGTATTAAATATGTTTTGCATTGTATTTGCACAAACTCAAAAGTCATCAGAACTCAAGCAATCATTATGAATGCATATGTGGCGGAAAATTTGCTGACAGCTTTTCGCTGCAGAACTGCAAGTGACGACGTTTTGTTTCTTTGTTTTGGATCATCAATCAACGCGTGGATGCTGTGCAGTAATATTAATGTTAGACTATGCATAATTTGAACGATTAGTGTCTACACGCTTCCAATGGAAATGTAGGTATGTATTTGTGATGAGTTAATATGTTTTAGAAAGAAATTTTGTTTAAATTTTCATGCAAAAATTTGGGGAATATGCTCAAGGAAATCATCGTATATTTTTGAAGTGTTTCATTGCAATTAAATGTTTCCTTTAATATGGAACATTATATAAGTATAAGTATTTCAAACTCTACAAGTCGCTTATCATTCCCGTCTTGCTTTATGGTGCAGAAGCTTGGACGATGTCAACATCCGATGAGACGGCACTAGAAGTTTTGAGAAAGGAAAATTTTGCGCAAGATTTATGGTCCTCAGAACATTGGCAACGGCGAATACCGCAGACGATGGAACGATGAGCTGTACGAGTTATACGACGACATTGACATAGTTCAGCGAATAAACAGACAGCGGCTACGCTGGCTAGGTCATGTTGTCCGAATGGACGAAAACACTCCAGCCCTGAAAGTGTTCGATTCAGTACCCGCCGGAGGAAGCCGAGGAAGGGGAAGGCATCCACTCCGTTGGAGAGACCAGGTGGAGAGCGACCTGGTTACACTTGGGATCTCCAACTGGCGCCGAACAGCGAATAAGTATGTAACCAAAAACTGCTAGGATTTCAATGGGTACTAGAGAACACTAAAATTACTTGAAGAATAATATTAATATTTAATCAAATAAATTTTGATCCATATTTATCTAGTAATGGTCTAGTAAGAATAGTAAGACGAAGTAATTACTGAAGAAAAATAATCAAGACGGCTGTAAAGCGCCTAATTGTAGGCAACATTTTATTGCTCCGTACCACAAATTAAATATTGCATTCCTTTAGGATGAACCTTAATAAACATGATGGTGACGGGAATGAAATCTAAATTAATTTTTAAATAGCTTTATTGACATATAATATATGTTTCATCATGAGTTCCTCACTTTTGGAAGAATGAAGGAACACCAAATGCCGAATTCGGTGGTTAAGATTGGTAATTGGTGTATTTCCAGTTTTTGAGGAAAATCTTGCGAAGATGAATATATGATCTTGCGATATGAATTTCTTGTACATAACTCCACGGTAATTGAAGATAACTGTGTCATTTACACTTCGTGAGTCCTGTTGGTTATTGAGATATTTCAACGTTTTTCAAAATTTTAACCTTACACAAGTGAACTTCTGAGTGAAACTTAAGCGACAGTTCCTTCTATCAAAATTATTTTCAAATAATTTGCTGAACATTTTTAATAATCATAATAATTTTTGGGAGACTATACTGTTCTATAGATATATATAATCGCGTAAAGCGGTTCTTACGCCAAATATATATATATATATATATATATATATATATGTACATATATACTGCTTTTTATATCTTTATTATATGGATATTATTACATATGAAAAAAATATAAATTTTTTCATCCAAAAATTCCATATTAAAATTAGTATAATCTGCGCAGGTGCAGAAACCATATATAATTAGTATCTACGTATTTAAATAGTAAAACATAACAAAAAAGCCAAAAAAGTCTCAGCCAGGTGTTCAGTTCCAAGATATTTTCAATGAATGGAATTTACTGCAACAAAGACAGGACTCTGACTGCAATACAAAACCTAGGCCGACACAACTAAAATTGTCTAAACAAACAATTTACGCTAAGACCAACTGAAAAGCATACTTAAGTAGACTCTAAAACGTTGTTCATTTCCCGTTGAAAGGTTGCTTAAACGAGCGTAAATTTGAGAGTTACAAAACGACGAGTAAAAGGTAAAAACTTTCTCTTACGCTAAATTTGCATAATTTAAATGGCAAAATCGGGCGAATAAGGACGGACATGTGACTCAGTGCACATACCAGCATATGTATCCACTTGGACACATATGAAAGAAACGAAAATAGATAACTGAAAGACAAGACAATGCTGTAAGACAATATGCAGCTAATCTTTGCTTTCATAACGGCTTTTCGCACATTTGACAATTTTTAGCAGAAAACAGTTGCAGCCCAGCTTCAATGCTACATATGTGCCACATATACATATCTATATATATTACAATAAGAAATCTGCCGAACAAAAAGAAACTAAATTTAGTTAAAAAGATAAAATCTAAGCAAGCGGGAAATATGAGTTTTTGGGTTGGATATACTCGGCTGGTAGTTTGTATGCGCAGCTAAACCGGCTTTAACTTGAATTCTGCCCAAACAAAGAGGCGATTTCTGCCGGCAAACAATGCGCTCACTCTTCTTTGCAATAGTTAAATACTTTATTATTTACTTAGTTAATGAAGATAAAGATTTCTGCTAAGGATAACGTCAGCACAACCACCAAACATATTGCAACAAGCAGCAACACACACATACTTCCATATGTACAAATCATCGGCAGTGCCTTTCTGCGAACGCACACATACTTTTACACAAACATATTGATAATTTCTAACGATGCATTAGGAATTAATACTCCCTGTGTATATATAAGTATGTGTGTATATGCATTTCCTATTGGTTTTTGACCGTCACCGTCCGCCTTGTCGATTTAATCCTGCTTAGCATGCGTTCTGCCACCAGCATAGCACAACCCAATGCCGCACCGCACCACGCCGGACCTGTCCCTACCGCTATCAGTCAGCTCTCATTCTGCTGTGTAGATTTTGCTCATAGATAGTTAGCCAATAATGAAAGAAAATATAGTTATTTTTGCCTGTCAGCCGATTCTAACTGCAAATGCACAACAAGTGACCCATGCATCGTTGCACAACTGACTAATCCTTTTTCCGGTGAACGGCAAACAAACTGAAAAAATAAACTCCCACACACAAATTTGATACTCAAAATACAAAATATGCAAGCAGACTCAATCTACTACATACATCCACATGGTATATGGTATATATGATTATTTTGGCGTAAAAAAAGCGCGCCAAAAATTTACTCATTTCCATTAGGCGAACAAAGAGAAATTAATGACAACCACAAAAAGGCGGCAAAAGATGTAATCACTCGTTACCGGATAGCTGTGTGTCGCTCAAGTGGGCGTCCATTGGGAAATATGAGAAGGTTTCTTCAAATTGCAGATTATTTTCGACTTATTTTTGCTATCTACGGACTGATTGTGTTTCGTTTGTGGCATGCCAGATTGGTTGACGACATCTTATCTATTAGTAGATGAGATGGGAAATCATCGGCAATATTAAAATGGACATTCACTACAGTGCTTCATAACATATGTATGTATGTATATCATAGACCTCGGTCGTTTGGGTGTTTATAAATATTATATTTTTTAAAGTCTCAATCATTACAGAATACTCAGTTGAGAACTAATTCATTGAAATGTTTGCTATCCTTTACATATACCTCCTGCCTATAGCCTAGCAGCGCTTCGCTCTTCAGCTTCCGCGATAGTCAGAACTCAAATTGTGTCTCCTAGGCGCGTCCAAAACACATTTAGTAGAAAGCTTTATATAGTTTATATATCTAATTGGGAGATCATCCGCCAAATGTATTGATAATTCTCTTCTACGATTTCTCGTGTTCAACTCAAAATTATCCAATAAATTGAGAGACCAAAATAGTTGTTAAAAAAAATTAGTTTAGTTTAGAACCAAAAGAAAGTAAGAATATATCAACTTAAAAATAATAAGGATTATGGGGTCATAGCCTTTTAGGCAAAAAATAGTTGAGCTTTCAATCATATTACCATCAAAAGTCTTGGCAAGGAAACCCCCAAATTAACCTCCCATGTAATAGTATTATTCAGAATTCTTAGGATACAAAAACTGCCTCTGTGAAACGAAGGAAATATTTATGATTATTAAACACATGGCACAGAGTGAGATTCCAGAAACTATAACGCCTATTCACTATTCATGTCGACAGTATGGTATGGCCCTATGTAGGACTAAGATGCGATCACTCTTCTGGCTAATCCCAGTTGAATCTAAAAAAAACTTACATTTAAAAGCCTGTTTACGGACTTAAAAGTTGAAGATCTCTCCATTTGTCAGTAAAAATTAAGGCACAAATGATATATGGTACAGAACCTCGAAAAATTTTCTGGTAGAGGATTCAATGATATATTTTCTTTTCATTTTAGAATAAAAAAAATCGGAACCAAAGAATATATAAGGCAGAAAATTTCTATCTCACATATATCGCTTATTCGGAGATCACCTATTTAAATATTTACCATACATGTGACCTTTGACCTTTTGAAATCTTGATCTTAAGTAGGATATAATGAAATTATTGTTATGATCTAAGCTCATTCTTCCTCGAATACAAGCACTTTAATCTTTTATAAAAATAATAATATTATTAAAAACGTTTTATCTTTAATTGGCGCTTAGCCTAAACGATTAGTCAACTTCTAAAAAAATCGAACAAAATTGCATAGACTCCTTCGTATCTCTACATATTTATGTTCATATACAGATATACACAACTATGATTTAACATTTTCAAAAAAAAAAAAACTTTCGCCACATCATGCTGTCACCATTCATCTTCCCAAAATATCCCCTGTGTATGATATGCACAGTATATGTACCGTTATGTTGTCATTTGCCTAATTTGTATGCAAAGGCATCGCTGCCATTACTAAAAAAAACTAATCATAAAAGGAGCCTAACTAATTTCTACCGACATTATACACTATGTTACATGGTATGATAAAAATAACTCGAGTCATTGGCGGCATGAAAATCGATTTCACGAATGAAGAAACTTCAAGTATTGCAGCAAATGCAACAGAAGCCGAAAGGACAACAACACAGCGCACTTGGAGGCAACCGAACGGGACGAACATACCATATGATCTATGGGCATGCACATGCACTTAACATCTTTCGTATGTATGTATATATGTTTGTGTATCGTGTGTGTGTGTGTATTCTAAAGTGTCGGCAACCGGTCAAGAAGGATTGTGATAACTCATGTGTGTGATGTGATACAAGTAGCCGCCAAAAGCGGAAAAACAACAATATTTACAATACTTGCATGCCAAAGTAGTGCCTGCACTTGTGTGCAAGTTGCTGTTGTCCCTAAATCAATAGTCAGTCAGCTAGTGTTTGTGGATGCAGAAATGCTCGTTTGGCTTATAATAGATGCAACGTCATTAATTATATAATGTCGTCAGCAATGTTTTAGTGGGCTCTGATTCATCTAATTGCTTTCACAGGCTCCTTGGTTTGTTTGTGGACGACTTGTAGCAGAGAGAACGTCACTTTTCGTTGACCTCTAATTTGTTTACTCTATGGTCGAAATGGTGGAGTGAAAAATCTACGAACACACTATACCAAATAATTTTGGAACTTCAGTTGAGATTTTATCAGAAGGATTTTATGAGCGGTATTTTCATAAAAAAGCTCCTTAGTGACTTAGGTGCGGGTGATTGAAAATATAATACCTCCATTTGTAGCATAACTTGAATTAAAAACAATATTTTGAGAGATTTAGGTAACTAAAGTAGTTTATTTAATATTGATAAGGAAGAAGAGGCAGTAAAGCATACTACGTCAGGACCAAATGAATACAATGAATGTATAATATAATTTATATATATTTAATCTACAGAGCAGCTCTACCTCTTGAGGGTCTTAATCGTAAATGGATCGTTCACAGAATATTGGTTTTAAAGCACTTCACTAATTGAAAAGAAATACAGTCCAGGCCACTCCAGACTGAGATCTCTAAAATCATTCCTCATTTATCATACTCCTGCAGCTCAAAATGGCTTTACCAACCTAATTATACCCTGAACAGGGTATATTAAGTTTGTCACGAAGTTTGTAACACCCAAAAGGAAGCATCGGAGACCCTATAAAGTATATATATAAATGATCAGTATGTTGAACTGTGTCGATTTAGCCATATCCGTCTGTCTGTCCATCTGTATATATACGAACTAGTCCTTCAGTTATTAAGATATCGTTTTGAAATTTTTCAGATGTTATTTTCTCTTGAAGAAGCTGCTCATTTGTCGGAACTGCCGATATCGGACCACTATATCATATAGCTGCCATACAAACTGAACGATCGGAATCAAGGGATTGTATGGAAAACTTCCGCATTTTACTATATATCTTCACGAAATTTGTCATGGCTTACTGCTTAGGGTAATAATATAATCTCCGAAGAAATTGTTCAGATCGGTTAACTATATAACCTTAATGTTTCTAGCAAACAACCCGCCTAAAAATAATTAAAGTAAAATGTTTTCTTTTTTTTACTTACTTTTTCTTACGTCTTTAGATTTGCTTAAACACATAGTTACTAAAAGAAATGCACCTGTGAAGGGTATATTAGCCTCGGTACAGCCGAAGTTAACGTTTTTTCTTGTTTTTGATGAGCATCGGGTCAGTAATGAGATAGCTCGACAATTCTTATAAAATCTCTGAACGCCTTGACTGTTGGAAGGGTCACGAGTTTGTTTACCAATCCCCAGATTTTATATCCGATAAGATCAGCCTTATTAGAATTCTTTCAAGGAAAAATTGTATCAAATATTTTTTCGAAACCGAACAAATTGTGTGCCTGAGTTAATTAGAGTTTGATAACGGTTACCTCGAAATTCGCTTCCGATCGGTTTATGTAATTGTTAAGCTCTTTGTGGAGACGTTTTTGATTGTTTGCGTCGTTCAATCACAGTTCGATTAATGTTGTTATAATACTGCACTATGCTTTAAATAAATATTCCACACTTAAGTCTTCCACAAAATATTCTTGAAACTCCAAAAAAAAGCATATATTCCTCGAAATTTTCCTTCATTATGGTTACCAATGGCCACTGTGGCTTGAGAGAACTACTTTTGGCTATTGAAATTTTATTTTTAACTTTTATTGACCATATGCTTTGGTATAAGATTTCAAGCCAATCTGTAAGTCAATGCTTTAAAATGTATTTCACAGGACATTGCTAACGGTCACTTCTATGTGACCATTACTATGCCTACAATATGTATCGACTAATTAACCCTGCTGATCGCTGTATTTGCTTTATTTTATTTATATAGCTAATATAAACAAAAAGTAATGATCTACAGCATCCTTTCAAGGACACATTCCACGTATTAGATTACCGTACAAGCAGAAATTCATTGGAAGCAAGATGTGCTAATGGCTTCAAATCTAAACAAACGCCATGGACTGACAATAAAAACACCTAAACGAAACAAAAGAGAAACAAAATGCACCAAATGACTATTAACACTTGACTTACTTGAAGATTGAGGAGCTGATATGTGAAATGTACGCAAGTCTAATGGATTAGAAGGAAATTAATACCTTACCTTCATACATTTGTACATATGTGAACAGGCGAATGCGTATGCAGCGCTTGACAGCAACGGCTCCAGCATTTCCTTGACACATACTTGTGCAGACACATAGGAGGTCATCATTAGTGATGGTCGCTTCAAAGAGCTAACTGTGTGGTGTTGATCGGGTAATAAAATTAAAAAATATATAAATACATGCTTATCCATATACATATGTGTGTAATTTGAGCTGCCCCATAATGCACAACCACTACAGTTGCTACTCCAACAGGATGCTTACACACACACACACACATCCAAAGCAAAGCCAAATTGACCAAAGCAAAGCCTCGCTCCATTTTTGCTATGCTTATTTTTGTTTTTCTTGTTTTAGTCAGTTTTTTTAAAGCATGTACAACATGTGCAGTAACAAACGGCAAAATTATGTATTGGCGCGCCAAAGCAGTATCGGCTTACAAGTGGCCAACTATGTAAACAAATCAATTGGTGCAGGTTCTGCATTCTAAGGCATCCCGGTGTCGCAGGCGACGCCGGTGAAGTGCGGTAAGTGGTTGTTGATTTTAGTAGGTGGCAGTTACGGCTGTTGTCTCGACGCTATTTTGCATTTGCTCAGATGTTCCAGTAACGGTATCGTCCAAGTGACTACGGTTATTGGCGATTATTATATTATGTTGTTTGGCTACTAACCAGATGGTGGTAACTAATAATATTGTTTTGGGTAATATGATATGATCCGAGCGAAATTTCGGCACTGCTTGGAGTGGTGACGTAGTTTGATTTAGTTTTGATGGAGGGATATGGAAGAATAGGGGAATCCTGGAGCGGAAGTGGAGGGGAATTCTTCTCTTAGGACAAGTGTTGGTGGAAACAGGTTGATTGAAGGAATTTGGTGCTTCCGCTTACAGCAGACATCGTTTTAACCTCCCCATTACAGGCAAATTTTAGTTATAAGACTTTTTTGGGCCTTAAGGGGGCCATTCCATGTGATGAATATTTTTATTTTCATAAATTCCTTACTTAATATGTCTAGAATACGGTGGTAATGAGATTTTCATAAATTTTAAGTCGATTTAAAGATACAGCAGTTAGAAGACGGAGCTATCCGAAGCGCATGGAACGCTCTATTATTATCTAAAAATAATAATTCAAAAACGCATGGAACGCTATATTATTATTTAAAAATATTTTTTTTTTAATTTTTTAAAAGTCCAATTTTTGGTATATTCACTTGATCGTAGCGGGTTCCATGCATTTAAGCTTACAGATTAAAACGTCGCTAAGCCAATCAGCCGAAATCGTGGAAGAATTGCGAGCACATTTTTTTGAGGCGGGGTTGTTCAGAACTCTAACTCTAGTTCTACACAATATTTTTAATTTAAAATGTATATTTATACTTTCCAAACATATATTAAAAAATGATAATAAACTTAAGGTTCTATCTATTTACTGGTCGTAGAAAGCTTCTAATTTTTTTTTCAAGTTATTATAAAAAAACTTAAATTTGAGAGATTCCCGACGCCAGGATCTAAGCTCATGGCCAAATGGTCATGCCCTTGGCTGTACTCCGATAAGATCAGCTTCCAAATTTATTATCTGCTCTGCAATACTAGGTTAATTATGTTCCACAAGGATAAGGCATAATTTGCACGTAAAATTAAACTCCAGCTTTAATTCTTGACCAACAGTTATCTATTCTGAAGAAGAAGAATTGTTGTTATTTTCATGTCAGAGAAAAATCAACGGAAATAAACTTGTCAAAGAGTTTTCAAAACACTCTTAAAAAGCTCATATATTATATCGTTCATATTCTTTTACTTTATATATGTTTCCTATCCTATAGATATTACTCTTCAAGCTGTTTCCTTTGTAGATCTTAAACCTAATATTGCTAATGATATTAATAGTTACTAACATTGATACAATAATAACATAATAAAGTATATATTTCCATAAATGTTGATTAATATGAGAATTTTGTTCGAGATATAACTTCAAGCTTGTATTTCTCAAACGATTTATTGAAGATAGTTATATGAATTTCGATTATAAAGCAGATATTTTTCTTATTAAGTCAAAAATATGTACATTATAACATATTTCGTTTGAAGTATATTTTCAAAGTACATAAGCTTGTTCCTTCAGCAGACCGCTCGACAAGATAAAAAGCCCTTGCTTCAGGAGAAGTCAGGCATTCGATGACGTCAAGAGACAAACTTGGGCGCCCCATATATCATTCTAGTATTATTTTTCTTTTATTTTATTTTTTTAAAGCTAAACCTGGTACCCCCTGCGGTTGAAACTCGGCTAAACATCTAACGTAGGTGTAAATGCCAATTATTATATATTGAACTAACAGTTTCACTATCTTAGGTTTCTTTTTATGGCAATTTCAACACTAACACTGCTATTTGTACCCCGCCACATGTGTGAAAAATTGCGAAAGTGATGCGCTGATAATTATAATCATCTCAAACAGTACATTTTTTTATACTGTTTTGCTTTTTTGCCCATCCGCACTTGTGTTTACAAAGGAAATGCCCTAATGTGATTTCCGAAAATCACATTTTTTGTGTTGTGTAAACTTTGTATGGAATTGCAATACTCTACGAGCCTCTCTTATCTAACGCTCGGCATTTTTTTTATATAGAACAGATTTTTAATTTACTGCCAACACTGAAAAATGAGACTGTCATTTCATTTGGCATTTTATCACTTTCCGCCTTGAGCTGTATTTTTTTTTTTTTACCCAAATTATTTCGAAAACAAGTACAACAATACAATATGATTGCTAGTAAATAAGCCGACAATTATATACCACAACGCCAAGCAATGGCCAAACAACCGCCGAAAATGACACTGACTCCAAACAAACTATTGTTGTTGACTTTCAACGGTATATACAGCGTACAATAACAATAACAATAACAATAGCAAAGTACTGAATTATTTCGCAAAACACTTCAAAGTCCTTTTGTTCAATGCCAACTTCTTCTTCTATCTTTAAGGACTAGGCCCAACATTTCTTCATAGATGCGTAGCGATAAGAACCACAGCAGGTCGCACGCACTTGTGGAACTCAACTCGGAGCAAAACTCAACTACATTCCTATAAGCGTATATACCGTTTAGAGTAGGGTGCGGAGAGAACAGGCAGCCACCGCAATACATTCAACAGGTGAAAGATTCATTAGGCAATGCCAAGTGGGTAGATTTTGGGTTTTACGAAAGTAATGTTACAAATTTGTTTTTGTTTGCTTTCTTTTTTGTGCGCGCAGGGCGGCATGCATTGTTCGAGAGACCAGCCACCAATTTGCGCTGAGTCAAGTGAAGTGAAAGGACCTGTGCGTATCAAAGTGCTAGTATCTTATTAATGTGCAACATACGAAATGACGTCTAAAGCGAAAAGCAATTGGCAAAGTAGAATAATAGCATAATAGCTGCATTTCGGTCCATACCTGAACCGTAATTTTGGCGCGCACTTTTTCTCGTTCGAGACCCGCTTTTCTTTGGAAATTGGAAAATCAAATTGCAAATTGATGTACTTGGAGTTTGGGTTGGTCGGTGATTTTTGTGTTTCTCACACATAAATTAGAAATCTGTCATGGCCTTTGTCCGGCATTTAATGATCTGCCACTTGATCCTTAGTGCATGGTTGTCATGGAGCATATACATATGTATATATGGTATAAATTTGTAGTTTCTGTTATTGTTTTGTTATTTGCTTTTGAAATTTTATGATTTTTTACCGCATTTTGTCCTTTGTGTTACTTAAGAACTCCGACAGTTTTTATTTTGATTGGCATTTTTCGATTTATGGCAAAGAGGAGTGGATTCGTCCAACACATGGTATACTAGTATATGATCGGGTGGCATGTTCTGGTTGCCACTTTTAGTCTATGCCGCGTAATATGGTTGCTCTTTTATGACGGTTAGCGTGGGCGTTTCGTATATTTAACGGCATATCCTACAATGTTGCAATAAAATATTGTTGTTCTTTTATTATAGCAGGCGTCTATTAAATTTGTTGTAGTTGCAGCCTCCACATGTGTGGAACACCAACGTTGCGATTTTTGCTTTGTTTGACATATTCCTTTCGCATTATTGCACGAACAGTGTGAGCACAACTGTTTTACGATGCTTTGAGACAAAGCGCTCAAGTGCCTGCCAGACTTTGTTGCACCTTGCGTTAGTCACTTGAGTTAGTGTGTAATTAAAATTTAGTCAGCGTGTAAACCGCTGTGTTGTCTGCACTTTCTAAGCCAGACTTTTGTGCGACTTGTTGGTTATTGTTGTTGTAGAGGACAAAGCAATTTTTGCATAAGCAAACAGGTTGCTTAGTGGAATTGTAACCTGCTGCACAACGGGATAGGCGCCAACTCCAGCAGCCAGCTAGATTTCAGCAGGTTGCACAAGCGCTGCAGTACCAAAAAATGTTTCAATGCTGTTGAGTATGCGCATGCGCGCGCTGCGCTTGGTGCAAAATTGTCAGCATGACTGTGCATTAACCTTTTGCTTTCTTCTATAGTGTACTATGTCAGCAATGCTGATAAATCGTCTCTGCGTCAAAGATTTCAGCGTAAAATTCAAGAACAAAGGAATCTCTCGCAGTGTGTCAGATCAAATCTTCATACTATATACAATCTATATATAGTATACAGTGATCTTTTGCAGGCTTACACACTATTTTCGTTTAACTATATGCTCATTTTGTACAAGCGGTCTTCAAGTCTACCACTGACAGTGTAGAAATGCTTTTCGCTGCTTATCCATAACTACTTTGACTCCTTTCATGAGAGATTTAGTAGAATACTATAAAAGGACTCACGTGTCATGACAGCGATTTATTCTTTTCTTTGGCTAGAAAATCACAATTAGCTACAGCTCGCAAATACATGCCACAAATGAAGATTACTAATTCGTATTTAATATTTTCCGCAATATTGAAACAAAGGATGTATTAATAACATTTGCTTTGGTTCGTGTAGCAAATTAAATGAGATTTAAATAGAATATAATGCAATGTACTATTTTTCGAAAGGTAGTTAGACCATTTAGACCTTGTAGATCAATATGTATTATAAATAGAAATATACAAACAATTTTTAATATTTAACATATCTTCACGAAAGGAAAAGTCTTGAATTCTAACTAAAATCATATTTAAAGAGGTTTGGTATCAATTAGAATAAATAAAGATATTAACGATTTTGATGCTATTAACGAAATAGTATTAATTTTGAGGTGGGAGATATTTGAACGAACGTCTTTGCCAATTAAGATCAAAAATATTTTATGCAAATAAGGAAAGGGCATAATCTTTCACATTTATAATATTTGTTTGAGTCCTACAACTATTGGAGTGTATAACTCCCAAATGAAGCTACGCCGACAGCTTTTTTGTAAAGTTTTCTATATACATATGTATGTATTTCAAAGGTCGTTGTTTAAAGATTAATTGAATTTCAGATTCAGTTTTATAAGCTGGAATTAAGATTCTCGCCCCACATACCAAAATGAAAACTCAACACTTGTGAAACAACCTAAAAAGTCCATGGTTTATCGAACAAAATTGTATCAGACCACAAAAATTGTTAAAAATCGGTTCAGTCTGTTCTATTCGCCATATAGCTACTATTATGATTTTCGTTATTAATTCCTCCTAATACAGTGTATATAGTTGATGTGATAGAGATATCTTAACAAAAGTCAACGTTAACTAGGATATTATATTGGTACAGAAAATGTGTGAAATCGGTGCATAAATTCCTCTAGCTCCCATATACTACATATGTATAATGAAGTTAATTTTTCTAGCTGACTCTATACGGTCAATATGTCAATAACTAGAGTCTGGCCGAGTAATCGGCCTTGGTATCGGCATCGGTCAGTATCGGTAAACTATTGGGAATAGGTCGGATATTATCAGTAATTTAATGAAATTGTGTACAAAATGATCTTTCGATTGACTTCATGCCACATACATATATCGTTTGATATGTGAGATATTTTAAAGTAATTGGAACACATATTTTTTGCCCAAAATTTGGTTTAATATAATTGAACCTGTGTCTATGTCCTAGAGACCTTTGTATTATTCTACGTATCTGATTCGTGATGATCTCATACTCTAAATCTTCAAACAAAATATGTTAAAAAAAATCCATAAAATATTCTGTTATCTAAATTATTCTGACCAGGTGATCAAACAAAATTTTCGAAGTAACCATATTTAACAGAGGTAAATGGGACTAGACGGGAGAGCATGGTTGAATGATGTCACTGAAATAATTGATAGAAAAAGTAAACTCCCTAAGGCTGTTCAAAGTAAATTCAGAATTAAAACATTGAAAGGAAATTGAAAATATATCCTAATCTCGTCTTCTCTCAGGCGATGAATATAAGTTATTCTTTCTCTATCCTATGATATCATATTTAAAAATATATTACTTTTAAAATTTAATACCAACTCAAATCTAAAACTTAATTTGGTTGATTAGTACACTTTTCTCATCCAAAGATTCACAAAATTTCTTGAAAGCCGATTCATACGAACGACACGATCTCTCAAGGGGTTTCTTCCCTTTGTAATATCTAGATTTCGGCTTCGCCACAAAAGTCCAAAGCATTCGTTATTATCGGTCACTAAAGAACTAGGATTCCCAAGATTTTTCCGAAATCTTTATCTAAGTTATTAATAGTAAACAGAAGAAGATCTTAAGATGACCTGACCTGCCTAAGGCAATAATACTATTAACGCCATATTATTAATTTAGTTTAATATTATAACAACAACAAAGACGCTGAGTTGTGCTGTGATTATTCACTGCTTTTTCTTCTTTCGTCTTTCTAGACAGCCCATCTGTAGTAATTGTAACTGATACCAACAAAAAAAAAAACAAGAAATACTACACTTATCAACAACATCCTGATCATGTTCATTCAAGTTGAAGAATAATGGGATAATCAGAGCGCCAAGAAAGGAAGCGCTGACCACAGCGCCGCATTTGTGGCAATGTAAGGACCGCAAAGTTAAACAACAACAACCACACTCTGATGTGAAGCAAGTGGATACTGCAAGGATACAATGAGATAGCCAATTATCGTGTTACATACGTATCGGCAAACGCAAAAAACAAGCGAATAATAAGAGAATTATGATGAAATGAGCGAACTCGAAAGAACTGTTTAAATCACCGCCAATGCGCAGGCGAGCTAACTTCCGGTGGCAAGTAGAGTATAAAAGTACACGAAGTGATATAAGAATTGATTTCTATGAATTTCACTGGAATCAGGCGAGAAATTCGACAGGAAATAAATGTATATAAGATTTGCATATGTGTCTTGAAATGTCCACATGCTTGTTTCTTGTGTTCGTCAAATCGTTCCCGCGCAAAGTGCTGGAAATGCCGTTGAAATTGTTAGTTGGCGGCATGGTTCACGGCACGGTGCACTTCTCGATTACGGTCACACCTGATGACAATTAAAATGTGGCATAGAAAAGACGGGGTAAGACCCCCGAATATGTGGCATGCAAAGATATGCTATGTAGTAGTTGTTGTTGTAAGAAAATTTGAATTGTTAATTCATGCACTGCAATTTGACTTGGCAGGTCAAATAAGCCACCCCAATAAAGTGAATGCATGCATATGTCGGCTCTTGTGGCGTCGTATAAATAGTTTTGCTCTAATGCGCACGTGCGGCGGGTTCACAATCCGTTGTAAGAAAAGTGTATAGCGCGAGACAACTTCCTTCCGACCGCGCCTTCTTCCTTACCTACTGCTTCGCTGTGTTGCTTAGCGCTTCGGCTTCGGCTTCAAATGTCAAACGGTTGAAATGCTAAAATTCTAAAAAGACTCGCTTCGCGCAGGAAAAACGGAAAAACTTGCTGCAGCAGGCGATTGTTGTCAAGAGTGTTGTTGTTTACAATAATTATGGAGAAATTATCAAAATTCTTATTGTTAATAATGCATGTGCTGTGTATGTAGATATGTGTATGTTGCATTTAACAGTCGCATGTGGCATAGTCGCGGTTACGTTGCACCCCTCACATGCACCTGACTCACTAAAGTCATTATACGCGCACATTCGACGAATTCGTCTCGTTTAATCGAGCAGCAGCGGACCGAGTTGGCCCGCCAAAAGAAAAAACAAAAACACAACAAAACGCTAATACAAGCTATGACATAAAAAAAGAGAACTTAAAGAAAAAATAATAGAAAGAAACACTTGCTACTATCAAAATGAAGCGTAGCACGCGCTACGCCACCTAACCACCACCAGCGCCACCACCACCGCCGCGTTGTTGTTGCTATTTGCCATTGCCTGCGCTGATACTTAGCGAGTTATTACCGCTCGGCAGCGCGCGTCTTGGTGCGGTTAGCAGCTAGCGAAGCGCAGCGGCATAATTTGGACACGCAACACTGCGCATGCGCCGCCACCACAAGGGACGAGGTTCTACGAGACAACAACTTGTGGTGCAAAAGCATCGCTCGGCGTACCCTAGCTGCTAGTGACGCGTTGTTGTTATTGTTGGTGTTGGCGGTGGTGGTGGAATTTTCTTTTGACTTTTCGACTGTTCGGCAGGAAAATGTTTCGCTTGCGTTCGGCGCTTGTTGTAGGGAAAGGATACTAAATTTAATAACTGCGCAAGTAAGGATACTCAAACACGCACGCAAACTTGGGGATGGAAAATTTGTTATAGCAGTACTGCATGCAATTGGAAGGACTAAAACATCTAAAATACAATTTTCTAAGCATGTTACGCTTGCGCATTAGCATTTATATTCGGAAAGTGCTGCACCCAGTCAACAATTTTACTTGCTTATGTCGCTGGATGATGAAATAATATATTCGGTGATTTTGTGTGACCATTTTAAGAAATTCCTATTATTTTAAAGAAAGGCTATATTTTGGAAAATTTTATTGTATTATTGATAACACTGTACAACACTCGGCTGGCTATTGAACCAGACTAAATTTTTGCGGGCACTTCCATTTTTTCGAACTTCAAAACCAAATATTTCGATATTGGAGGCTAACTTCGAAAATCGAAAAATACAGTTTTCTTACTTAAAACTGAATTTTCCGGAAAAAGTTAGTTTGATCCAATACCCAGAAAAAAGTCGATTAGCCGTATAGTGTAATACATGCCTGGCTTTTCACTGTAATTACAATTTTTACCAGCAAACATTATCCAGAGATTTGAGAACAAGAAAAAGCCACTGAGAGCCTGATCCCAGGAGTTTGGCTTAGGTAAACCCTAATATTTCTGACCGATGCGGGCAATTACTTTTATATTTTTAGAGGGTCAAATTGCTCGATGACACTTTTTTCCATGAATCTAAAATAATTCTATGCTTTTTTTTTTAATTTTTGTCATCATCTTCAGCGTGCATGTGAACTGTGCGGAAAGTCTGTACAAACTAAGAATCTGCTCGTTGAATCAATGTCAATTTTGTGACATAGAAGTGGAGATACCTAAGTATAAACTCCTTGATTATCCTGCAATCGCGAGAAAAGGAGTCAATTAAAGGGGGGCTCTGTATCCACAAAGAGATAATATCACGTCCATCAGCGCTGGAAAACTATCATATTAAGCTTTTTTGACGCGACGGTGTTAAATGATATACTGCAATAATTTAATGTAACCATAGGTCGCAGTGCGATCCTCAATATCTTACAATAATCTAATCTAATGGAAATAAGTAAACCATTTTGATTGCCCCGCCGACTTCGGATAACACTCATAAAGCTACTTTTTGTTATCACAAGAAATATTCCAAAAAACAAACGTTTTATTCATTTTAAGATGTGAAAACTGCCATTAACCATTCCATTAAATAACGCGCGTCTTTTGATGTTCGAGTTTACGCACTAGAAAACATATAAATTCAATTCTAGTTACATTATCTAATAGAAAGGATTTGATTTTTTTTTTTTCAGATTGTCTTTGAGACACTTTCCAGTTATTTGACTAGAATGAATAAATAGAGGGTTCTACAAGAGTTAAGGGGCACACCTAGTGTAATGGCCTAAAAAAAGTGTTTTTTGGAAATTTTTATTAAAAAATATACTTTATCAATTATTTCAAAATTTTAAGAAATCATACATGTTTCAAGAAAATACAGTGAAATTTTTGAAGAAAAAAATTAAATATTTTTTAAGTTATAGTCGATCTCCAACGGCGCGAAAAAAAGGTCCTTCACTGCTGCAGTGATTCCGGCCTTCTCCGTGGAAGAAATCTAAAAAAATATTCTAAACTAGATAATATTGTCTGTACAATGACCTACGATAAAAAAATAGTCGAATTTTACCCAAAATTTTGGTCGTTTTTGGCCTGCTAAAATTCGATTTTTTTATCAGATCAAAAATCGATATGTCATTGTACGGAAAACTTCATTCATTTGTTTTTGAGTAATCACTGCAGCAAATTCGGAAAAAACGCGTTTAAAGATAAAATGATCGTTTTTACTGTTACCGAGCGGCTGCTCTCTAAATTGCTATAACTCAAAAACTATTTGAGATATCGATTTGAAATTTTAATATGTTATTTTTAAAGATGTAATCTACCGAAATATGAAACGAAAAAAATCGATTTTTTTATAAATTTCACACTAGGTGTGCCCTTTAAAATCCGCTGCTACTAGAGATATGTTTTTTAAGAGTTTTAATATCACCTCATATTGTTAATCAAAATTTTATATTTTAGATTTTTACAAAATTTTGACTTTTTGTTAATTGGTTTATGCTGATGTATTACTTAACAGAATGTTAGCGGTTTATTGTTTAAAATTTCGCCACCATCGAATAGTAGTTCCGTTCTATACTTTTTTAGTTATGAAAAATTTCCAACTTAACCTCACAAACTATAAAACATAAATGCAGCCCAATAATATCAAAGGATAATCCTTTCATCTCATTATGTACAAATGTTTGTTGGGTTAAATGAAAGTCCTGTATAAAATAGTAGCTTAAACACAACAAAATATATTTACAAGTAGGAACGCACACACATCCACTCAAAATGTTTTATTATGCATAAATGCAAGGAAATGAAAACGCCATCTGTGCGCAGAGGTGTTTGACTAAGGGTGCAGCAGCTACTGTATTTATCCTCCAGCACCAACGCCAGCACCACCACCACCGCCGCCGCCACCGTGGTTGCTGTTGCTATTGTTGTTGCAGGACTCACTCGCTCGCTCGCTCTATTACCGCACTATTTTTAATGACGCGGCTGTATTGTTATCGCTGCTGTTAGACGCGTCGCGCATAGCTCGTGCCATCAATTTAATCATCTCAACGGTGACGTGGGCTGATGCAACACCACCACACATCTGTATGCAATGCAAAGTATGTGACACAACAACTGTGAATGAGGGTGTGAGCTATGTTGTTTTGACTTAACGCGCGGCCAATTGCAATGTATATATTTATTTTTGTTTGTTGTTTTTTTCTTGTTATTGTTGTAGCGTTACGTTAAAGGCGCGCAACATAAAGAAATTAAAAAGAAACCGTTGCATATGTGGCAAGGTGAATAAACTCGCGCGCAAAGCAGCATTAGATTAAAAAACGAACGAACGCTTAGAAAATAAACACACAGACACACACACACACGTGTAATTTGAAGAATGTCTTTAAAGCGTTAGAAGGTAAAAATTAGAAGGCATATTTGTATAAGAATTTGTTGTAAGTATGGCTTTTTTTGTTGTTTGTCTTTTGGGGCGTGCGTCGTCACATGGGGTTGTTGACTGATAGCACATAAATAAAAAACAGAAACTAATGCCAGATAACCGAAAAATATAAAAAAACGCCACGCACCCATTAGTCGTTGGAGAGCCTTGCAGAAGGCGCGTGCGCAAGCGCGGCTGTTGTGTATGCTCTCTGTTTTTGTTTTTGTGTTTTTTTAATTGTCAACCAAAAATAGAAAAAGCGCGGGTGCCAAGACACACATATGCGTCGTCAGCATGTGCACCTTGTGGCTGCGCGCGTGCCAGATGCGTACTTCTAATTGCAGTCACTAAAACAAAAGCTGCCATTCAGTCGTTTCGGGCGCAATTGAGACGAGTTTACTGCGCGTTCATATACTTTTTGTATGCACTGTACTGATAAGCGCGTGGGGCATGCATTCGCTTAGAGTTTTCCTTGACCCAATTTGCAACTGCGTATTGCGAATTCATACTGCGCAGTCGCATTCTCAACACAACTTTATAGACGCGACCCACTTTTCTACGTCAAATCGCAAAAATGAAGTCAAGAAGTTCAATTTAGTCACAGTAATGACTCTTGTTTTGCTATCGACAACGGAATTTGGAGCAGCTGGACTATCAAGACAAAGCAGTTGCTACTGTGAAAATGAACAAGTCGCAGAAAGAAATATTATTTCATTATACTAATTGGAGGTTTACTCGCAGTATTGGGAGGACTAATTAAATAGTTATTCAGTTCAGATGAAACAATTTTAATCACTTTGATTTCTTCAAACTATTTAAACCTGGACCATATACTTAACTGATTTTGACCTTAAGGTATATAAGTTAAACTTAGCTAAATAAATTATAAGTAATACAAGTATTTAAGTTGGATAATAGAGTCACAGCATTTCACGTTTGTTGTTTCTTGGGGTCAAAAATCAGGAAAATGTCGTTGTAGATCTGGACGGGAAAATATAAAAGCTACGGAACAACTTTACTATAATTTTAATTGATTTGTAACAGAATAAGAAGGTCGATTGTAATCTGCAAGCATCTCTTCCAGCCATTTTTTACTATCAGTAATATTTTTTTTTGAGTAGGTTCCTCAATTCAATGTCAAGAAGAGTACGTTGAGGAGTTATACCACAGGGTGTGTAGTAATAATGAATCCAGGTCCTTCTAAAGCTTAAGATATTATTTTTTGATTTTTGACTATTGTAGTGTATATTATAATCCAATCTAAATTATCATATATCAACATTTTTATTCATTTTGATTGATGTAAAGAAATCGGGGATCGTAGGATCTGCTATTTGCTAACATTTACGTGGAGAGTTTATGAAGAGGAACGCTGATCCGGTTAATTAAAAAACCTTAGAAAATAATCTTCAGCACAGAATAATTTCTTCGTTAACCTTTTTGAGCTCAATTTGTTGTTTTATTACTCCCCAATTTAGAGTCCGCTTGACATTATTCAGAGAATAAAAAGGCAATGGCTACGATGGCTAGGTGGGAATGGACGAAAGCATTCCAGTTTTGAAAGTGTTAGATGTAGTACCCACGGATGGAAGCAGAGACCTCAACTCCCTTGGAACGTTCAGCTGAAGAATGAACTGGCTTCGCTTGGTATTTCCAACTGGAGCTAAATTTTGAGAAAATAAATGAATAGCGCTATCCTATGATTCAACTATAATAACGTAAGCGGTCACTACGTCAATCACAACAACAACAACTCACTGTCTTGACGTCCATGCTTCATTATCTAGTAGAAAGTACTATTTTTGGCAGGAAAAATTATACTATGTTTATACCAAAAAGTTCAGTAAAGTATTCTCAAAGTATGAACTAGTAGTATTGTAGTTCTAAATTAAAATCAACATGTTTTTCAAAGATTCACATGCATTTCAGAACATTTGGTCAACGTTCACTATAAAGTGATTTTGTATCTCTAAGCATATGGAAACACTTTGACGTTTCTAAGTAAAAGAAACCGCATGTATTCGGTCTCGTAGGCAAGCCAAACTCGAACGCGTCAAAAATGTTATAAGGTCGTATGAGTTTCTTCCGCAAATTGGCGCGGATGTCCGGCATCCCATTAGAAAGACAAGACTGACAATAAGACTTTTGAAGAAACCAGACATAAAAGCGCACATGTGAGCTCGCGCACAGTTGCAGATCTCACCATATGAGTCCGCACTTCATATGCGATCCATATGCTTGAAGTATGTGCTGCGGAAAAAATTTTCTACTCTCAATAGGCACGAGTTTGAAGGAAGTAAAGTCTATGTCTTTGTATGTTTTTTGTTTTTTTTTTTTTCGCATAAAATCCATTGGCATGCGCAAACACACATGCCTGCGCTTTACCTTATACTTGGCAAGTCAGTTGGCAAATTAGTTTTTGCAAAAACAAAAATCAAACTGTTGCTGAGTTGTATCCTTTTTGATGGCAAAATGCATTAAACACCCAATGAGCGCACAGCGGTGGGTATTGTTGTCCTTCGTCGTAGTAAAGGACTAAAAGCACTTAAGTACTTACTTAAATATCTCGAGTACGCACATATGTACCTAATATTTAAAGTGTATTTCATTGAATTGGCATTGATTTCCCGCCAAAATGTATTTTAGTACATTGAAAATGCAATCAATAACAATTTCTGTACGCATATCTTAACCATAACATACATACTTATATCTTACGGTATATATATAACTGACTCCCATCAACATTACAGTACATTATTTTGGGTGTGTGCTATATGGTAAAAGGCGCCAAGCAATCTTCCAGGAATTTATTTTTTGATTAAAGTCTTCTGGCCAATAATTATTATGCCTTGTGTCGCATTGCAAGGGTGTGTTCGATTCGCCAGCCGGTACTGTTACTTCAAAGCGCAGGGCAAATAATAGCAAATAATTGCAGTTGAATTGAGGAACGTAGGTTGAGCGCAATGCGAGTTCCCAAAGGTACATAACTGTATGGGAGTGTGTCTTTAGGAATAATATAATTTTGGTGCGCCCAAAAGGTATTGGCGAGTTGTACCGAATTAAAAATCAAAGTAAAAGGAGTTTGACGCAAATGAACCTATAATTACCGTAATTGATCTAGAGTAAATCTTAAATCAAGTAATTAAAATTACTTGAAAATTATTTTAAATGAAAATTATGAGTGTTCCTTGACATTTATAACGGTATTGCCGATGCTGAAGTCGAGGTCCGCTACTCAGCGGTTCCACTTTAATAGCCTCAACCGCTATAGCGCTGCTTATATATTTCCTTTGCGAAATGCATTTCGCACATAAAAAAAATAATAATCGCTCACCTCCGTTCAATCAAGGCCAGAACAATGCAGTTTTTTGTATTCAAATTCGCAATCATCGATTTGAATTCGATTTTTTCAATGCATTCGTAATTTGAGAAACACTTTTTTTCTTGGCCTCGTTGGCAAATATTGCAATACCTTATACGTGTTGTTTTTGTGTTTTTTATCTGGCTTTGTTGTGTTAATTCATCCACTATTCAGTGTTCATTTCTCACCGTCTCACCGCCTCACTTGAAGCAATTTGGCACTGCAAATTCGGTTGCATTCGGTTTGCAATTCCCCGGTTTTATGCGTTTCATGAGAAATCGCGCTAAGCACGTCCGTAATTGAATTTATGCCGTACCTTTTGCGAGTTTAATTTTGTTTGCGCTACTTTTTTGCATTTATTTTTTTTTTGTTATTTGCCACTGAACTTTGATATGCATATGCTTTTGTAATCACTCTTCCATTTTGTAGATTTTGTAGATAGAGCTGCCTTGCTTCTTCGTAAATTTTGACGAAGATTAACTTGAATCTTCTTAACAACTTGAATTCCCTGTGTGCATCCAGCATAATTTGTTTCGCAGGAAAATCAATTCTGTGGTTAAACTGATGAATACTTGGGAGTCTATATATTTCAAGAGTAAACAGAGACTATTTAAAAAAAACATACCAAGGTGTCGTAACTTGCAGAACAAAACTATGTTCTCTGACAAAATGATGTCGAAAGTCTATAAGAAGGTCGCACGACAGAAAGGAAATACGATATCGTAAAGATACCTTCACTGCTGGATTTATGTAACTGCAACAGATCCATTTTCTTGTATCCAGCTAAGGACTGTCTACTCAACAGCTTACTCGAAACCTGCTTTAACTTATATCTCTACAGAAATAAGTAAAAATCAATAAGTAATATATTTCTTATCTGAATGTTTGGTCTCCTTCATAGCAGATCATGAGAGCAAACATATTTCGGCAATGTTGCTAATGGTTCTCAAATTATCATACAAGGGATCAATGAACTCATTATCCAATTAGCATTTAATTTACAAAAAATGTTTACAGAAAAGTTGCTGGGCAATTAGAGAAATGAAGAAATAAGATTCAAATTAAGAAAACTGGAATGAATTGCGACAAAGAAAGAATCGGTCGAAAAAAATGTTTTCCTCGGGAACCTCAAGATCATTAAATCAGTAATATTTCCAAAAACTGGGAACATAACATAGTAAACATGTCCATCTGCCATTGCTTATGTGAAATTTAGTGTTTCTTACGTTTTTCCTTAGCGAGTTAATCCACTTTTAGTAATTTTCAACCTAAGCTTTGTATGGGAGGTGGCGTGGTTATTATCCGATTTCTTTCATTTCTGGATTGCATTAAGAAGTGGCTAAATGGAACGACTACTGAAAGTTTGGTTTATATAGCTTTATTGGTTTGCGAGATATATACAAAAAAAACCTATTTGAAGGCGGGGCCACGCCCACTTCTTCAAAAAAATTACATCCAAATGTGCCCCTCCCTAATGCGATCCTGTTTTCCAAATTTTATTTTAATAACTTTATTTATGGCTTAGATTTGAGAGAAATATACAAAAAAACCTATTTGAAGGTGGGGCCACGCCCACTTCTTCAAAAAAATTACATCCAAATGTGCCCCTCCCTAATGCGATCCTGTTTTCCAAATTTTATTTTAATAACTTTATTTATGGCTTAGTTATAGCTCTTTATATGTTTTTGATTATCGCCATTTTGTGGGCATGCCAGTGGTCCGCTTCCGCCCATCTTCGAACTTAACCTTCTTATGGTGCTAAGGAACACGTGTTCCAAGTTTCATTAAGATATCTCAATTTTTACTCAAATTACAGCTTGCACGGACGGACAGACGGACGGACGGACAGACAGACAGACATCCGGATTTGAACTTTACTCGTCATCCTGATCACTTTGGTATATATAACCCTATATCTAACTCGTTTAGTTTTGGGTGTTACAAACAACTCTCTTAGCAACTTTTGTTGCGAGAGTATAAAAATATATATACAATATACAATCACATGTCAAACTAATTTCCAGAACACATTCCCTTGGCGCATGCCACTATAGAAGCGCTAGTCATCAGTGTCCTTTCTCAACAGCGGCGTCTAATCATACTTCTATTTTGATACTCTAAAACTCCAAACTCTTTTGAAGGCAACTAAACGCTTGATGTTGGCGTTTTGGCGGCTGAATTGTGCGCATCTGTGTGCGCTGAGGTGACAATCAGTGGTGTATTCAGAGACTCCTTACATTTTTCTAATCTTTTGTTCAAATTATTTGCGGATGGCACGTGTCCTTAATAAACGCACAAACACACACACACAGAAATGATCGTGCGCACACACACACATGCACACAGAAGAAATGCGCGTTTGATATGCGCACAAATTTCTATTTTCTTCAGTCTAACATTGTTTGAAAGAGCGGCGGTTCCTTCCGCAGTCTTGGCTAATTGTCTGCCATTGATTTCCTTCCCCCTCAACTAAATGCAAGCATGTAACTAAGAAGAAATGCTTGCGAGTAAGTGAATGTGTGGTGCGTGGCGGCAGCTAGCAACTGAAAGTAATAAATTTTCTTTATATGCGCCGGGTGTGATTGCAACACCTGGTTGCCACAAGCACTAATTGGTGTTGCCGTTGGCGCTCATGGCATGTTCCAAATATATTTCCAAGACGGCTTCCAAATTATATTCGAATGCAATTTCTAGGGCGAAATGCCACACCCCAAGCAAAGAAAGTACAGAGAACTGGAAAAAATATTATTATTTTTAAATATCAGCGGTATCATGTTATAATAAGGATAATAAGGATTGATAAACATGAAATATTGACAGCAGAAATTTTTGAAAAACACCTATACTTCTAATTTAGAATTTATATGAAGGTGATAAGTAATTGTGAAAGTCCAATTGTCCTGCCAATTGTCCCAGAAAGTAACCTGTTTCTCATCAAAATTCCACGTGCCTCATTTCGGTTACAATCTGTTAAAATAGTTTAGAATACAACAAAAGCAAGAACACCTTTAAAACATATATGCATTTCTATTATTTTTATTCATTCTTCTGCTTACCCGTTTTTACTAATTGCTCTATACGAAATACTATACCTACATACATATATATACACCTAACAACACTCCATATCACAAATTAAAACCCCTTCTGCCGACCATCTATCTAACTGGAAATGCAAAATTTTCGGCGGTAAAATCACTTCGCTTCAACCAAAGCAGCTTCGTCGGCGCATCGCAACGTCTCCATGTCAATCCTGAGGGTCAACTTGTTTGTAGTTGCAATTTTTTACATATTTCTTTCTCGTTCGCTATTTGTTGCTACTTTCGGTTTAGTTATGGTTATTCGCAACACAGAAACATTTGCCAAAAAAAATGGCAATTTTAGCGCGCGCGCGCTTTTGGAATGCGAATCCTTTGCCATATGCTAATTAGGCGACAGTGCTCCCTTTTGCCTGCAGCCAAGTACTCGTTTAGCTTTTGTCAAACTTCGGCGCATTTCGCAGCATCCCTTTGTAGCAACATTTGTTTGCTGTGTTTGTGTTGGTGCGCGCCTTAATCAGCTGATTGCACAGCTGACTGCTGAAAAAGGCAGCGTTCGAATGAATGATTTGTAGATCACAAAAAAGTATTCAAATATATCTACATAAGTTGCGTTCTAGCTCTGGATCAATGGACCTCTCTCGAGTTTGGCTAACAACTAGAACCTGCTCGGTTGCGTGATCCCTTTAGTCCAGAGTGGAACATAAGAGATCGGCTGAACTACTTGCACTTAAAAATATTCACCTTGTCGCAATAGTGGTCCTGTCGGACGCCAGCAGCCAACTGGCCGGAAGGAACATTGGCCGCCTTATAAAATTTGTGGTAGACTCAAAGCGTTTCGACGATATATAAGTATTTTATTTGCGATTCAGACTCAGAAGCCTTTTGAAATCCCAATGGACCGGCGCCTTTAGCTGTCCAAGTGTGATCATTTGCGACACTTATCGCGACGGTCAGTCTCGGTTGATTATAACACCTAACACCAAACCAGAAGGATAGGGAGTTTTGTGTATGTATATGTCAAAATGAGGATAACGAGAAGAATTTAACACCAAATGTCTGACCAGTCCATAGATAGTATATATTTCGATAATTCCTTAAAAACAGTTCTTCTAAATGGTTTAATCTTATTTTCCTAAAGCTTTATATCAAGTCAATGTATCCAACATATGGAAATAGATTCGAACTCTCTTCTGAAAACAGCTTTGGACCGTTATAGTACCATATGTAAAGGTCTCTATATAATTCTCTCGCGTCTGAATTATTATTCATATGGAATTCCGAATATTATTTAATGTGATTTATTTTTAGTTTATCCAAGGGTTACATAACTCAAGGTCTTGAACTTCAGATACTATAAAAGATGACATGTGTTAGGTTTATAGCTAAAAAAAATATCTGTTGATTTTAATCTTTATGCTTTTAAAAACCTGAAATATTGCTGTATGTGCAATCAGGTGAGCGCCAAATTCTGCAAAATGCACTTTTTCCACAAATCCAGATTTGATTCTATATATTGTATAAATGTACAAGGCTGCAGTGCAAGAAGGACACAAGAAAAGCTTTACAAAAGAACACACACACACACAAACTTACCTATGTGGCTATGTGTCATTGAATTTCAGTCTCCTGCAAAGCTAAGATGCGCCTCGCAGTGAAAAAAACAATCGAACAGGATCGCCAAACAATAAGCGCCAGCCAGTTCTGCAGGTCGCCAATGCCAATGCTGTGCATACAGCTGGTTAAAGCGCGCGCCCGTCTCGTTTACAATTTAGTTGTTGTTTATTAATATTTTTTGTTGTTTTTTTTTGTGTTTTACTTTGCTTAATTTATTTTATTTGTATTCAAGATTTCTTACTTTTTGATTTGCTGCATTCACATTTGCGCATAGTTCACTCTTTCGTCTGCCTTTTGCGTTTATTGTGTTTCGCCGCCTAGTTGGGTGCAATACCACCATGGATGGTAGTCGCGATCGATTAGAGGCAAGCACTCCTTGCAATAACAACAACCAACGCAGTCATATAGTCGGCGATTGTTGTTGTTGTTCTTCTTATCGTACGTCTTGTGTGCATAGAATAAAGCGCATGCGCGCGAACGCTCAGCTAGTCGTCTTGCGCTGACTGCCAACGTTGGCGGGGGGAGACGTAATGTAATGAAATCAAATCAAGGAACAGCCAAGGTAGCAGATGCGAAAAAGTGCGCCCAAAATTTTTACTTTTAGGGGAGAATGCACACCTATGAATGTATGTATGTATAGCGCATGCGTATGAACTAGCGATTGCATGAGGTTGTGTGTTTATGTGTGTGTGTTCGTGTGCATTACTTGAATGCCTCTTTGGCGTTTTTTTTTTGTGTGCGCTTATTTGTTGCTGCAATTAAAATGATTACCAAAGATCGCTTTGCTGCAGTAGTTCGCCAGGATCTGAATGCATTCCGCAGCAATTTCCAAGAAGCATGATTTTCAATTCACATATAACTGTTTTTATGCAAATCGAATTGTGAGCAAAAAAAATCAATTGAAATTTGCATTGAAGATTTTCCAATTACAAAAACAAAAAATCAAATTGGAAACTCAAGTGAAGCGCAAAAAAAACGACAAGTGTCTCAGTTATTGAATAATATTATATAAGTGTATGTCTGTATGTATGCCTGTTAGCTATTATTTATGTAGACGCGAAAACAAAGCCAAGCAAAGTTTCACCTCATTTATTTTTATTACTTTCTCCAGATGCGCTGAATTACACCGAATTAAATTGATGCGTTCTTCGGGAATCGAGCATTTGATGGGAAAGCGCCGCCGCAGACGCAACCCCTGCCACACTGTCTGTCATGTGATGATGACGATGATGATGCGTACATTACATTCCCATGTATCCCAACGCCTCACAAACAACCGTTGTCGAACGTAAGATGCGCAGAAGCAACAACAAACCAATCGACCCAATAGTCACTACACCTAAGAACGATTGCATCACCAAGGAAAGGTAAAGGTAACGGTGGCGGCTGCTACTGCGCAACCCACTGCCAACTCTATAAAATTTTGAGAAAATCCCAAGACACACATACATACATACATATAAATATGAATCTGATATAAGAAAAAAGTAATAATTAAGGCAAATTTGCAATCGATTTTTATGTGAAAATGCCACAAAGAAACAGAAAATTTATACTTTCTTCCCTCGAAAGGGGGAGATGTTGGGTTGTCAATGTGCGCAGCTGCTGCAATTTCATTCTCCGATTACTTGCTGCATGCAATATTTATGTGCATATTGATACCGTTGCAATGAGGTGAATGCACATCGGTGATGGGTGATGTAAGACGCTTTGCCGCTTTGAAGATTTTGCACGGATTTGAAGGAAGGTATTACAAGTATATCGGTTGATTGTTTAGCTGTAATGTGTGTAGAGACCAAATTCGATTTGATCATTAAAACGTCTGAGGGTCATCATCATTGCAATGCAAATTTGCAAAATCGATTTATTTTTCTATTCATTTGCATAGCTCCTAATTTAGTTTCCCATATACATATTTTCTCATGCTCTCTTTTTATGTGTTATGTCATTGGCAATTTAATCCTACTTCTGCTTACGATATTTCATGAGTTTGACCGAGTAAAGATCGTTTCAAATATTTAAATTGTGAGAATACTTACCATGAGAAAATTATATGAAAATGGTGCTGAGAAATAATCAGAGTGGAACCGCTTCAATGCTCGTATCAAAGATTCAAGTGAGACGAACAATAAAAGATAGACTATCGATACATACTATACTACAAATGGTATATACCTGCTTCAAAGCAAGTAAGATTCTACAATTAAAACAAAATCAATCACTACTGCCTACATAATTAACTTAACATAACTTAATTAATATTAACTTTTATAATTTTAATGCCTTTGTTCAACTAACTGTTTTTTGTGTCACCTATAATTAAAAGAGTGAGATATGGGGTTATATACATATGTATAAACTGCTCAGGGTGACGAGTCGAGTTGAAGTCAGTATGATCTGTTCATCCGTCTGTCCGTCTGCGCAAGCGATAACTTGGTATATCATAATGAAACTTGATACACGTGTTCCTTGACACCATGGGCGGGTTGGTATTGCAGATGGACAAAACCGGACCACTGACACCCCCACAAAATGTTGTAATGATTAAACAATTTTGAAGGTCATTTGATTCGTTTATTTTACAATATATACATACATAAATCAAACACCAGTGAAGGTATTAGAATAAAACGGGGCACAAATATGGCATTGGAGGTGTGAAATCGCTCATTTAAAAATTGTCGTATTGTATAACTTTTCAAGATCCCAGATTTCGAACATGAAGACCTTATATATATATATATATATATATATATATATATATATATATGGCGTAGGAACCGCTTTAAGCGATTATAGCCGAATCCACCAGAGCGCGCCACTCATTCCTCCTTTTTGCTTTTTGGCGCCAACTGGAAACACCAAGTGAAGCCAGGTCACTTTGCACTTGGTCTTTCCACCGGAGTGGAGGTCGTCCTCTTCCGCGGCTTCCTCCAGCGGGTACTGCATCGAATACTTTCAGAGCTGGAGTGTTTTCTTCCATCCGTACAACATGACCTAGCCAGCGTAGCCGCTGTCTTTTTATTCGCTGAATTATGTCAATGTCGTCGTATAAATCGTACAGCTCATCGTTCCATCGTCTGCGGTATTCGCCGTTGCCAATGTTTAGAGGACCATAAATCTTGCGCAAAACCTTTCTCTCGAAAACCCCAAGAGTCGTCTCATCGGATGTTGTCATCGTCCACGCTTCAGCGCCATACATCAGGACGGGAATAATGAGCGACTTATAGAGCTTGATTTTGGTTCGTCGAGAGAGGACTTTACTTTTCAATTGCCTACTCAGTCCAAAGTAGCACCTGTTGGCAAGAGTGATTCTGCGTTGGATTTCAAGGCTGACATTGTTGGTGTTGTTAATGCTGGTTCCCAGATAAACGAAATTATCTACAACTTCAAAATTATGACTGTCAACAGTGACGTGGGAGCCAAGACGCGAGTGCGCTGACTGTTTGTTTGATGACAGGAGATATTTCGTCTTGTCCTCATTCACCACCAGACCCATACGCTTCGCTTCTTTATCTAGTCTGGAAAACGCAGAACAAACGGCGCGGTTGTTGCTTCCGATGATATCAATATCATCGGCATACGCCAGGAGCTGTACACTCTTGTAGAAGATTGTACCCTCTCTATTTAGTTCTGCAGCTCGTATTATTTTTTCCAGCAATAGATTGAAGAAGTCGCACGATAGTGAGTCACCCTGTCTGAAGCCTCGTTTGGTATCGAACGGCTCGGAGAGGTCCTTCCCGATCCTGACGGAGCTTTTGGTGTTGCTCAACGTCAGCTTACATAGCCGTATTAGTTTTGCAGGGATACCAAATTCAGACATCGCGGCATAAAGGCAGCTCCTTTTCGTGCTATCGAAGGCAGCTTTAAAATCGATAAAAAGATGGTGGGTATCGATTCTTCTCTCTCGGGTCTTTTCCAAGATTTGGCGCATGGTGAATATCTGGTCCATTGTAGATTTTCCAGGTCTAAAGCCACACTGATAAGGTCCAATCAGTTCGTTGACGGTGGGCTTTAGTCTTTCACACAATACGCTCGACAAAACCTTATATGCGATATTGAGGAGACTTATACCACGGTAGTTGGCGCAGATTGTGGGGTCTCCCTTCTTATGGATTGGGCAGAGCACACTAAGATTCCAATCGTCAGGCATGCTTTCTTCCGACCATATTCTACAAAGAAGCTGATGCATGCACTTCTTATTCACTGGTTATTCGTTTTTATGTGGTGGGTCCCAAGCCCTACGCACAACCGCACAAGCGGGCTTCGCCTTCTCACTTTAGCTCGCCTCCAAACGGATGTCTGTTAGCTACCCAGGGGATACTTGGTCTAAAACCGGAAGTCGTGAGCTGCTTGAGTCATATGCAAAAGAATCGTTCCTGGCCACTCCCAAGTGAATGGCAATCAGAAACTTTCCTCACTTGCGTGAACTTCTACATATGACCCCATCCCCCATGAAGACCTTAGTGGTTGTTATTATCATTACCGAAAACTTAATATTATATTTAATAGAAATTTAGAGGGAATATTCTTTTTTTAATAGTGTGTCTCTGTGCCAAAAATGGATGAAACCAGATCAGTTCATCCTCTATACTTCAATACCTCATATACGAATTTTCAAACTACTTTAGACGATTTGTACTTTACTACAAAGTAGGACTTATTTTCTGATTTCTTTCGTGTGACCATTCTCTTCAATATAAGAAAATGATGGGGGAGATGTCAGCTGCAGAGAAAATGATGATGCTGAAGCAATTAGAAGCTGAATTGATGTAATTTTATCGTCAATGCAATTTTTCATTGATCTATAATACAGTGAGAGATCTAATGGGGGGAGTGAAGTGAATATATAAGCTCCTCTTTCCAAATGACAACCTCAATCATAAAGACTTGATAATCCCTGTTACCGGCAACGAGGCTATGTCGACCGAGCATATAGACTATATATCCTTTAACCCACACAGAGGCAATTCTGTTGTCCACGTGCTGGCCTTGAGGCTCGCTGGCAATCCGTCATCCATTTTAAAATCACATGATTATAGAAACCACAAGCAGAAGTAGCCCTATGCCCCTTACAGATGCAGTAGGAACTAATATATAATAACAGAGATTCGGTCAATTATACTCTCGCTCGCCACTGACTTTCTTTAGAGATTTCGCATACTCTTGAGTTTTCGCGGAAGACAAGTTCCTTCAACATCTCTTAACGCAAGATCTTAAACTGAGCTATGCTTGATCAGCAACTCACTAAAATCTCAACTCAAAGTCAAGAAACTAACAGCGACCCAAAATATTAATTAATTTCGAGTATTTCCTAAGTGTCTATCGCAACTTTTAAAATCCCTTCCATCATAATACTTTATTGTTTATAAATGAAATTGCACCCATCAATGCATTTGAATAATTCAACTGTATTATGATCTGCATATCAAACGCACGATCATTCGAGCAATAAAGCACCGGTCACTCGGGTGCTTTAGCGTTAGAATATGATCACTTAACGATGACCACTCGAAAGTATCCTTTACGCTTAAAAGGAGTTCGCAAGCGGCGCTAATGTGCTTAGGTGTATAATCACATTTACACACACATACACAGCAGACAAAATATGAGCGCTTACAAGCACAGAAATGCACATCTAGTCTTAAATGCGTAGCTGCTGGCAGTTAATTACTTGGCATTGTTTAGATTTACTGGTGCTTACAATATTTACTCGACGATTAAATTTTTTTTCCAATTTCATAACAACTGAGCAGCGGCATACTATATATATGTATAAGTTGCGAGACAGCGTTAAGCGCCGTTACAACTGACCACTGGTCAAGCAAGGAAATTGTAATCTTGCCCTTTTTGCCACCCCATGTCGCCAAGACAATAGCTAACGGTGCTTTACGTGCCGCGGCATATCCTTGCCGGCGATCAACTTACATCTTCAACGGATAAAGTGAGTTCAGCTGAGGTGTGTGTTTGTGTGTGCGTGAGTGCACGCGCTCTCCGCATTTGATGAAGTCCAGTGCTGCGGCTGACCTTTTCCAGCGCTTTGCGCGATCTAATCGCTCGGTGTCGCATTTGATTACTAAACAAATATTGCCGCTGGAGAATCCTTTCTGCATGAAAGAAGCCGCCGCAGCAACAGTTTTTTTTTTCTTTTTTCCAAATGCATAAGGTTGAATTCGATCGCTAAGTTGACTTGAGCAGACTTGAACCTGATCCTGGTTTGACTTGTTTATTATGGTGCGTTAAATGCGCGACCGTAGAGAACTCAATACTATGCTGACCAGCGCCTCCAGCTGTTTGTTGCATGCATTGTTGTTGTTGTTTTTGTTGCTGTAACAGCGTCAAGTATGTAAATTTGTGTCAGTGTGTTCGTTGTCGATTGCATTTTATTGCTATTTTTGTAACCTCTTCTCTATTGTGCCTCAGCTACTTGCAGCGCTTGTTTTTCCTACGCTTTAATTGTTGCACGGCCGCCAGTCTGCCTTAACCTTATCTCCTCCGCTGTCTTAACTGTGGCTCAATTCGGTTCATGATTACATTCAATTTAAACACAATAAAACTGGGAAAAGGTTAAGCACATGATTGCTTGTGCGTGCGCGCATTGTTGTTGTTGCTGCTTACTTGCTTACTTATTAAATATGTAGCTATGCACTATGCCAGAGGACTGAAATCCTATTTGTTCTGGTTGACCAACAGTCAATATTGCCGCTGACCATGTAATGTAAATAGCCATTGGCTCTGCTACTTCGGCGATTTCTAGTTTATAATCCTTTTAGGCATAAGTAAATAGCGCAATAAAAATTCAAATTCAAATTCAAATTGTAATTTTGCGCAAACTCACCAGCCATACAATGTTGCAAGTTCTCACGACAAACGCACCGGACTTTGGTGTGCTGCAATAGGATATTGTTTGCATTTTGGATTACATACAATAATCGTATATATAAATACATGCAAATGTAACTGTTGTATATTTAGCACCATTTATATTACCAGGATTATACCAATGCAAGTGATTTGTGCTTAGATAGTGACTGAATGGGCCACGAAGTTATACCAGGCGGTCTTAAATTATATTTTATTACTTCTATAAGAGAGAATAGAACTGACTAATAGTGAGAGAGAGAATAGAGAGACTATGAACTTCAGCTGTTGGACAACTGATTCGAGAGATAAAGCTTTTTGAGTAATGCAAGTTTTCGTGTTGTATAGAAAAAAATGCAAAGAAAAGTATTTTGGACAAGAATATTAAAATTAATTTTTTAAATAATAATTAAAAAAAAATTTTAATTTAAAAAAATAAAATTTTAGTAAATTTTAAACTCTTTCAAAAGTGCAATTCAAATAATTTTTGACATCACTGCAATGCAGGGAATTTCATGGCATGTCACTAGAATGCTGTCAAATCGTATAAAATCACAGGTAAACATATGTACATATATATGTATGTACTTATTTGGAATATGTACTGTACAATGCACATTTATCAATTGTATTTGCTCAAGGAGGCGTTAAACCAAAGTGTCAGTGAGCAATTATTTCATTATTATTCTGTGAAAATATGCGCAAATAAAAACAATTCGTCAAAAAAAATGTACTCTCTTTGGGTTTATGAAAAAAATTTAAAATTTTTGAATTAAAAAATTTAAACATTTAACTGTTTGGCTCTCTCATAGAAACAATAAAAATATGATGTTATTCAATTTTTTTTTTATTATAGTTTTTTTATTTATTTATAATATTTTTATTAAATATTTTTATTAATATTATTTAACTATTTATTTATTAATCTTTAATAAGTTATTTACTTTTAATTTTAATTAATGTCAGTTAAATCTTTTCAAATCTTCAATTGCCAATCCAAGCGACAATTTAGCGAATTTATCTTTCCATTGACAAGCTCCCATTTCCAACACAAAGTGAAGGCTTCACAGCTAGGTGGCGCACAAAACTCATTGAACAAACATTCAACATTTCTTATTTATTTGTGGATTGCTTTGCAAAAATTAAGCAAACTAAATTTTTTTTAAATAAAACATGACTTTAATTATAAATAAAAAACATTATTATTTTTATAATATTATTTAATCTATTTAAATATTTCCTAGATAAAAATTGTATTTCACTAAATATATTACTAACATTTTGGCCATCGCTGTAATTCAGATTTTTATTAAAAAATGCAAATGCAATGTGTTGAAATAAGACTAACTTTTTATTTATTAAATCATAAATACGCTTTACAAGCGCCGCTTTGAGCAGTTGTAAGTTCTCTAATTCAGAATCACTGATAATCTTTGCGGAAATATTTTAAAAAGCGAGATTTTCAAGTTTCTATTTTTATATTGTTATAAATGAAATCCGAGAGCGCTGAACTCTATTTGCATATTAAACTGAGGGCAAGCCAGTAATTTGCATTAGCACGAAGACTTCTTATGCGCAAAAGTACATACTTACATACATATATACATAAATATATGCATGTTTGATCCACATACATATATGTAGGTATGTAGAGCAATGTTTGCATGTGTATTATATGCAATAGGAATGTCCATGTGCTCGCCGGTTTAACCGTGCGTCCGTACTGGTCGGTGCACTAGCCATAATGGAATTTGCAAGAAACAAGTTTTCCTCGGCATTCGCAAATAGTTTGCAGTGTTTGGATCATTGGCTGGACATTCGAGTTTATCAAATGATCAAACGGTGATCGTCGCACAAGGAGCAAATTATTATCACTTAACAAAACAAAATATTTGGTAAGCTGGATGCATGTGATAATTGTGAAAGTGTTATGTTAAAGTAAAATTAATTAAGTAGTGATTATAGTTAAACAAATTCGAAAGCGCTAAGAAAGTTCAACGCAGTATTTTGAAAGGATATCTCTGCGGATTATATAGAATAGAACTAATAAAATCGTGAAAGGAAAATGCATTTTGCGCCAGCTATCGGAAAATAGCTAACATTAAACAAATATTGGTCTATGCAAAGTTATTAAAATAGTAAAAAATAGATTTCATTTAAATTGTGTAATATTAATAATATAAATCTGTACTTCATTACATTCATATACGTATTTATATAAAAAATATTCATACTTAATAATTTCCCAATTCATTTTGTCAGTTAAAAAACTTTACGTTTTTAAACACTGAAATTATTGAAACGAAACAGCCGTCAAAGAAACGCCAGAGAATGTCAATTATATTTAACGTTCTCTGCGTTCTCTGCAACCACCGCCATTGGAAGAGTTCTACAAGCAAATACCGGAGGATCAAGGATTTGTACCTATCGAGAAGCATATTCAAAAATCACTAGAATCCTCCAACAAACCTAAAATTGGAGGTAAGTCAGTTTTTACAATAACCATTTGTTGGTATAAGAACCATGTGAGTTTGAGAAAAGTTACCAAAAAAGGGAGAAGGGAATTCTGATGCAATTACCTTGAAGATTTTACTAATAACCTCAATTGATAAGTGTGATAATTTTTTCTGTATACTTGGTCTAACGTCATGTCGTGAAACTAGCAGTGAAATACGAATACAGTGGAACTTATCTAACTCGAATCACCATAATACACAAAAAAACTTCGAGTTAGAGAGACTTCGAGCCACAGTACTTATAGAAGATTTTAACATCAATCTGTGCCATATTATATGCAAAAAATTTCTTTAATGTAGATGAGATATTTTATAAGTGGTGAGAATAAAATGCAGCTCTCATACAAGTACTTCTCTTTGGTTAGTTATTTTTGGCCACATTTATTTAAAATTTACTGACACAAAATTAAAAAAAAAAATTAATTTGCTAGTTTTTACTTGAATTATTTCCAAATATTTATATTTGAAATATTTTGCATTTTCCGCACCACCCCTGGTGCATGCAATAAGGCGCGTTACCGACTTTTTTTAGGTGCTCGGTTCCCCTATAGGCATATTTTCACCTTTACAACTTAAGTTTAAAAGGAAAACATGATATAAAAAATGTAGTAATGCAAAATTAAGTTCACAAGTTCTCACAGATATTAAAAAAATATAAAAGAAATAGGAATATTGCAAACGAATATATAAATTCATTAATTTTTACATATGTACAGGTTTATTTATTTACAAGAATATTGAAACTATAACTAAATTATAGAACAATATACTAAGTAGAAGAAATGTAGAAATGTTTTCTTATAGTCAATTTTGGCGCGTATGCGTATAGGTATATGTCGTCGTGGATTTTTGTTATAATCAACGCTTTTACTGCTAACGGTAATGACACTGTGATGCAATTGTATTTGGTGCTTGCGAGGCATTTAATGATGTCGAGTCGTTTTTTAAGTGGGGAAACTAGGTAGTCGATGTGACTAATCCATTTGTATCTTTTATTAAATATAAGTCCGAGTATTTTTAGGTTGTCAACAGAACTTATTTTGATGTCGTTGCAGAGGGTGTTAACCTGGCAGTAATGTGTTTTACATATGTGGATATGTTTGCATTTTTGTAGTGATAATTGGGCTCCTGAATATTGGGACCAGTTGCTAATGTCGTTATGTAGGTTGCTGAGATCTAGCGGAGTGTTTTTTGATCTATTCATTTTTTTATAGTAATGAAGTTGTCGGCGTATGCAAGAAAGGCGTTATATCCTTGTGAAGAGAAATGATGTTACTAAGATTATTGTACACAATGATTAAGAGTATAACGGATAATGGTGATCCCTGTGAGATACCATTCTGTAGGGGATATTGTTGAGAGTAATGGGAATTTATTTTTATTTTGATGGTTCTATTGGTCATAAAGTTCTTTATGTATGGCCTAGGCAACACTAAGTGTTGCCAGGTGCAATCTGACACTTCCATTGGAAAGTTTAACATTTTTTAGCATAACATCACTCAGAACGTTTTGTCATTTAATCGTGAATTGTTTTATTTACAGGGAATTAAAAAATTCATCTCGGCCAAAAAATGGAATTAACTCGTGAACATTATCGTGCGATAATTATTCACAACTTTCGACGTGGATTATCGCGACAAGAGTGCATCGATGAACTAAAATCTTTGTATGGTCGTCCAAAAACAGCCGTTGTGCCAGAAAACATCGATGCCGTACGTGAACTGAGAATGCAAGACCGTCATGTAACATACCTTCAGATAGAGGCATGCATGTCGCCAGAAGATGCTGTTGAAGCATTCAATAACCATGTTTTGGAGGTGCCTCAATCGGAGTGGAAAAAGTGCTTCGAAAATTGGTTTGAGCGCATGCAAAAGTGTATAAATATTGATGGAGAATATTTTGAAGAATAATAAAACCATTTTCGTTGATATATATTCCTATTTTCATTATTAGACCAGAAATATATATAGCAGCCTTTACTAGAGAATCAGAAACCGATTTTCCCTTCCTGAAGCCCATCTGGTGACTTTGTATAAGTTTGTCTGTGGCGACAAACCACCATAATCTATTGGCGATGATCTTATCTAGTACTTTTAAGCAGCATGGGTTAAGAGAAATAGGTCGGTACGATTTAATTAGGGTTTTATCAAGTTCTGGTTTTAGTAAATCCTATTTTTGTATACCTGCGGTAAGTATTGGTTGAATATATTGTTGAAAAGATCAAGGAGTCGATGTTTTACGGTTTTTGGTAGGTGTAGTAACATTTGGTAGGATATACGGTCATGACCGGGTGTTTTGCCTTTTAGTCTATTTAGTGCAATGTCTAACTTCAAATAGCTCATTTTTTCTTCGATTAAGGAAACAGATTTGCTTGGTATTAGGGTGAAGGTCTCTTTGAGGGTGTCTTGTTTACATTGCTGAAATGTTGAGGAAAAGTTACTGTTTTGAGCGTCTTTCGACCAAATAAACTGCGAACATTAAGCTAAAATTAAAAGATTAACTAAATAAGGGGGGAAAAAATCCTTAAATTCGTGTGACGTAATTTATGGATGGCCCCTTTGGTAAACCACTAATATAAATACCATAACGATTGGTAATATTCAATTTTCAAAAAAATTAAAGGAACAAATGGAGTATTACCAACCCAAGTATACAATTTTTTTTTATTTAAAATTCAATAAATACTTTAATCGCATTATACATATGAATCTAAAATATTACTAACTTAGCAATAAATAACATTTAATACTACAATAGCATTGAACAAACATACGAAATAATTTCTTTCGTAGAAATGCCTTGGCGAAGAAACAGTTTACCTGTCCTTTTAGTCAAAATTGCGAGATTACTGTGGTTACGAGACGATTTTGTCAAAGATGTCGTCTGAAAAAGTGCATAGATATTGGAATGAAGAGTGAAAATATCATGTCAGAGGAAGATAAGCTGATCAAACGACGTAAGATTGAAAATAACCGAGCTAAACGCCGTCTCAATGATAATAAAGCCGGTTCGATCACAGACAGTGCGGCTTTTGATACGGTTTCACACGATTCACAAAGCTCTTTTGACAGCGGCAAAGGCACTGGTAGTAATAATAGCGGATCAGCGGCTTTGGGTAATCAGTCATCACCGATGAGCGCCAATGTGCCAATAAGATCACCAATCTTATTAGAATCGGACGGTGAGGCAAAACCTGAACTAATGACCAGTGAGGAAATAGTTGAATTTATTGTTTGTGATCCCGATCGAGCATCGCAAGTAATAAGTAAATTAATGCGTACAAAAGATGAAGCGATAGCTATAGTGGAGAAAATCCTCACTTCGCAAAAAGATGCACTGAGGCTCGTCTCACATTTGATTGCATTCCCAGGTAAGCTACTATCTCTTTATTTTATTAATTCTTTTTGAATTTATTGATATTTTATTTCTTCTTTAAATTAGGTGACGCTTTGAAAATTATTAGTAAAATAATGAATTCACCATTTGTTAGTTAGTTAGAAATCATTTCGAAAATTGTTAGTTCTCCTCAGGATGTTGTGCAATTCATACGAAATCTTATGGAATGTCCTGAAGACGCGCTGGATATCATGAATAAATTTATGAATACACCTGCAGAAGCGCTGCGCATAATCAATAAAATATTCAATACATTGAATCCACCAACACGTAGCGATGAATTGCATAAACTACTCTTAGATGCCACAAAGGAAAACACGGATAGATCATTCCAGCCAACACAAGGGCCTATCGAATCGGAAAGTGCTGAAAATGGGAATTACTTGCTTAAATTCTTTCACAAGGTATTTCTATTGCGTCTTTACTAAGACCTAAACTTCAGCTTTTGGACAGCTGATTCAAGAGATGAAGCTTTTTGAGTCATGCAAGTTTTCGTGTTTTGAAAAAATATTTATGATAAGAAAAAATGAAATCTTACGTTAAAATGCATTCTCAAAATTTTTTAAACTTTTTCAAAAGTGCAATTCAAATAATTTTTGACATCACTGCAACGCAGGGAATTTCATGGCATGTCACTAGAATGCTGTCAAATCGTATAAAATCACAGGAAAACTTATGTACATATGTATGTAATGGGATATGTACCATTCAATGCACATTTATCAATTGTATTTGCTCAAGGAGGCGTTAAACCAAAGTGTCAGTGAGCAATTATTTCATTATTACCATATTCTGTGAAAATATGAAAAATAAAAAGAATTGGTTATGAAAAAATTTAAATTTTTTTATTTAAAAATTTTTTATTTAAAAAATTTAAAATTTTTTATTTAAAAAAAGGTTTTTATTTAAAAAAATTTAAAATTTTTGATTTAGAAATTTAAACTTCTAACTGATTGCTCGCTCATAGAAACAATAAAAATATGATGTTATTAATAAGTTTTATTATTATACTTATTTTATTTATTTATAATATTTTTTATTAAATATTTTCATTAATATTATTTATTTATTTATTATTTTTTAATAATTTATTTATTTTTTAATTTTATTTAATGTCAGTTAAATCCTTTCAAACCTTCAATTGCCAATCCAAGCGACAATTTAGAGAAATTAAATTTCCCATTACAAGCTCCCACCATGTCCAACACACATTGAAGGTTTCACAGCTAGATGGCGGACAAAACTCATTGAACAAATATTCAATAATATTTATATATTTTTAGATTGCTTTGCAAAAATTAAGCAAATAATTAAATATTTTTAAAATATTTATAAATAATGCATTTAATTATAAATAAAAAACATTATTATTTTTATAATATTATTTAAACTATTTAAATATTTCTTAAATAAAAATTGTATTTCTAAAAAAATATGGTTGTCACATTTCGCCATCGCTGTAATTCAGCTTTTTATTAAAAAATGAATAAATAAAAAATGTGTTGCATTGCATTTTGGTTGATAAGACAAACTTTTTTTTGTATTAAATCATAAATACGCTTTACAAGCGCCGCTTTGAGCAGTTTTATGTTCTAAAATTCATAATCACTGAGATTTCTTGCAGAAATATCTTAAAAAGCAAGATTTTCAAGTTTTTATTTTTACACTGTTATAAATGAAATCCGAGAGCGCTGAACTCTATTTGCATATTAAACTGAGGGCAAACCAGTAATTTGCATTAGCACGAAGACTTCTTATGCGCAAAAGTACATACCTACATACATATATACATAAATATATGCATGTTTGATCCACATACATATATGTAGGTATGTAAAGCAATATTTGCATGTGTATTATATGCAATAGGAATGTCCATGTGCTCGCCGGTCTAACCGTGCGTCCGTATGTTCATACTGGTCGGTGCACTAACCATAATGGAATTTGCAAGAAACAAGTTTTCCTCGGCATTCGCAAATAGTTTGCAGTGTTTGGATCATTGACTGGACATTCGAGTTTATCAAATGCTCAAGCGGTGATCAGCGCACAAGGAGTATAGTGCACTGCGGACAAAACAAAATATTTGGTAAGCTTGACGCATGTGATAATTGTGAAAATGTTATGTTAAAGTAAAATTAATTAAGTAGTGACTAAAGTTAAACAAATTCGAAAGCTCAAAGAAAGTTCAACGCAGTATTTTGAAAAGATAACTTGACGGATTATATAGAATAGAACTAATAAAATAGTGAAAGGAAAATGCATTTTGAGCCAGCTATCGGAAAATAGCTAACATTAAACAACGATTTTATTATACAAAGCAAAAAATTGTAAATAATAAATTTCATTGAAATTGTGAAATATTAATAATAATAATATTTACTTCATTACATTCTTATATGTGTGTTTGTATATAAAAAAATATTAATTCTTAATAATATTTTAATTAATTTTGTCAGTTAAACAAACCTTGCGTTTTCAAACACTGAAATTATTGAAACGAAACAGCCGTCAAAGAAACGCCTGAAAATGAAAAGTACTGCCATTCTTAAATTGCACGTCAACGGGTCGACATCATCCAACAAGGAGCAACCACCGCCATTGGAAGAGTTTTACAAGCAAATACCGGAGGATCAAGGATTTGTACCTAACGAGAAGCATATTCAAAATTCACTAGAATCCTCCAATAAACCTGAATTAGGAGGTAAGTCAGGTTTTACAATTACTATTTGTAGATCTAAGTAACTACATGTGTGTGCTTGAGAAAAATCTCAAATAATGGGTGAAGGGAATTCTGATGCAATAACCTTGAAGATTTTACTAAGTACATATTAAGTATACATACACGACGCGAAAAAGCCCCGAGTTGGGTACCAGGAAATTGATTGACTGAACATGTATAGAACTTTTATACATATTTACATATATATAACTCTGACGTATGTATGTTTTAAGCTTTAATTGAATGAATAAGTGCATTCAGATAAATCAAGAGAACGTAAATTGCACATGGAGCTTAACCTCAATTGATAAGTGTGATAATTTTCTCTGTATACTTGGTCTAACGTCATGTCGTGAAACTAGCTGTGAAATCACTTAGAAATACAAATATATATCAATACGTATATCTGTACAATGCGTGAAGAAATAAGTTCTTTGCAAATGTTAATACCTTTGTGTGATTCAGTTTCAAACCGTTCAACCCACAAAAAAGCATTTGCAAGTAGTGATTAAGCTTTGGTTTAATTCGTTATTAAGTAGAGCAAAAAAGTCGGGACCACACCCGATTATTACTGCTAACTCATATATCACAGTTGAATAAATGTACTCAAATAACTTAAATGACACGTACAAATGCACAAAGAAATTAAATATGTATGTATGTGTGCATAATTTGTGCAGTAATTCAAATTTAATAACAATAGAGTCTCATCAAGTATTTTAAAAGAATTTAGTTTCAAGCAGACAGTTAGTTAATACACAGGTTTTTGAGAGCTCATAACATTGTTCATCTTGGGAACCATGTTAAGTTCAAACCGTAAGTTTAATTTGAATGAAAGTAGATATTTTTTTCTAATTGGTATTGTGGACTACATTGTCCAATTGACTCTCCAATAAAAAAATTACCTGGATTTTAACCGCTTATAGTAGAAATTTTCCATGAACAAAGGTATTTGAAGATTTGAGAAAATTGTCTTCCTAATTACAAAGCGCATCTTATCTGCGTATAACTGCATTCTATTATCGTTGCATATTTGAACATTATACATTTTCCTATCTCTTATCGTTTACAGGAGACATTCCAGAGCAAACAAAAACCGATAGTGCTGCTGTTACAAATAAAGAAAACGGGGCAATGGTGGCGGAACAAAACGGTTTGAACGATGGCGCCGACGAACAGATGTTAGGTGGTATTGAAGACAATGAGAAATTGGCCGATAAGCGTGAAGAAGTAAAGTTTATCAAAGGAGGTGATCATCAAAATGGTGATGCGAAGATTGACATTGGTGGTGTCAATGGAAAGGTACGTAAAATTAAGCGTAAAACATATTATTTTTATGTATAATGAAGCTTCAATCATTCTATCACACAAACAATTCTAATTGCGTACAATTATTTAATTGTGACGCAGGATAAGGAATTGGTAAGCTTGATGATATTCCATTCACTATCCATAATTTCAACATTAACATTAAACTATTCGTGAATATTTTCAGGCTTTCACTGGCATGTCTAAAGAGGAGCTAATGAAATACGCCAATGATCCATTTTGGGTGCGTTTGCGTTGGATTTTTTTCATTGGTTTCTGGGCAATTTGGGCTGCCATGTTGATCTGCGCCATATTAATAATTGTCGATGCTCCAAAATGTGCCGCACCCGAACCATTGCCATGGTATAAACGTGGTCTGCTCGCTAAATTCGATGGACTCGAAGCCAGAAATAGCGATATGCCCGCTGCAAAAGCTGTTGGCGCTTCTGCTGTCATATACGAGTTGCCACCTGCACTAACCTATTTGGTACACACACCAGCAGTTGAGAATATACTCAAGCAAATTGTTGAAAATTATAAAAATTCGGATATCAATGTTGTACTGGACATCACGCCGAATTATGTACCAAGTAATTCAAGCTTGTTCAGCGAAGCCAAAAGTGACAAATCAAAGCGTTCGGCATTCATATGGAAGGAGGGTTCGCAAAATATCAGCAATTGGCGTTCACTACAAAATGCGTCCGCTTGGGAAGAAGTTGAAGCGGGCAAATTTGTGCTCTCCCAATTCGGCGTGGGACTATATGATTTGAAAATGAATGACAACGTCGTTAAGCATGAATTCGAGGGTGTTTTAAAACATTTACTGGATTTAGGAATTAAAGGATTCCGCCTAAAGAATACCAAATTCTTTTTACTCACTGACAACACACCGGATGAGACTGTTTCTCAGGAAGGCAATTTCGGTCATACAGACTACGGATTTTGGACCCATACACATAGCACTTTCCAAGAAGGCCTTGGAGATTTGTTGTATGAATACAAAATGTACGTAAAGAACATTTCTGCAGATGCTTTCTTAGCGGTGGCAGATGACATTTTACGACCTGAAGTTTATCGCACTAAGAATGACGTATGGGGCGTAGATTTACCTATATATGGTCCACTTGTGAACAATTTGCGTACCGTCTCAAATGCTACAAAGCTTCGAAGTGAATTCGAAAACATTAGAACTGCCGTGGGCAATGATACTTGGTTGCAGTGGAATTTCGCAGAACAATCACCAGTTGATAATCTGCAAAGCAATCCTTCAGCGATTGCGTTATTTGTATCTTTATTGCCGGGAGTACCAGTTGTGGCAACGTCCAATACATCATTTTTCAAGGATATGAAACCAGAAGTTTATGATGTAATAAAGCAATTGCGTTTGTCACCATCTTATATGCATGGCGAATATAATGTCTTTCCTATAGAAGGGCTGTTTGCTTATTCCAGGTAATTATTTTTTAACGGAATAAAATAATTTAAGACTTAAATTAACTTACTAAATTTATATTTGATATATTTACTAACATGCAAACTTTGCAGACAAAGGTGAGAAATCTAACAAACTAAAATAGATAATTATAACAATTGAATTGTATGAAGAAAGTATACTTCTTAACAACAAATCTTTCATTTATTTCACAGAATAAAGTCTGGTAATCCAGGTTACTTCGTCGCTTTCAATCCTTCAAATGCAACTGTAAAAGGCGAATTCGTACACCCTTCTTTGCCAGACAAAATGTCGGTGTATGCACTCAGTGACAACTATAATATTTCGGGCATTACCGTCAAGTAAGCATCAAAATGATATTTTAAAGACGAATCAAACTAATGTTGCTTATATTTTCCAGATCTAAAGTTGAAACCAACTCTGTAGAGGTACCACCTGAGGCTACAATAGTACTCACTTATGTGCCTGTACAATCAGGTTAATTCCTCAATGGATGCAAAATCCTAAATGTCACATATATTAGAATGAATGTGACAATATTAAAGATATGAAAATATTACGTATATAAATACTGCTGAAAGTTAATCAACGTTATGCATAAAGTAAAAGCTTACATACATAAAAAGTATTTGTTTCAAAGTTGAAAAAACAATTTAAATATTAAAAGCATTGCAAAAATAAGTCATTGTTGTTTTATTACATATAAATTTGAAATATTTATTTACACAATTTGGGTATATTAATTGGTTACTTATATTCTAAACTGAAAAAAGCAAACACTGCACATATTTTCTGGGGGAATGTATACATATATAGCGGATATTTACATTCCATATTATTAAATATAAATTAGTCATACAATAGATTCCGACAAACGATTTCGTATACAAAAATTGCAATATGTTAATGTATATTTATTAAACATTCAAATTATTGTGCACTAATTTATGTTTGAATTTTTAACAATTTCAGCATTCGGTATTTAAACTCAACTACTCCCTTTTTGCAAAACTTCATCCATTTTCTCTCTTTGCTCTTGGATAGCATTCATAAGCAACTGAGCTTCAGTTTCCAGTTCTATTTTGGTCGATTCCAACTTAAGCTGGTAATTCCTAATTTCACTGTCGAGCATTATCAGGTTTTTGTGATCAGCGACTGCCTGCTCGAAGCGATTCCACCAATCCTGGTGTTGCACATCATTAGTCGGTGATTGTCTTCTTAATGCCTCGGCACTCAAGTCGACATGAAAAGTTTCCATATCCTTTAGAATTTCTTCAACTGTTGGAGGTGCAGGTGGCGGTGGATATTTGGAATTTTTAGTTTTCTTTAACATTTTGTAAAAGTAAACAAAACTTATAGTTTATGACTACAATCTGTTTTATCAAATGGTTCAGAATAACCTGACAGATTGACAACTCACAGCTGACCACACACACACACACATGTCGATTAATAATATTTATCGATATTAAAAATTAAAAAAAAATGTTTCGACTGCGTTTTTTATGCCCTTGCAAAGTTAATGGATAATTTAAAAATTAAAAAAAATACTATTTGTGTGGTAGAACACCATACATGCATTAAAATTCTTTTTTCGATTAGTACACACATATTTAATTAATTCTTTGAATTTTATATATGGCAACTGTCATTGGTCATCGTCTGTGAAGTATCGTTTGACACTTTGATAATTGTCTGATTGTGCCTTATTGGCTGATAGTTGTTGAAAAGATATTGGAAATTCGCCCCAACATTTTCAGAAGGCGCTCGAAGAGTATTTACATTTCATCATGACGTTGGGAAACATAAAAAGGTTAACTATCAGCAATTACAGGAATAACTAAACATAAACAAACAGGCAACAAAATAACGTGAATAACGCCTGAACATAATAATTGCTAGAGGGGAGGAAAAAGTGTGCAAAGTCGCTAACGAAATTAATTAACGCGCGGAGCAGAAAAACAATTTGTCGACATTATTATTAAGATTTTGAAGTTGTAGTGATAACGTGTTACATGTTAGTTGGTAAGCATAATATAATATTTATTTTTACATTTTTATAAAACATATTTTCCTAAAGTAGTATCTTAAGGATTGTGTGGAAATGTCACCGCCAAAAAGCTGTGCTGTTTGCGGCGATAAAGCATTAGGATACAATTTTAATGCTGTTACTTGTGAAAGTTGTAAAGCTTTCTTTCGTAGAAATGCCTTGGCGAAGAAACAATTTACCTGTCCTTTTAGTCAAAATTGCGAGATTACTGTGGTTACGAGACGATTTTGTCAAAGATGTCGTCTGAAAAAGTGCATAGATATTGGTATGAAGAGTGAAAATATCATGTCAGAGGAAGATAAGCTGATCAAACGACGTAAGATTGAAAATAACCGAGCTAAACGCCGTCTCAATGATAATAAAGCCGGTTCGATCACAGACAGTGCGGCTTTTGATACGGTTTCACACGACTCACAAAGCTCTTTTGACAGCGGCAAAGGCACTGGTAGTAATAATAGCGGATCAGCGGCTTTGGGTAATCAGTCATCACCGATGAGCGCTAATGTGCCAATAAGATCACCAATCTTATTAGAATCGGACGGTGAGGCAAAACCTGAACTAATGACCAGTGAGGAAATAGTTGAATTTATTGTTTGTGATCCCGATCGAGCATCGCAAGTAATAAGTAAATTAATGCGTACAAAAGATGAAGCGATAGCTATAGTGGAGAAAATCCTCACTTCGCAAAAAGATGCACTCCGGCTCGTCTCACATTTGATTGCATTCCCTGGTAAGCTACTATCTCTTTATTTTATTAATTTTTTTTTTTTGAATTTATTGATATCTTATTTCTTCTTTAAATTAGGTGACGCTTTGAAAATTATTAGTAAAATAATGAATTCACCATTTGATGCACTAACGGTGTTTACGAAATTTATGAGTTCGCCTACTGATGCGTTAGAAATCATTTCGAAAATTGTTAGTTCACCTCAGGATGTTGTGCAATTCATACGAAATCTTATGGAATGCCCTGAAGACGCGCTGGATATCATGAATAAATTTATGAATACACCTGCAGAAGCGCTGCGTATAATCAATAAAATATTCAATACATTGAATCCACCAACACGCAGCGATGAATTGCATAAACTACTCTTAGATGCCACAAAGGAAAACAAGGATAGATCATTCCAGCCAACACAAGGGCCTATCGAATCGGAAAGTGCTGAAAATGGGAATTACTTGCTGCATTCAATGCTCAATAACAGTCCCGTTATGACGCAAGATATTGTAAATGGCTTGTCTCCTCGCGATCAGCATGCATTGTCGGTGAACTCTGACCTAATGGTTGAATCGCCTATAAATATACAAGGCATGACAATAAGAACGGACACACCGGACCACACGCTATCACCCCTACAATCTCACACATTGCAGCTGGGGTCTACAGCAGATATACCTTCTGTGCAAGGTTGCTTAGAAAACTCACCACAAGGTATTTCTATTGCGTCTACAGATTGCACTATTGCCAATCACACTTTGCAATGCAACTCACCCACAAACATACAATCCAACATTGAACTGCCAAGCACCTCAGCCGGACTCATGAGTCCAAATTCACCTACAGACATAACGGCTGATACGGCAGACTTTAGTAGTGAGCACTTCGATATAAAAACATTCATACAAAATTCATTTCCTGACAACGCAAGTGGCGGAGACAGCTTAAACTCATTGGAGTCTGTGCTGTCCGAGGTGATAAGAATTGAGTTTCAGGCCTTCAACAATTTACCGCCAGAGCCGCGTGTAAAGCAAGAACAATTTCAATATCAAACAAATAATATGACAATGCATAATTCAGAGCAACAACAACAACAACAGCAACAATGTGGTTACAGTGGTTGCAATACACAATTGCAGCAGCCATCAATTTGCTCGCCAACGACTGCTGTAATGGGGCGTGATCTCAATGAAGCTGAGCAAATGAAATTGCGTGAGCTGAAATTGGCCAGCGAGGCACTCTATTACCCAATGGACAATGATCTATCTGTACTCATGATGGGCGATGATAGAGTTAAGGTGAGTAACAAATTACAAAAAAAGAACAAAAATCGGTTTGCATAATTTGTTTTTGTTTTTTTGCTTTTTTGTTTTCTAATCGATAAGTACACATATCTTATCAGCTTAAATTTGCCAAAAAAGCACGAAATTGAACACCTGTTATGCGACACTCGCACTAGACTAAAATTGTTTGCGCGCATTCCGCTTGAGCTTAGTTGTCTGAGTCAAAGGTTTTGATTATTATAGTTAGTCAATAATGAATATTGTCATTTACGGCGTATGTACACGCTTCAGTGCGTACCAAATGTACAAAAAAATATATTGTGTTCTTCCCCACTCATGTTTATCCATTTGTGGGGGTTCTTATGCTTTGCGCCGCCTCCAATTGTGAGTCAGCAATATTTATGTAACGGGTGATTTTTTTGAGGTTAGGATTTTCATGCATTAGTATTTGACAGATCACGTGGGATTTCAGACATGGTGTCAAAGAGAAAGATGCTCAGTATGCTTTGACATTTCATCATGAATAGACTTACTAACGAGTTAACGTCGAACTTTCAGTGAATGGGCCCTAGAAAAGTTGGCAGAAAATCCGCTTTTTTATCGACAAATTTTGTTCAGCGATGAGGCTCATTTCTGGTTGAATGGCTACGTAAATAAGCAAAATTGCCGCATTTGGGGTGAAGAGCAACCAGAAGCCGTTCAAGAACTGCCCATGCATCCCGAAAAATGCACTGTTTGGTGTGGTTTGTACGCTGGTGGAATCATTGGACCGTATTTTTTCAAAGATGCTGTTGGACGCAACGTTACGGTGAATGGCGATCGCTATCGTTCGATGCTAACAAACTTTTTGTTGCCAAAAATGGAAGAACTGAACTTGGTTGACATGTGGTTTCAACAAGATGGCGCTACATGCCACACAGCTCGCGATTCTATGGCCATTTTGAGGGAAAACTTCGGAGAACAATTCATCTCAAGAAATGGACCCATAAGTTGGCCACCAAGATCATGCGATTTAACGCCTTTAGACTATTTTTTGTGGGGCTACGTCAAGTCTAAAGTCTACAGAAATAAGCCAGCAACTATTCCAGCTTTGGAAGACAACATTTCCGAAGAAATTCGGGCTATTCCGGCCGAAATGCTCGAAAAAGTTGCCCAAAATTGGACTTTCCGAATGGACCACCTAAGACGCAGCCGCGGTCAACATTTAAATGAAATTATCTTCAAAAAGTAAATGTCATGAACCAATCTAACGTTTCAAATAAAGAACCGATGAGATTTTGCAAATTTTATGCGTTTTTTTTTTAAAAAAAGTTATCAAGCTCTTAAAAAATCACCCTTTATATATATCGGCATTTCCGATCATCTAATCAGACGAATATTTATAACAGTAAGTCTAAAATGTTTAATAAATATACACAGGTGGTTCATGCTATCAACTACAATTATCAATTATTATCAGACAAAAAACTAGGCTCGCATGAAAATATTGAATTCGACACAAGTTCCTATATTGTGTATGTTTGTCTTCCCCCCTTTGCATATATCGACGAAAATAAATGACAGTATCGATAAATATACATTTAAAACGGTTTTTTAAGAATAAAGTATACTGATAAAAGCGGTTAACGGTTATTTCTTAGCAAACCTTTTTACCATTGTAAGACTTTTGTAATGGAAATTTACTCCTTTTGTAGCCAGAGGACACGCATCAGGATCCGAAACTATTACAGGTGATCAATTTAACGGCAGTCGCCATAAAGCGTTTGATAAAAATGGCCAAAAAGATAAGTGTGTTCCGCGATATGTGTCAGGAGGATCAAGTGGCGCTACTCAAAGGTGGCTGCACTGAAATGATGATCATGCGTTCCGTGCTAACATATGACAACAATCGCAATACGTGGAAGGTAAGTGGCTGGCAGAGTTCATGAACAAATTTTGTTATTTTTACGTCTCCTATATATATTTATTTATCTTACTTGCAGTTGCCGCACGTTTCCAATACGGCGCATATACGCGCCGAGATCCTGAAGCAAGCTAAAGGGAATATTTATGAGGAACTTTTGAAATTTGTGGGCACATTCGATGAGAAGTGGCGCATGGATGAAAATATAATTTTGATCATGTGCGCCATTGTGCTCTTCACACCGACGCGTGCGCGTGTGATACACGCGGATGTCATACGTTTGGAGCAGGTAAGTACACATGAACACATACTATACTACTTTGTACTATAAATACACTTTATTCAATTTTAGAATTCTTATTATTATCTTCTGCGAAGATATCTGGAGAGCGTCTATCCTGGTTGCGAAGCAAAATCAGCTTTTATTAAGTTAATACAGAAAATTTCGGATGTTGAACGTCTGAATCAATTTGTGATTGGTGTTTATTTGAATGTGAATCCCTCACAAGTAGAACCGCTTTTGAGGGAAATATTTGATTTGAAAAATCATTAGTTAACTATTAGTGACGGGCGTACTAAACGCTTGCATACCTTACATATAATTGTATATGTATATAAATATAAATACTGTTGGAATTACTATATATATATAGTATATATAGAGAGAGCGTAGCATTGCTTTGCAGTTTTTTTGTTTTGTTTTTACTTATTTTTATATGCGCCAGTAATATGTTTAGGGACAGTGTAGATCAATTATATAGTTTTACAGTGCTACCTTAGGGCATTATCTCAATATAATATCACTGCACGTTTAGAGAAGTTCACCCATTTTAAAATAAAAAAATAAGAAATTTAGTAGGTTCTTTTATAATAATATGAAATTGTTGAATGTAACGCGAAAGCAACTATATTAATACACAACATACACGCATTGTATAACACGTAGAAATGTCTCGTCAACACGGGTGCATGTGATAAATGTACAACACTAACTAGTTAATACAAACTTAAAGTTATGCTATTTTTAATATTATACACTGATAAATGATAATGTTGAATCCAAATGCGTATATAGACACACAAACAATTTTAAATTGAGCAACTATAAAACATCACCTTTTCACTGTTAGATGCAACAACACAAGTTGGCAGTTTCAAATGTGCAATTTATATAACTTAGATCCAATCTAAAATATGTTTTAATAAAAAAAAGAGTCTATTTTGTGTAACAATGGAATATTGATATATTTTTATTTCCAACTAATGCTAGTGAGTTATCGATAAGCTATGTGTACGGAATTATTATTTTATTCATATATTTTATTTTAGGCGTAAATGTTAGTTTATGATTAAAATATTTATTATTCTCCATTCTCTAATGTAAAATCTCTTCATATCCAATTGCGTCCCACACTACCCGAGCGACGTTTGTTGGCCTTGTCATTTGCACCGTTACGACCGCCAGTGTCTGGTGAACCACCCGCACCAATATTACGTATTAACATACGCAATCCACGCGCCTGTGCGTCACTTGCTTGTGCCACATTGTTTACTTCAGATGAGATTACTGAAAAATCATCAACTACATGTCCGGGTGGACTTACGTCAAATGGCAAAATGTCACTTAGGCTTTGCTGTGGCCTATATGATGTGCGACGTCGCGCACCACTGGAATCACCGCCGGCAGTATTAAGATTTTGTGTACTACTTGAAGTCGTTAGCTGTTGTTGCACTTGTTGTAAACGTGTTTTCAACAATGCATTCTCTTCTTGCAGACGCCTTATGTGTGCAGCCTCATACTCCGCACGCACAAATGTTGGTTGTGGCAAACATTGATATATTGTCGTAAGGAAGTTACGCAAGGATAGTTGTAAGGTATCTTGCCACTGTTTCGAAAAGTATAAAGCAAATGTCGGGGACTCCTCTGCGTTTTTGCAAAATGGGAAATCTTAAAAGGGTTTGTCATTTAGTATATTTTAATTAAGAGTAATCGATTATAGAATACATACAAAACCAGTCCTTCCATTCGCTTTGCTGTTGTAATTCTGGTGCGAGTTTTGCAAAGAATTCTGTGACTTTGTCTAATCGATTGTTTGAATAAGCAGTCACCAGATAGAGCTTCAACAGGCTATTTTCCAATTTTTTCACAGCTAATAGAAGTGTGCAAAATACATAAAGTGAATTGTATATTTAAAACGAAAACTTACCTGTGGCATAAGTGTGTTCCAGTTTGCTGAACAGATTACTGTCTAAGTGGTTCCAAAGCGAACGTAATGCCGTCAAATCATGGTTTTGTATAGACTGATTAAAATTCTCCAATAATTTTTCGGATCGGAAGCTTTGATCTTTTTCTGTCCTTTGTTCTTGGTCAAGTGTTTTCAAGGTGGAGGAGAACCCTCGAAATACCAAATATTCCTTTAAAAGATTGTCCAGAAATGTTACTTGTGCCATGTTTCTGCTGTTTTCACAATAAACTCTTTTGTTTGGAAAATGTAGAAAGATAAGAAGAGGTAAACAGCTGTATAAATGTCTCGAAAATAATATAAAAAATTCAAAACAACAGCAGAGTTGCAATCACAATGCTGTACCAAATAAGTACAATTCTGTACTTAATATAGTTCATAAAGAAAAACTCTTGAATATTGATTAAAATATATTCAATTTCAAAAAGAATTTAAATTATTTGTAAGTAATTAGAGCAACCAATATGGCTCAACAAAGAAATAAATAATACTAGTAGCATTTTTGGTTATCGATTATTTTGCGAGTGGGCCAGTGAGTGAGTGCCATCCCAATCGTAATTATTTGACATTTTATTATGTGCGCATACATATTTTGCCAATTGCAATTTTTGTATGAACGCGTGGAATTGTTGCGAGAAAAATTGGATTATTCGTATCTTAATTGCGCGCAAATTAAACCAGAGAACGTGTAATATAGAGAAGGTCCAATTGCGGACCAGCGTGTGAATTGTCAAAATCTAACAAATCACGATGAGCGTGTTTCACCTCAGCCAGCTCGGAAGGAGAAATTTTAACAGTGCCACGTTTACAGAACTGAGCATTAAATGAAAAATATACTCAGACATTAACATCGATTCTCTTGTCGTGTGCTGGGCTTTTGGCTTATATGTTTTCAAATGTATGTATGTACATATATGCTGATATATTTATTTTTGATATATTTATGAATGCATATATAATTTATTACATTTCAATTAAATTTTGCATTTAAAGGCTTGTTTTTAGGCACAATGTACTTATAGACCAAAATATGTAGATATGTTATACATATTTTCAAAATGTACTTATGGACCAAACTATGTACATATGTACATTTGTAATTTTTTATAATATGGTATATGTATGTACTTTTATAAAAATTATTTACATATTATACTCAATATATATGCACTTACGTGCAAATTATATCATTATAACTTATCAGTAAAGAGCACGTGCGCAATATATTTACATACATACATATGTTTGTAAAAAGTGAAGCATACATAAACTTACAAACATATTTGCATGCACATGTAAGCAATTTAGCCATTAGCAAAAAGTCCTGCATATATACATACATATATGTATGCGCACACTTGTATGTCTGTCAACCATCAGAAAAAATCAAAAGCATTGTTCTACAAAAACAACTACCTTTTTAAGCCGCATGACCAGCATCACAAGTTAATATGCCAGTTAATCGACGAAGACAAATTCTATAGTAAATACAACAAAAACACTTTCATTCATCAACGCATGCGCACATTCAACATGGCAAAGTAGCTTCATTCATAAACTCAAATGCCATACACATCTCCCCGCGCATACGCATGTCCACAAACGTCTTTTCGCGACGATGACAAAAATCATAAATTGAATAATTTTCTTCAGTTCTTCCTGAAAGCAAAAGTGACAACACCGCAAAAACCTAGAAACAAAAGTGACAACATAGCATATTTGACGATTTACAATTCAATATTCAATATTTCTTTGATTTTGTAATTTTGCATATTTGTCTGAAAATACAGTACTTGTCCAATAAATTATGAACGAGAGCAAACATTTAATATTTTTAATAATTCCTATTTCACAATATTCGATTGTAGAACTCCATTCGCTTTTATTTCAAAAACTTAAGCAAACATAATAGGCTATAAACTATATAATTTTTTTCCAAAAATATTTATGTTTATATTAATGATTTAAATTAGAACTATGCACATTTTTTCTCTTCGTTCGTATTTATTGGACAAATACTGTATACGTACATATGGACATGTACGAATATTTCAATATGCTGTTGAACATTCACACGCCCATATACATATTTCCATATGCGTTCGAGTTGTTGAATAGGGGTTGATTTTGCACATTACGCGATGCGATGTACGTTTATACAAATGTTTGTATGTTCGCATATTTGCATGCCGTTAATATACATACATATGTACATATACTGGAAATTAAAGACATTTTTATTGTTTTAAGATAAAATATACAATTTTCATTTATTTATAAATATTTTGTTGTTTATTTTATAGTTATATTAAGATTAAAAGATACAATTTTCATCTATTTGCATTTAAATATTTTGTTATATATTTTATGGTTATATTACGATTTAAATTAATATAAAATTAAATTCAAATATATTAAATTAATATAAAATTTATATTTACAAATTACATATTTACATAGAAATAAAAATATTTAAAATAAAAAAAAATTAAAAATGCATTTCTGAATTGCGAAATTTCCCATTGTTAAAATGGAAATTTCTCACACGACTCAATAATTAAATCAAGTCATTTACTTTCACCTGCTTTTTTAAACACAACTTAATCCATCTTGATTAAGATCAACATTTGTGTTTAAAAAAGCTAGGCTCAGATGCATATGTACATATGTGCTAAATAAAAAAAGAAATAGAAGAAAATAGAACAACCTGAAAATAGAAGAGAAAACTGAAAATAGAAGAAAAGAGGCTGAAAATAAAAAAAACCTGTAAATTGAATAAAGATAAAAATAATAATTAAAAAAATGTAATTGTTCTCATTTCGTTAGGTTTACTTACCCGAAAGTAAGATGCTCTTAAAACATAGGGTTAAGGCTTGCAACATTTTAAAGTTTGTTCTGTTTGTCAACGCGCTTCCGATGTCGTTCCTTGTCTAATTCCTCTGTCAATAACCATTTAGAATTTTTATATAAAAGGACAGTCACTAGGTATTCTAACAATTTCATTTTATGGTCAAGGCACTCATCGGTTTCCGAAAACCACTGAGGGAAAACTTTTTCGGTTTTTTCTTTAATTGCGGACAACATTAAACTCCGAACATTCGAATAATGCGCATATTTGTTGAAGAGCCTGACGTACCACATCATTTGAAGTCGACACACTTCGAAGACCCTATCGTCAGGATTGACAAGCCGTAAATCGGTGTCTTCCTTGTAGTTTTTGGCTTTGATAAGAGCCTCCGAATAAAGCGTAAGGTCGCTTTGTGTCTTCGTCATTGCACTTTTACATTTTTCGCAATGGATTTTACACAAAATTTTCTGGTATATACCATAGCCTGTGTAATATCGCTTGATGTGGACGTCTGCTGTGTCATCCTCCTCAACAAAATTTTCGCCAGAAATATTTATCTCAATGGCTAGTTGCTCACATTCCTGTTCGGTTCCCTGTAACTCTAGATGACGATCTTCGGGGCCTATATTCCAATCTAAATTTATGTCGTCATCATCCTGACAATTACCACCCTTATTAACAAACTGGTTCCTCAAAATTTTCATCGAAATTAAACGTCCAACTATATACTGAATCTCACTGGCACTTGGGTGGGTATTTATTCCCTGACTTGCTCGGACTCTATAAAAAAAATTTTCCAACGCATCCTGATTCAATTTACCCAAGAATACAAACTTTAATTCTTCTTGTTTTTGAAATAGCTCTTGACACAATTTAATCATACCACTAATTGTGATACAAAACCCCTTAATACACCTGACTTTAGCACCATTCGGAAGTTTAAGTGATTTCAAATACCTGATGTAATCATATAGGCGTTGGACCTTACTTGAATCATTCTTAGCTAACGGACATTTGAATGGATTTTTGTGATGAAATACTTTCGAGTCTAAATCGTCAAAGAGGTCGTTCATCTTTTTCACAAATAATTGGGTAGGCTTCGCACACTTTAATACATATTCGTCGGAGCCTAACAGATTTTTGCTTAAGGCCAATTCAATCCCTGAAGCGACGGAATTGCTTAAGACCTGGGTGGCACGCTTTACAGACATTTTTTCGAAGACGCTGGGATAAATATGGGGCTCAGTTAATTTTGGACATATTTTGAAATTGACGTTATTTTTATCGATAGAGTATAATGTTTTAATGACATTGAAACTAGCTATTCCATCTGGGGTTGAAATATCAAATTTCATGAGTGTATTACGGACGGACTTAATTAGATGGCAATAGTCATATATGCAGTAAATTTTCGACCCTTCGTGCATTGCATAAGGGTGTTCTTCGCTAATTCCAAGAGAATTATAAATAGAACCATTCGAAGAACCTTGATCACAGACTAGAGCCTTCACGTTGAGGCCAATAGATTTTAGTGCTGCGATATTGTTAATTAAAATAGGTGCCAAAGCTTTGGTAAGAATACCACCTTTAGTAATGTAATAGGAAAACACATATTTCCAATTTGAAGACAGCCCCTTAACCATGAAAAATAAACACTTATTTCCTATTTTCATTTCACGATGGCCTTCTCCTAAATCTACAAACCCATCAATTACATCCCTAACTCTGTTGTAAGTAAGATCGGACTTGATACTTATTTCGTCAAATAAGAGAACGCAGTTACGTTCTAGATCGGACATATTTTTGACAATTTTGTCTAAATTTTTCATAACATTGGCATCTAAACCAGGGACAACATATGAAATTGGGCGCCATCGCAAAAGAGAACTCTTGCTCGGTAAAGCGAAACCTAAATCGTCACGCATGAAATTATAACATTTGTTGGACATATAACTAACATTTTGTGCCAATGTTTTTTCCTTGTCACTGAAGAAAGTGCGCTTGGTGACGATCATCCTCGCGAATGTAACAGCGTCTTCGCTTGAAGATTTATCCGCAACTATTGAATTTAATTTAAGGTCTTCATATTTTTTTTTCAGACTTTGAATAATTTGCTGCAACTCTTCGATTTTTTTATTTAATTTTAGCGTATTAGTCTGATAGTAACGTGCCGACCTAGCAAATCGCTCCCGACTGTCTAAAGCCTCAAAGCCTACTTCATTATTGTGGGGTCCTAGTCCTAACCTATTATCTTCTAAAATAGAAAATTCCTCGAATTCTTTTAATGTCATATCGTCCTCTCCTACATCTACTTTCGTTCGAATATATGTTTTTGTGACGGGCGGGCACACCCAATTAGAGTCAGTACTAGACGAGCTATGATTTAGTATTTGCTCTAACTTTAAACAAGGGAAAGCCCCAGGCAGAAGTTTATACCTAGTGACATATTGGGGGTCAAAATGATTTTGACAGATATGCAAGGCATCAGATGGCGACACATTTAAGTTGCAAGCCTTTGCCCAACTTTGTCGAACATCTTCTCTATTCGGGAACTGGTACAGCACCCTATTCACCTTGGATTTGCAACTGCTAATGCAGCAGCTTCTACGTTGAAGAGGACCAGTCCACAAATGTTTCGGTGGGTCATCATAGCCTATTTAATATTGCAAAACTACGGGTCAGTTATATGTATATACATACATTATATAAAAATAATAATTATATATCCTATATATTATATAAAAACATCTACAAAACTTACATATAAATAATAATAATTGACAATTATTTTCAAGATATGCAAATTTAATAAACACACTAGAGGGTGCTTTCATTTTAAACAACACTGTAGTTAAATATATCTATCGTAATTTCGTACACGCATATCAACAAATTCAATTGCAAATATATGTATCTATCAGATATTCGAAACAAATCCTATTTGACTAAAGTTGAATTATTGTTTTATTTTATATACGATTGAAATGTTTGGTTATTAAGTGAATTTAAAAACTGATATTTTTGCAAAAGGATATTAACGCTTATTAATATGTTATTAAGGGTGATCCATTTCGAGGTTTCCTACTTTTTTAAGAAAAAACACAGAAAATTCAAATTTAATGGGTAATGTTTATTATCAATCGAAATTACATTCATTGTTATTTATTGTTTAATGATTATCCTTTTCAAATGTTGGCTGTGGCTACGTTTCAGATGGTCCATCTGTTGAATCCAAAATCTTCTCTCAATAAATCCATTCATCGTCGCCGATATCACTAGCTTTCATCAGGCATCAAATATTTGGTTATCATGACGCGATAACCGTCGCCACTGTTACGTATTCACCGGAAATATGGACCGATGATTCGACCGGCCCAAAAAAAGTACCTCTACATGGATCACCCGATATATATTATTATTATATATTGAATTTCACTTTTTTATGAAAACCCAAAAGTTTTCGCTATGCGTAAATGTACACTGCTATTTTTATTAACACAACTGTTTAAACTTGCTACCAACCGCTGTTTTAGCCTATAGTAAATAGATACACTCATATGCATATACACACAATTATACATCATACATATCTACACATACCATATATTCACAAAATCATTTATATATTTTTAATATTTTGCCATAAACGTAAAAATCACAAAACGCACAAATTTAAGTTTAATTTTTTCACATATTTGGTAATTTTAAAAATATCTACAAATATTCAAATTCAAATTCAAACATTCAACAACCTTTTTGTGCACGCACACACTTGCTACATTCATAAATAAACAAAAACTTACCAAGGTTCAGGGTGGGCACTGCATTCGCCTTCAACTTTTTCACACCCTGTGCACTTTTCTCAAAGTGCCTAATGCATACAAATGCATTGCGGGTGGGTAAATCCAACGTTGGTGGGATCCGTAAGTTTTCCACCCACTTCCTAAAATCCTCCTCATTTTTGGGGAAAGAAAAGTATCTTTCTGCCGAATCTGTATCACATCCGCGAACGCGACACTTTCTTACGTTTTTTGACATTTTTTTTATAAAAATTTAAATATATTAAAATAGCGAAACGATTAGCACTTGTATTCTTAGCAAAATTCCTTTGGAACTGAATTGCTTTGGAACTAAAATTCCGTTGATAAATCTCTTTTCTACTGTCATTTTGGCGCGATTTCCCCAGTTTCATATTTATTAGAAAATATTTAGAAAAAGCATATAATATACAAGAACTTTTCCAATCAAAAAGCACCTGCATGTATATATATAACAGCTTTGCTCTCTCTTATTCATACATTGGCCTGCTCTTTCTCATTTAACACCGAAACCGCTCAATTCTGCTATTTTCGAGTGCGCTGATGTTAAACCAGTGGTGAAACACGCTAATAATTTTCTGTGGTGAAACACGCTCATCTTGGCGAGTACCCCTGCGAAAAGAGGACCACTTTGACAATCGGCACACCATGAACCTTCTCTATTATTCACGTTCTCTGATTAAACCGAAATAAATGCAGTGGTTGGTGGAAAGTTTGAAATTAAAATATGAATCAAAAGGGAGCGCGAGAACAAAATGATATATCGATAATAAGGAATCTGCCCAAGCGACTGCAACAGAGGCTCGTTGAAGATGTCGGCGATAACTCATTGGTAACAGTTGTTGATACAACAAGGCAAAGTTCTAGCGGTCAACCTTCGACGTCCAAGGGAGGCGCAAAAAATGATGATAATGATAAGATATCTAGGCGTTTTCTGCAAAAGCAGAATACGACAGGTATTGCTAACCAGCAAGGTGGGCCATGAATTTAAAATATTTCTTTAAATAAAATGTAATAGTATAAATTTTGTTTTTATAAAGGAAACGGCGCCATAGATGTTACGAGCATTGATTTTTTCTTGCAAAAAAGTGCGCCCAGTACCAGGACTCTAAACAAAAATAATTTAAGAAAAGAAACTGTGCCCGTTTTGGAAACCAGCGGGAAATCAGTTGAAAGCAAACCAAATAATATAAAATGTGCAACTCCAACTACAAACTCAAATGTCAGCAATAGTTCAATACCAGGAATACTGCGTTTAAACGATACCAAACATGTACAATTAATTGCTGCAGAAAAAAGTAAGAACTGTAATGAAAAAAATGCATGCCGAGATAACGGTAAGAAAACAACGGCGCGCATGCATCAAATAAATGATCAGTACACGAAAGACGATAATATTTTAACCAAATCCCCCGCACGTCAATTGCAACGACAACTGAAACCACCTCCTTGGTTTGATATGCTCACTGGCATACAATATGTTGAACAGCTACCAAAACTTTACGAAAAAGTTACATCGTTCATACAGCAAAATAAAGTAATTGAGGTAAATTGATTGCATAATACAAGCTAACTTTATATTAATTTTTTCTATTTATATATCAGAATTGGCCGGAATTTAATGAAGCTCGTTTGGAGTTACAAAATATATTCACAAATCTGTTGCTGCAACAATTGAAATTATGCTGTGAACAGAAAATCGACACATTTTTTTGGAAGTTGCTGTACTATAATGTGCGCGAATATTTCATATCAAATAGCAAATTAACAGCTGCTGATGGTAAACACAATCGTTTGCTTTTACTTATTGACGATGGTTTAGATTTCTACACTAAACTGCATATGAAACTTAATACAAAATATATAAATACCGATCAGAAACACACAGCAAACAATATCACTATAGAGAAGGAAGCGCCAACACAACGTTCAACGCACAAATTTGAATTCATCGCCAAAGTGGCCGCCCAGAAGTTACTCATTTGTCTGGGTGATCTCTGTCGCTACAAAACTAAGGAACTGCAAACAAATGACTATACCGACGCAGCTAAATATTATCAGCAAGCGCAGACGCTGATACCAACAAATGGCATTCCCTACAATCAATTGGCCATCCTATCCATATATGCGGTAAGTTTTGACGCGTTTTGGAACTAAATTAGCCGTTGGTATTTAATTGTATTTAACATTTTCACTCTCGTAGCGTAAGAAATTCGATGCCGTTTATTTTCATATGCGTAGCTTAATGTCCTCCAATGCCATATATTCAGCGCGTGAAAGCCTCTTAGTTTTGTTCGATGAGATTCGTAAGAAGGTAAATTTCAGTGAAATAAATAAAATTTAAATACAATAAAATTGTTTTACAGTACGAAGAGACTGAATTAAAGACTTCGCCGGTGCATCAAGGTAGCCCACGTAATAATAACAGTAGAAATTCCAAGTCGATGCGTAAAGAAGTTTGGATACACGTAGATGGCGTACGGCGCTTGCATCATTCCGCTGAACCGGACAATAACAAAAGCAAAAGTGTTGCACTAAAAGAGGAGAAGAAGCTGAAAGATTTAACCAGTGAAGAGGTAAGTGAATATTACATATTTTAATAATATTAATATTCATATTATTTTGTTAACAAAAATTCCCTCTTTTAGCTGCTGCGCCGTTTTACATCGCTCTATTTGTATGTTATTGGAAAATTATACACTGGCATAGGGTAACTCAAATGATTTAGTTTTTATTAGTGATTTATATAGTGATTTTATATTTTCCGTTATTATTACAGCATGGAGTCTATTGTCGAACAGCAACGCAAACTATTGGCGGAACTCAATGTTTTATTAAGTCGCAGTCCATTTCCAATGAAACGATCTCGCCTACTCAAGATAGTGGCATTAAATATATTTTCACTCGAGCACAATATGCACAAAGGTAAGTGAATAATAATTTTTTTGAATAATCACACTAATAAAATTAAAATATTAAAAAAATCATTAAAAATAATAAATAAAAAAATAATTAAAAAAAATGAAAATAATAAATAAAAAAATTAAAAAAAAAATAAAAATATGAAATAAAAAAATTATTAAAAAAAAAATTAAAAATATTAAATAAAATAAAATATTAAAATTATTTCAGAATCACGTCGTGAAATCCGCTATTATGCATTTAATTTTTGTAATCAGTTCCTTGGGCTTTTGCTACGCAAGTGCAATCAATTATACAAAACATTCAAGGTGGATATATTGGAACGCGAGATGCTGTGGTAAGTTGCCTTGCGGCTTCACTTTTAATTCATACTTTTAATATAATGATTTTTTCAACACAGTCATGCCGATCTAAATACTTTACTGCAATACATAAACATTTATACGGACTGGTTGTCGCGCAATGTGGACATATGGGAGCCAGTGCGCAGTGAAGAGTTAGTAAACTGCATTATATTTTAAAGCTTATATTAACATATTGCCCCCCTTTTTGCAAACGCAGACATATCATTATTGATTGCTGGACAGAGTGGGCGAGTTTTTATGAATTCCTTCGACGCATGATAGATGAATCGACCATAAATAGAGCACCACGCTACATGTTGGAAGAGGAGTTGTATCTGTTGGGTTTTACACCAATCATGTCCGCCACCAACAACAGTAGTGTGCATAAAAATGTTGTCATGCCATCCTCGAATGATAGCGAACAGTTTTTTCCACGCATTTTAAAAATACACGCTTTTCATGCGCATTACGCGAAAGATGTAGAGAAATTGCTAATGCACAACGACTCATTTACATTGGAAGAGCTGAACGGTGCTATGGAGCAGGCGCTGTGTACGCTGCAAAGCGATGAAGATGATAACAGTGAAAATATCGTAGTAAATGGCGAGAGCGCGGAATTAACGCTCAAAGAGCTTAACTCGACGAAAACCGATTGCATTGAGGATGCGCAAATTTCGCAATTATCGCGTAGAAAAAAGGAATTAGAAGCGCGTTCGAATGTGAAGAAAATGTATAGTGCAAAGTTGGAAGTAAGTTGTATGCAATTAAAGTTTGTTTTAGTTGTTGTTGTTTTAACGATTATGCATTGTTTCACTTGTTAATTAATATTTGTTACATTTACACAGGAGATACTCAAATTTGTCGACACCACGCTCTACATAGAAGTGCGTCCGAAGTATCTTATGCCGGATACAAACTGTTTCATAGATTGTCTTGACGATTTCCAGAAGCTTATTAATGAGTATAAGCGTTACATATTGGTTATACCGCTAACTGGTAGGTTAATGGAAGTAATTAAAATATTTTAGCTTTAATGTTTATAATTTCTTACAGTTGTGAAGGAATTAGATGGACTCGCTAAGGGCGTAAAAGTGGAATCTTATCAAAACTCTTTACAATTCCAACGCATACATCATTACGACGACGTTTCCACGTGCGCCAAACGTTCATTGGACTTCATACGTAGCGCTAAAAATAATGTGAAGTTAGTAACGATTTTTTTTTAAAGGATATTTTTTTTTAATTACAATAATTTACGCCGCAGATGTGCCACTACTAAGGGTTCATTCATCAATGCTTCGTTGTTTGCCTTGTGCGAGGAGGAGAATGTATCGAATGATGATAAAATCCTAGCCACCGCAGTTGCACTCTCGAAAACCATGAGCACTGAGACGAATAAGGGTAAGTAGCGTGAAAAAATAATAATTTCATAATATTATTATAAAATAACTGCTTACAGACGGCAAATACTTTATACAAACCGAATTGGTTATGATCACCACCGATCGTAATTTGCGCGTAAAAGCTTTGGCTCGCAATTTGACTGTCAGCGAGATGGGTGAATTTCTCAAATGGGTCAAGGATTGTCATGCCTAGCAGCACTATGCAGACATTTTCTTTACAATATAAAAGAGTTTATACAAAAAAGTGTGTGCGGTCTCTGTAATGAAAATTTTGCATACATACATATGCATCACAATTTGTGATTCAATTTCTTATATACATACATATATACTTACAATATACAACAAACTTTTAGCACTTACGTAAATATATTGAAAAAAAAAAAACATATATATTTGTACAACTAACGGTGCTAATATATACATAGCCATACTTCAAGATTTATTTGTACACATACTAGGTAACTACTATGCATTCTCTATTATTTTTTTTTTTTTGGTAAACTTATGGGTTGTACCAACAATTTGTTAAGCGTACAATCGGGGTTTAGGTGAACTTTTATACAACTTTTCCGTGTGAAATTTTCTTACTTCCAATAAATGTGATTTTGCTATCAGAAAAATAGTTTTTTTTTTCGTGAACTTTGTGGGTAACTAAAACTAGATTTATCCAATTTTATTTATTTTATCCAATTTATTTTTCCTTTTGAGAGCATCTAACAACAAAATCAAATAATTGGTCTAGTAAAAAAATAAAATATTTATCCATTAAAGGGCTTATAAAGGGTTTATCGAAAGGGGCGCTACAAAAGTAGACCGAAAAGGACGGCAAACGACGCCATATTTTTACCGCTCTGAAATTTTTAAAATTTACTACCGAAATTCGCAGACAGTGGACTCAACTTTAAGAGCGCTACGTCCAATTTATGGCCGTCATAATCGTCCTGTCAGATCAACAATTGAGCGTCTGACACCAGAATCGCGTCACCAGAATCGTCGTATGTCGTGAATTGGTCAACATCGATCGAAAAATCATATTCAGCGATTAAGCTTATTTCTGGCTGAATGGCTTCGTCAATAAGCAAAATATGCGTTATTTTGTTAGGCAGCATTCCACACGTACTCCATGAGTCAACATTGCATCCCGAAAAAATTACAGTTTGATATATAATTTATTATAAGCTTACCTGCAAGCAGCTTTTTGTTAGCCGTTACATCTTTTTTTTCTTTTTTTCATTAAATAAAACACATAATTTTTGTTTTATAATATTTTTTTTTGTATTTGTATTGTATATTTGCTTATTTATTCCTCTTTTATGCATTGCTTTATGCTATAATATTATTTGCTTTGCTTTATAAATTAGATGCTAAAATTTGAAACCATTTTTAATATAAACTTAAAAACGAAAATAAATTATAAATAGCAATAAATTATTGTTTGTCAAATTTTAAAACTTATACATACATATGCTATATAAATATTAGCAGCAACTGGTTGTTTACAATTATTTGCTTTAATTTGCAATAATTATTGTTAAAATTTAAATATAATATTTTTCTGCGTAAATATAGCCAAAATTAAGTAATTAATTAAACTTATTACTATTTTTAATACAGCAATATTAATTATTATTTTTCATGTTAATTTTAAACGAAGAGAAAAGGCAATCGTTTCAGCGTTTAGGAATTGAAAGTATCTGTTTCTGTAATTTTTAATTATTTTTTTATAATTTATATTTTTTTTTGTAATTGTTGTTATTTTTTTGTATTTGTAATTATATTTTTTTATAATTTTATAATTTTATAATTTTTTGTTTTTGTTTTTCTTATGCTATAGAATAAATATACAGTATAAATATGTGTTCTCAGTTAGATGTTCGGCCAGCGTTAAATGACCAGTTATGTATCGGTATGCTTGTCATAATACATATACTTGATTATTACTTAACATTTAGGCTGGCGGCTGTGTACTTCAAAAATCGAAGCATAAGTTTTGCATAGAAAGTTAGTTTGTGTTTGAAATACTTGTTTTTGTGTAGGTTTCTGCAGTTAATTCCATTAAATTTATTTTTTCTTGCAAATTCCAAGCGCGTCAATATGTTTATCAATATATATATGTATATCTATATATGTATGTGTGTGTGTGCTTAAAGTGCATATTATGCTAAACGCCTAAAAGTATGCCTTGCTGATTTTTGTTTTATTTGTATTTTTGCTTGATGTCTGTGCGGTGCGATTCTCAAATATATGGCTCTGTAAAGTGCTATCCAATACCTGTATTTAAATGCATTCAATATGCAATATGCAATATGTATATGTATATGTAAGTATATATTAATTTGTTTAAATGTATGTAAATGCATATGTCGCTGTAATACTACAGAATTTCGTTTCGTTTTTGTTGTTGCATTGTAAATATGCAATTTCTCATTAATGAATATCTTCGCGCGCTGAAGCATATGCATTTTAGCTTTATAACTGTATATGAGCAAACGGTTAACTGTGTATGTGTGTGTGTGTGTGTGGGTGTATTTAAAACATATAATTTAATAAATATTTCGAAAATTGGCAACAAGCGTTTTCCAGCCAGTCTCCGCTTTGCGCCGCGTCGCGTCTCGTTGACTGTGCAATTCCTTCAAGCCTCACGGGGTATACAAAAAATACGTTGAACGTTCGTTAATTGTTTTCGAAATTGCTTTTCGTTCGTTTCCTATAAGTGTACTACCGTTATCAAACGCACGCTTAGAGCGCCGTCTCCAAAGCCGGCATATGCGCAACAGCCGCAGTTGCTGCCGGTGTCAGCGTTGCACCCGAAGTTGGCGTTGGCGCTGCGAAATGACGACTGACTTCGAAATTCGACGCTGTCCTCAAGGGACTGCCATTAGCGGCGCTCAGCTGCTGTGCAGCGTAGTATTTGTTGTTCGTTAAGGCCGCACCAGCAGCCACTGTCGCTATAGGCGCAACCGCTATAGCTGTTGCTGACGTCGTGTTGTTGCTTCTGCCGAAAGTCGGTTTCATTTCACCGCGCATGAAGTTATTTTCCTCGGTTTGTAGAAAGAAGTTGCGTTTCAAGTCGTACGCGCGACTGTTAATGCTGTCGGACGCATTTGTCATTGCGTTCGGCGTCGTCGCTGGCTCGTGTTCATTACTGGCGTTTGAGCTGTTCGTGCTCGACGCCGTGCTGGAATGATCCTCCTCGCTGTTGACCTCCGGTATGGTGGTGGACATGATATTCGTGCGCTGCACCGTATTTGCTATACCGCCAGCGTTGCCACCCTTCAGTTTGGGCGCAAAACTTTTGGATGGTGAGCCGAATTGTCCTTGCCGCAGCATGCGTCGATTGGCGAAGGTTTTGGGTGAGCCGCTTAGGTCCAGCAGCTTCATGCTGCTGTTCAACGCTTGTGTACCGCTGATGGCGCCCGTTTTATTGGCTGGCGTTGTTTCTGTGGCGCCTGCATTAGCCGGACTCGTTTTCTTCAATAACTCCACTGCAGAGAGTTTCCGCTGCACGGGACTCGTTTTGGCCGATTTCGCTAGCAAAAGCTTTTTGAAGTCCAACAAACTGGTCTTGCTGTGGCCGATGCGATCCGAGCAAGTGTTGTAGCGCTCCGGCGAATTGTCATCCGCCCAATTCGGATTGCGGCTGAGCGGTTGGCGACAGGGAGAATTATTCAACGAGGCCTGTGCCGCGGCATCATCAGCGCGCGATGGCGTAGATGTTTGAAAACCGTTACGATTGCGCGGCACAATCGGCGATAGATTACTAGCGCCGTTCAAACCGTTCGCACCATTTTGCGCGGCGGCCGCTGCTGCGCGTGCCACACGTTCGGAACGTTTTATGGGCGTGGCATAGAGATCGTCGCGGCAGGTGACATTGCTCGGCGGCGGCTTTTGCTGCTTACGATTCTGTAGCGTCCAGTAGATGGGTGTGTTGCGCTGGAAGGGCGTCGCCGCCTCCATCGTTGATTGTGTTTCCGTATCAACTGGCGGTTGTGGCAGTGGTTGTTGTTGATCTCTCGTTCTATAGAAACGTTGATAACCTGCGAAGAAAATGGAAAAAATATTCAGCGATTAAATAAAAACATATAAAATGGTCATGTGGTATGAATGGTGTAGGGAATATAAAGAGAGCTTAGCCAGTAACCCAGGTTTAAACTAATTTATATTGGAAATATTAGTAATTATAATTTTAACAATTCAATTATACCGTTTTAGTAAAATAATTGGTAGTAACGCATACTGAAATTAACTATAATAAGTGGAAATAAGTAAAATGCAAAATAAAAATTGAAAATGGGAAATGTACTTACCTGAGAACTAAAGAAATGTATGTTATACTTCGCCCGATTGAATGTGCTTAAAATAGTGCGGAGTGATGGAGTGTTCTTAACTTATCCAGGTGTTTTATTTTATTATTTACATTATGGATTTTTATGAAATGTAGTGATATTTATAGCTGGTTTGTACCGAAGTTTCTAATGTAAAGAGTTACTAAACTTTGACCTGAATTTCCCGAGATATACATAAAAAACATTTTCTTCTTAATGGATATGCTTTACCACAAATTTGTTTTTATATTGCCAAGGTTACAGTGCAATACGGCAAGGCAAGGTTATGGAGCAAGATGAATTTATAGTAACCACTGGAATCGATAATTTTTTTAATAAATGTTTGAATAATTATAAGCCCAAAGAAAGGTAGAAGCTCGGAAAATCCTAACTAACTTAACTAGTCTAAGAACTTTGTATTAAGGGAGGGGTCTGGGTTTCAGCGCAAAAAAAAAACACTTTTTCTGTGATTTTTTATCTCAAATATCGATTAAGCAATTTTATTCAAACCTTCTATACATTATTGAGCATATACAAGTGCAGAGTTCTTCCGTTGCTCGAATGGAACAAGCTTTTCGACTTTTCAAAACATGTTTCATGATTGGCTTTCCTAAGAAGATCGAGTATCGAGTACTTGTGACGATCGGAGTTTTGATGTTAACAGTTCTAAAGGTTCTAAAAACGATTTTGGCATAAAAATAAATACATCGGAACTAAGAGAGTGAAGATGATTCACGACTGCGTCCTCAGTACGAGAACTACATTTAACCAATGAAAGTAGTATAAAATCTAATCATTTTATCACCTGCGAGGACATAGTTCTCTAAAATCTCTCTTCAAAACAACTTAGTTATTAGAGATTTCTCATTAAAATTGCATTAATTATTTTTTGCCTACTACAATAACAACAACAGAGCTATATCGGAAGACCTGTGGACACATAAGAAAGTAAATTTTCTTCGATATATCTATTCATCGCCACGAATTTGGCAAAATATATATTCTTAAAAAAGTTTGGAAATATCTTGGACGAAGAGGGGTGATAATGCAGAAGTTACTCAAAACTGCGTGAGTAGGGAATTTATTAAGCTATACTTTGAATCTTATGGATATGTACAATGTTAACGGTAAATTTTGAACCCATGCTCATGTAATGTGGCTTGTGAAAAATATAAATGTTTCCAGAACCAACATTTTGATGTAAAAAATAATCCAATAATAAAATGGAGGCATGTGTAAATTATACCAATTCCATGTATGCCATAGATGAACCACACACATAAATAAGATAAAAATGTACACCCAATAATAAGTATGATGTAATGATTTTTGTGCATTTTTTATTGAAAACATTGGCAAGTGAAACAGCTTAAATCGATTTGAACAAACATTTAAAAGATATACTTACGTATGTTAACCATTTGCTTAATAAAAAATAATAATATTTTTTTCAGTATTAAAAGCGCTTAGCGGTGGCTTGAGTTGGCTTGTCCACTTAGACTTTGAGCTTAAAACTACTGAACAAAGAATACTTACACACACGTACATTAATTTAAATATACAACAATAGGCATATTTTATATAACACAACAAAAACACAAAATATGATAATTAATACAATAATTGCTAAGCGGGATGGACACTAATTTTTCAAGCTACCAAAATGCGAGTTAAACCAAATTTCAATGGCGGCAAATGGGGAAATTAGTAAAACAAAATAGCATGTGTGGCAAGTTAAAATAGCAAAAAAACCAACTACTACTACACATATGTACACGGGGATGCATAAATGGAGTAATAGAAGTCTTTTGCACGATTTATTTGATATGGAATTCAATTTCGTTTTATTTTTAGTTAAGTGTGAATTGTTTAGAAAAATCAGCACTGGAAAAATTAGTGCCCATTAATAACCTCTCTTAAATTTAAATTTTAGTCTTCGTTATATTAAACAGTTTCATTCAAAAACAAAATATATAATGTTCGGCATTGTAGTTGTACAATGCTCAATTCTCATAAGAAATATTTAGTGCAAAAAACTTTAATTAACATTTATAAAAATAATTTAGTACTTAATATTAATATTAAATAATTTTGATGCGATTATGTAATAAAATTAATTTTTTTTTGTTAATTTTTGATGCAGTTATTACAATAATCGAAAATACTTTTAAATTATTAATTAATTTATTTTTTTAATTTTGGTTGTATTAATAATAAAAATTTATTAAATTAATAATAATATTAAATATATTAGTTACACGTTGCAGTTATTTATTAACACATACACTTATGTACATATATATGTATATTATATAATATAGAATGCAAGTAACATGAAACAAACAGTGCATATTAATATCTAGGGTTACAATTGCGATCAATAAAATAGTATAATTTAATGTATTTTCAAATAAATTAAAAAACACACATTAAGGTGGGACACGGTAGAATTTCAGTGTTAAAAAAACTTTTTTAAAATATATTTTAAATTTAAATTTTATTTAAAAAAATTAATTGTTTATAAGAGTTAAAAAAAAATAATAACTTAAAGTGCAATGAGTGCTTGGTGTAAAGGTTAACGAAATTTACACAGACATTTAAACATAATTCTATAATAATGTGGTTTTTATATACAAATGCATGTTAGTATATATGCACCTGCTTTCCAGTCTTTCGTCCAAGTTAGGGAAATAGGTTATATTTCTAAAAGGTTTCCTTATATGCATGGAAATATAAATTCCATAAAAAAACTGTGCTCAAGTACTTTTTCGAAGTATTTTTTTTTGAATTATGTGGGAAGTTAAAAAAATTTTAACTAAAGTTAACAAACACTCTGGTAAAATAATGAAAGTTTTGAGGCCCAACGCTCAGACTATAATGATTATAATATTCAATCAATGCTGTATTTATTAGTTATTATTTTTTGTTATGAAAAGTGAATGACAGAATAAAAGTCGATAAACTTTAGTACTTGGAAATATCTTAAAGTGCTTCGTTCTCAATCTACTTGGTATAAAGCTTAGTTCCAAAAAACTTTTGTAATACAACATTAAGTTCCGTATTGGTTTTATAAGATATATGACTTAACTGTCTGTTGAGCTTTTGATTTTGAAAATCCTCTGCAGTTATCAAAGAGGTACCCAAAATAGTTGCGCGGGGATAAATTTATAATAATGGAGAAATTCGGTGATTTTATGGAATGCAAGCACTTTTCGGAGTTTTCATAAGATAAATTAATAAATTGTTATTTCAAATGTGCAATTAAGTGGGTTTATAAGAATCCTTTGCATTCCATATAAAATATTTGTAATATTTGACTTAGTTAAGGGGCTGTCTAGCCTATAAGTATACATATTTGTTTAAAATTTAGCCTATAATAGCCTTTTCACACAGAAGTTAATCGATCAATTAACCGGCCTTTGCTCGATTAAAGAATTTATTTAGATCGATTTATCACACAAATGAAACTGTAATTTTTAATCGCATACAAATCGAGTTACAACTGGAATGCAACACTACAGGTAGCTGTCCACGCTGGAAATTTGGTTGTGGTTATTGATAAATGGCTTTTAAAATGTTAAATGTATGGTGGAGCTGGTCTTTTTATTTTTATTTGTAATATCGTGTTCAATAGATTGAAGTTGCTAGTTTAGAACCGACGATTTAAAATAATTATATTTTTTGCCAGTTTACGATTAAGAATGGGATTCTTTAGGGAAATGTGAACCGATATTATTAAACCCCAATGGGAAATTTATACTTTTCTATAAAAATTTGCCCACCAAACTTCTTGATTTTAAAACCCACGGATGACCAAGTCGTTTAAAATTGAGTGAGAAACCCTCTTCAATAGCTAAGTACACTTCATTTAATATACCACTCACATAATTGAGCTCCCCTCACCAACTCTCAATAATCAACTGCATTCGCGCAATTTAGCCAAATCGCTGACAATTTGGTTAAATGCGCGCAATTAACTGAATCAATATGTGCAAAGCAGTTGGCGGTGATATACCGTTAAAAGCCTCTAACGAATAATTAACGTCTAGTTGCCATTTACGGCAACGTAACGAAATTAAAGCCAATTCGAAATGTAAATAGCAAACGCATTTACAAATAACAGTATTAAGTGGCATGCAACCATAATGAATGGCATGGTGGCGAGCTCAATTCAATGGCTGCAGCTATACTTAGATTAATTAACTTGTTGCATAAGTAAATAAAATACGGTTTCAGCACAATGGGTGGCACAAATTAAGTAACTGTATATGTACGAGTATTGCATGTTTGCTTACTGCTGACTTTGTTGCTAGCATTTATGTACACTACTCTACCAATTTCTTTTATTTTTATTTTTATTTTTATTTTTATTTGTTTGGCAGTTAAGGTTATTGTGACAGCACACAATAAATAGACACGAACGAGGCTGCTGCTCATAATTCCGAAATCCTTGTGCTAAGTGCAAACACTGGTATATAAATGCTATAAGTACAGCAATAACAATCAAAGGTGCCAGTGTAGGTGCTTAACTTCCGCTGCAATGTTTACTCGTTGCAAAAAGATCAATGACAGCATTTTGCTTTTAAAACTCAAGCCTATTATACATACATATATGTATTTACTCTCATATGTATGTTTGTATGTATGTATGCGCATATAAAGGCAAACAAATTAATCACCTACTCTGCCGCATCCAACAGTTGCCAATGAAGTAGGCATGCAATCGCATCCACTTACTCCAACAGGCTGCCTGCCTCGGCTGCTACACAGCGTTTATGTTGCCTTTACTCCTAGTTGTGTGCTTGTTGTTGTGCTGACTGATGAATTTCTCATAACCACAACCGCATAACCTTTTCATCATTTTCAAAATAAACTGTCATTGCACGGATGTGTAGGTGTGTATGTTCGTAAGCTTTGCGCGAGAAACTTTTTGCTGTTTTAGTGTTAAGAAAACACTTTTAGTCTTGCTTACCTTACACACCAACACACACCCATATATTAAACTGTGTTTATGTGCAGACACTCTTTTACAGATAGTGATATTAAGTATAAAATATAAACACGAAGGCTTCATAAAATGCTTTGGCGAGTTAGTAAGAGCACAGCTGGCATAGGGAGCATAATATGTGGAAGTATATATGTATAAGCTCATGCTGGCTTGAGATAATAATAAAGAAGACCACTTAACAGCACCGACTTCACTAGTCAATTGACTGTCTGGGTACCAGGATATACATACTCATACAATGGGAAGTGTTATGATCGCACACAGAATAAATATGATAGTAGGGAGCGCAAGCTTTTGATTAACGATATATTTGCTAAGGAGTTAAGAATCTCGTATAAAAAGATTGCAAAAGCAAGCATGGCAGAATAAATAAATAAATATTAGAACAAACAAAATTTTAAATTTTTAAAATATTTTTTTTTTTTATAAAATATTCAATTAAATTCTAAAAGCTCTGAATAAGATTTTAGCAAAGATTTGAGGATGTTAGATAATTAAATTATTTTACTATAGCATACCTTTTAATGCTTATATAGAATCACTATTAAAAGCGCCAAAATGTAGGCAACAAATAAAGTATGTCTTACTTGTATTTAGCAAAAATATACTTGACATAAAACTGAGCCAAAATAGGATCATTTCGTAAAAAAAACTTTGTCTTTACTGACATTTAATTTGTGTTAAACTGAATTGGCCTTTCGTTTAGGTTATGAAATAATTATTTTAAAACGCCATAATGTAGGCAACAATTTTTAATAAATGTTTGGCTTAAGAAATAAAAAACATATTATTATAATCTATGGCTTACTAAAAATTCTTTTTATTTTATTATAGAAAAAGACATTTAAAATATCATTAGCAACAACGACGAGTGCTACAGGGGTATCATAAACTATTTTGAGCAACCAGAATTTTAAGAGAGGGAGAATCCTTGGTTACAAAAGAATGGCGTGACATCCCACCTTGTTCATGACATTCATAATGATGCAAGTCAAATTAGATAATCGTATAGACTAGGCTATGTGTTTTAGTTATCGTAGAGACACAACTGGGAACCAGTACTAGAAGCTAACAACAAGGTATTTAAAAAATAAAGTTACGAGGGTGGGCCATGAAGACATTCAACATACTTCAATATTAGTTGAAATGTATGTTCTTGCGTATAAGATAACCTGATATTAAAAGAGACTCACATAAAAACCCAGAACGTTTTTACCATTTATCCAATATGTTTCTTGAAATCAGTAGAGTTTCTTGTTCTCCACATATGCTTCGTGTATTTCTGTTATCTTATCGAGAAGACTCAATATCTTTCCAATAATGAAATTTACCTCCATACTTTCCCAAGAATTTTTCTACGTGTAGAAATGTCTTTCATAAGCTTCTTAAAGAAAACGACACCACATTGTAATGCTCATGCTAAGAGCACACTTAAGTCTGGTGTTAATTGAAAAAAAAGCAAAGAAATAAATAAAAAAACAACGAAGCAATCATGTAAAATGAAATAATCGAGATAGGCGAATTACAAAAGAGCTCACACTTATAACGGGTGATTTTTTTGAGGTTAGGATTTTCATGCATTAGTATTTGACAGATCACGTGGGATTTCAGACATGGTGTCAAAGAGAAAGATGCTCAGTATGCTTTGACATTTCATCATGAATAGACTTACTAACGAGCAACGCTTGCAAATCATTGAATTTTATTACCAAAATCAGTGTTCGGTTCGAAATGTTTTTATCGACAAATTTTGTTCAGCGATGAGGCTCATTTCTGGTTGAATGGCTACGTAAATAAGCAAAATTGCCGCATTTGGGGTGAAGAGCAACCAGAAGCCGTTCAAGAACTGCCCATGCATCCCGAAAAATGCACTGTTTGGTGTGGTTTGTACGCTGGTGGAATCATTGGACCGTATTTTTTCAAAGATGCTGTTGGACGCAACGTTACGGTGAATGGCGATCGCTATCGTTCGATGCTAACAAACTTTTTGTTGCCAAAAATGGAAGAACTGAACTTGGTTGACATGTGGTTTCAACAAGATGGCGCTACATGCCACACAGCTCGCGATTCTATGGCCATTTTGAGGGAAAACTTCGGAGAACAATTCATCTCAAGAAATGGACCCGTAAGTTGGCCACCAAGATCATGCGATTTAACGCCTTTAGACTATTTTTTGTGGGGCTACGTCAAGTCTAAAGTCTACAGAAATAAGCCAGCAACTATTCCAGCTTTGGAAGACAACATTTCCGAAGAAATTCGGGCTATTCCGGCCGAAATGCTCGAAAAAGTTGCCCAAAATTGGACTTTCCGAATGGACCACCTAAGACGCAGCCGCGGTCAACATTTAAATGAAATTATCTTCAAAAAGTAAATGTCATGAACCAATCTAACGTTTCAAATAAAGAACCGATGAGATTTTGCAAATTTTATGCAATTTTTTTTTTAAAAAAGTTATCAAGCTCTTAAAAAATCACCCTTTAGTACACGGTAACTGCTTCTACAACAAAGAGACACAATAGTGGGTGCGATGCCAAAAGCTCTATGGTTTGGGTCAGTGGCAAAAAGGTCAAGTTTAGAAACGTACTTGAAAGTCGCAAGATAAGCGATTATCGTAGACAATGTGAAAGACGAAAAGGCGACAATTTCACAAGTTCGTTAATTACAAGCAAGAGCAAGTGTTAGCCTAAGCTGTGGATATCAAGTAGACAATAGTGGCTTTTTGTCTTAGCCTTGTCTTGCAACTGCATGCTCAGCAGAGTGCGGACGTAAAAATATTTGCATAAGTGCAAACGCCTATTGTGGGCGGTCACGTACATGGGCGCACTTAAGGGTATTTTAAACTGCGCACTGTGGATTTACATATTCGCATACATATGCATATGGCTTTGAGGCTTTTCCGGTTGTGACAAGTTCATTATGCGCTCAAGTAAGACAATTAAAAACAGTGCGAACACGAAGAAAGCACAAGCTTTTAAGGAAACTACTTGGCTGTGAAGGATTTTCGGTGCTTTTAGTAACACCTATGTACTATAAAATCAGGTCTTAAGTTTAAACATTATTATAAAGGGATCTTTAATGATACTAAACCCCTACTGTTCACAGTTTTCAATCTTTACTATTTTGTCTGCTCTACCAAATTTCGGTAACCTCAAATTTCTGCAAAATTCTACGTCTTCGCATGTCATTCTCATCGCTGGGTCGTACAACTTTGAATGGTTTCAATAAGACGCTCTCCACAAACGACTTGTGGAACTTGGTGTGAGACGGTGGTGGTGACAACTCCAACTCAGGCTCACTATCCGAGTCTTCTGCTTCGGAACGCTCCATTTTATGCTCACCAACATTATTATTCAAAATGGATGGTGAATCATCGAAATTCTCCAATGATTTATTGCGCAGATAGGAGGAATCAATCGAAGTGGTGGACAATGAGAACTCATCCACCAAACGTTCGAAAGACTTCGTCATTTTACGCTGCCCATTGCTCTTCTCTGCATTGTCCGTCGCCTTGTTATGCAAATTGTTGGTGTTTTTGGATTTCATCGCACCTGATGCATGCGGCAATGTATGCGAATTGTTCTGACTATTGTTATTGTTATTACAATATTGCTGTTGGGCTTTGTTATGCTGTGTGGGCGGCATGAAAGTGGCTTTTGTTAATGTGAGCGCCGCGTTGTCTTCCGCATAAATCAGAAGGTTCTCTTTGTTCGTCTCCAACTTCACCTCGTCGTTGGCCAGGCGGTAGCTGTTATTGCGCTTTAGCTGACGATGTTGTACGGGCGTGGATGTCAATGGCGTTGGCGTTGGCGTTGGTAATGCCGATTCTATGACTGCATCAGTCGAAATGGAAAACTGCTGCGTTGCAGCAATTGGGTCAGCAGTTGCAGAAATCGATATTCGTTTACTACACTGCGTACTTGCGACTTGGGGTACGCCAAAATCAACAACATCGTCACCCACGCGGGATGCGGAACCAGCGTCGCTGGATGGGATTGTGTACAGTGGCGGTGGGGGTGAAGGCGTGTATGTGGCATGTACTTGCGACGTCACAGCGGCGGCAGACGGAAATGCATTGCGAGCATCTGCTACGCCATTTATTTGCGCTTTCCCCCTGGGCGGCAGCGGTGGGGGCATGTCGTTAGACAGTGTGCGCGTGGGGCCCATTGATTTGTGATTTTCCACCACCGCCTTGGGCACATCATAGTGCGGCGTTTGTGCTAAGGGTTGGCTGTTTGTGAATTCACTTTCTGCTCTTAAAAACCGAATATTTGATTCTAACTTTTCACCAGGTACACTGGCAATGCAAGGGTTTGTGTATGCGTCACTTTTAGAACTTTTGAAACTTTCACCTATTTCCCGGTTGTCGGTTGTGTCAGTGTTGTCTGTCAATGTAATTTGTTGTTGTAAGCGTACAGTATTATTTACATCGCTAACTTTGGGTTGGTGGGTGGTATTTTTTGGTTCGGTTGGAGTATGGGTTATTACGGTATTTGTACAATTATTATGCGTATTGGGTTTGCTGACAGTAGTGGTAGTGTTGGTCAAAATTTGCTTACCTTCTTCCTTGGCGGAGGACGCACTCGATGTGCCGCTGCTGGTGTTCGTCGATGCGCTCGACGATATGGTGGAGCCCGTGGACGAAGTGGACTTGGTCGATGGTGAGGGCATCATCATGAGCGCCGATGCCGGTGCTGCGTTGTGCTGTGTTATGATGTTGGTTTGGAAGAATGGATTTGTATTGTTGGCCAGCATATTCTTGTTGTCCTGGTAACTGCTGCTGTACGCCAGTGCGGCGCGGGGCTCCTCATACAAACCAGACGACAATGACATATTTGTCTGATTATTGGCTGTCTGCCCGGTGTAATTCGGCTGTGTTGCTTGCGGTTGCGGTTGCTGTTGCTGTTGTCTGGCTAATGTTAATGGTGACTTCGCAACTATGGGACGCACATTGGCGATTTTTCTGTTCGCCGCTACACCACCATTTAGTAACAGCAATTTGGCCGCTGTTGTTTTTGCCGTTGCGGAAATATTCGTTTTCGTTGCGTTTGCACTTTCACTGCCCAACTGAGACTGAGACTGCGACTGAGATTGTGCTTGCAATTGCGTCGCCTGCAAGGGGTGCGTGTGTGTTTGTGCGTTGACGCTGATGATTTCGGGCAGCGCACTTTCAGTTTCCTTTACATATGGTCCAGGTGCGAATGTTGTGTGCGCACCCTTGCGTCGCTTCAGACTGTCGGAATCGTAAATAATTTTACCCTGCGAATTTAGACGGACGCGTGCACCCTTGTGTTGCGTTAGCGGAGAGACTAAAGACTGCTCTCGTACTTCGCTGATTTCGGCATACATGGGCACGGCGGACTCAACAACTGATTTCCTTTGTTGTGCGGATTCTGCGCAGTGCATGGCCGTTGTTGTTGTGTGCTTCGCTTCATGTTGGCTTGCATTGCCATCGGTAATTTCATTGTTGGCTGTTGCACTCAATGCAGTGCTGCTGCTGTACAAGCTGCCGCCAACTTTACGCAAATGCTGTGGTAGCTCATTCAATGAAACGTACTCAGTCTCGCGCTTTCTAGCTTCCACAGCCGCTGCAGCTGGCTCGTTAGCCTTCGTTGCAGCGTCGGCGGAAGCGGAGGCAATGTCGAACTTGCGTCGAACTATGTCATTGGAATAGTAGATTCCAAGACTACTAGCACCCACTGCCTTCTGAGCGGACATTTGTTTGTGCCGATTGTTGTTGCTTATATCTGCAATGGTCACATACTCGCCGGCTGTATCGTATAGCTCATCATCGTCAACCACACTCTCGGGTTGCGAGCTTTTGCTGGGCGAACGTTTGATACTTGGCAAGACGACCTTTAATTTTTCGAACATGTTGAATGCATAATTTGAATTACGTTTGAGCACATTTAGATTGTGGTCTTTGTCGCCCTTTGTAGGGGTGAGTGGCGCTTCCGTTACTTTATTCGCCGTGTCGTCGGCATCCACAGTGCAGTAGCCGGTCATTTCGTTTATTTCCACTTTAAGGGCGGTTTCTGCTGCTTTCGAACATGGCGAGCTTTGTGGTGTTAAAGTGCGGTCTGGATCGTAAGCTTCGTCGGCATCGTCGTCGCCACCATCTCTGCTTTGGTTCTCGTCATCGCTAGTGGTTGGTGTTATGATACACATAGACGGTATGCGCTTTACGTTAATGGCAGTCTTCTGTTTAATGCGTTCAATACGTTCCACACCTTCCAAATCGGAGCTTTCGGAGCAGTCTACCTCGGACATGACGACCACCGCTGGCAAAGGTTGTGCAGAGCGTCGGCGTATACGTTTCTCAAAGTCAAATTCTTCTTCTTGCGACTCGGGCGTATCAAAACTACTCTTAATGCCATCAATATCATCCGCATCAGCGGTGGTATTCAACTTAAGTCCGGCATTAACGTTACGTTTTATGGTGCCAGTGCGTTCTAAAGTGCTACCTATTGTGCTGCTGGAGTAGCTGCGTTCAAGCGTGCTGGTGCTTGCGCTATTGCTGTGATTATTCTTGTTCAACTTACCCAAAGAGCTAATGCGTTCGGGCACATCGGGGCCCAAGCTATTTAGGCTGCTCTGTTCGCCACCCACCAACAGTGTGGTGCAAACAGTGCCCGCCGAGCTGGTGGTGGTGGATGTGGAGCCTTTGCCGAAGAGTTCATATTCATTTTCTGCCGTCAATACGGTCTGATTGGACTGACTGCCGAACGAATAATTACTTGTGTGCAGCATTTGATTGTGTTGCAACGGTGTCATTGGCGGATCTTCCTCTTTTAGTGTCCGCAAACCGCTATCCATGTGAAATGAGGTGTAGTAGCCCTCTGTATCACACGAATATGCCGAGCTTGTTTCATCATCCAAATGATTAGGATATGAGCCATCAACAACTTGTAAATCGGGCGTCGCGGTGCCTTCACTAGTCACACTACTCGAAGCGGAAGTGTTTAAGAAGCGACGACGGCTCATCATAGACGATGGCGGACCACTACCCGGATGAAAGCTTGATACATTAAGCGATGTATTGGAAGCGCTCGATTTGGGTTGTATAGTGATTTCACTACCGATCGAAGCGCGTCCCGACTCCGAGCTGGCGCTCCAATTGCCGCTCGATGAATGCGGTTGCTCATCCTTGCCGCCCAATGCACCGTTGTTGTTGATACCGAGTCGTCGTTGACGATTCAACGATGAGGTATCACGCAACTTCACATTGCCACAGGTGGCCAGATGCAGTTTACCTTTGAGGTGACCACTGCTACTAACACTCATGCTCTTCTCCGACGACGAATATGACGGTTTTCGTTCGTGCGAAAACCGACCTTCGCTCTTCTGGCTCACCAAATCATGCACAACGCATTCATCATCAATATCGCCTGTGGCGCTACGCGTTGATTGACTTGCCTTAGCTGAATTGCTTGCATTCACATTACCGCTGCTGTTGACCTCCGCTTTTTCAGGCGTAATGGTTTGTTGTTGCGAACTATTGCTGCTGCTGCTGCTGCTGCCCGCCGATATATCATGGGCGCCACTATCGCTGCCCGACGGCGTTGCTGACTCGGCGCGTTGCATAAACTTGAAGCGATTTCGGCCCCATTGTTTAAGGGAATTTAGGCGTGTCAATGTGCTCTTCCCCTTATCGTAGGGCAAGGCAACAGCATCTTTTTTTAAGATATCGCTCGATTTGCTGCGCCCGAACTTTTTCGATTTATCGCCACGACGCACATCTTCGTCATTGCCATCGGCGTTGGCTCCTACGGGAAGATTGGCATTGCCCTGCGAGGCGGCAACGGTGCCGTCGACGTCGTTTAATGCGTTTTTAATCTCACCGCTTGTTGTTGTCGAGTCACTATATTGGAAAATTTTAGATTTTTTCGATCGACGAACGAAAAACGAACCAAAAATGTGTGGAAAAAGAAAAATAATGTTTGGTTTTTGTTAGTTTTTTTGTTTGTAAAAAATGCGCACAGCGTGATGATGATTTAAATGATGATGCATTTAAGTGATGAGAGAGATTTCAGTATTACAGTTTACGAATAATGTATGTATGTATGTTGTTTGTAAGTGCTAGCTTAAAAATACCCTACACTCAGTCTGAAAGACATTAAATTTCATAAATATTTTTTGGAGATGCCACAGAAAGAACTTAATGAAAATATCGAGAAGAGAAGAGGATACAATTGTATGATATTCGAATCGGCACTTTCGGAACTCACACACAAAATCAATACAAAATGTGAGAATATATTGAGGCTAAAATTTAATATGATAAGATAGAACGAAACTTCCTTAAAATGGATTTGGTGGACTGTATATAAATCCCTATTTTCTATATATAGGAATAAACCCGAAATTAATTATTATTCTTCCATGATTTTTATAAAAAATGGTTCGTTTAAGAACAGTCATCGTGCAGGCTCTACTGTGAGCCTACGTATATTCAAAAAAAAAAAGCATTCTCAAATTGGTCGGATTCGACTATAGTCAGATATAGATAGTCAGAAATCACTGCTATCATCCCTGACCAATCAATAGATGAAGGTTTAAAAAATAAAAAATTAGAAAAAATATAAATTTTTTTTTTCAAAATATAACCTAAAAAAATATAAAAATCAGTTTTTAATTATTTCTATTAATTAATAAAATAATATTACATATAATTGAAATACCTCTTCGACTGAGTGTAAGGCGCCTAAAAATAAGTATATTTGTTTGTATGTATATAAATAAGAAAAAAACTTATCGAGCTAATCTGGTTCCTCCAAACAATTCACCGATGAAATTATTGTGATCTTAAAACATATTTTCTTTTTTCCAATTTCCTACTTTGTTTGACTTTGTTTGTATGTAATTTTGATGGTTTTTTGTTTGTTTCCTTTCTGATGATAGCATTGATACTGTTTTGGAGTTTTTTGTTATTATTGGACTCATTATTTAATAGTTTTCAACAATAAGCTTATCAAGAAACACGTCAGCGACTGCAACTGACAACTGCAACACAGACAACACTTGAGCGGGCGGATATCACGAAGAAAGTAGAGAAAATGAAAAAAAAGTATTCGAACACACACACAAATACACACGTCATCAAATCTTACAATAAAGACACAATAATATTATTAAAACAACAACAAATGCACTTTTACGGAGAATACACGAACATACATACCAGAAAGCTTACGAGCACTTACAGACGCCAAAGATTTTCATTACTTTTTATATTCAATTTTTTTTCTAAATTAATTTACAACAAAGTTCACAGATTAATTTGGAGGATTAAATATTTACCATTTCACATTTCGTTTGTTGTTGTTGTTGTTTAGTCATTCGTTCATTTCCCTTCTTCTATTGCATTATTGGAGGAATTGAATGGTTTCCACACTTCCATACTCATACATTTGTTTTAGTTTAGTACATGTCTGTATGTATGTCTGCATAGTTTTAAGCAGATTACAACATCTTTGTTCAATAATAAACAACAACGAAAAAGCAGGCGCACGCTCATCTCCCTCATACTTTACAAACACACACACAAATATACACACACAATTGAATGGATGCTTCATTTGTGCCCATATATGTATGCCAGTAAGTTGCATTATCATTTACGTAAATCAACGAAAATCATTTGCATTAAGTGTATTTATGTATATTTGCTGGCATGGCACGGCTGGGTGTGGTGGCGCAAGAGGGGCTGTGTATTGTTGTTGCCAACATGCATATTGTCGAGCATTGTTTTTGCTGTCAGAAGAGCAACATGCAACATCGCTTGGGAAGAATTATTTGACTTTTGATTTGATTTGAAATAATGAGGCTTTTACTCCTAATTCCAAGTCGCCGGCGATAAGACGCACTTGAGTAAATTAAAAAGGGTGTAAGCATGTCATCGAAAGACTTTATGATTTTGTTAAGTATTTAAAGTGATCATAAAGTTGTCCATTTCAGACAAATATGACAGTTTGGAAATAAATGTTTAATCAAATTGCCTAAGGTCAAGGCGCTCGTTAGGTTTTGTCTTCATTGAAAGTTATTACATATTTGTATTTTTATTGTTAAATAAACAATAAAGACAGCAATAAAATATGTAATTCTTGATTTGAAAATTAAAATCGAGAGATGGGAACAAGTTCAATGTTGTTGTAATAGTTTTGTGATAAGCCATTGTGGGGTAGACTTTGACCAAATTTGGCTGTAATTGATAGCTTGTGTATAGGTATGGCGAACAATTGAGGTTATGTTTGGGAACTTTTGTTATAATTTTCGTTTGAAACTGGCTATTAATCTCCTAAAATTATTACAGACTCCATATATTATTTAAGAAATATTTTTAAGATATAAAGAAAACCATATATTTTGTCTATCTAAAAAAGTTTAATTTGAGTGAAATCTCACAAAAGAACTATCATAACATCCTTATTGGACCAGGAAATTATGAAAAGTTCATATATTGATACATGCTTGTATTTTTCGGGCGTTGAGCTTCTTAATCCTTTAATGTTTAATAATTTCAAATAGCATTGCTATATCGTACAAAATTATTAGACGAAACATTTTTATTACTATAGAGCGCAATAAGTGTTTTCATTAAGATTACCATTTTTTAGAACAACTGGACTACCTCTTCGTTCCAAAATTCAGAGTAGTAGGAAACAAGACCTCAAAGAATCCAAACGGAAAAGCGAAATACATGGGAATGATCTGTCTGAACTAAGATGGAGTCATTGTTTTCAAGGAAATGTTACCGGTCTACTCAACTAGTATCAGGATTATTCCAAAATTCTCAGGTTAGACTTTATCAAAATCGGTTTTCGTTCACCACTTCTTTAATGCATGACATCATAATACCTGCGATGTAGTTTAAAGCTCTCAAAATACTTAATCCAGTTTTTTCAAAGAGTTTATCGTGGATTCTCAGAATTAGAAAACTTCTTGTAAGACTTCTTGTACTCTAAGTTGTATTTATACGCCACATTATAGGCTTTTACGACCATGTATTGAACAGTATTGAACTCTTAGTCATTTGTAAAACGTAATTATTAAGCCAATTCACTGAAAGATATCATTGAACTTCAACCAGAAATCATTTGAATGGCCATATAATATGTACATATGTACATACGTATATATAATATATTCAAGCATCAGAAAGGAGACAATCGCGAACTCAGCTCGTTCATTCAGGAGAATATATAAGTACATCTATGTATATATATATCTTTCATAAACAACAACATGTAAGCACAAGAACGACTTCATATTGAATTTTTCGTTCTGTTTTTTTGATATTTGAGACCAGCAACAAAAAAAATATGCTGAGCTTCGGAGTGTTGCAATGGCAAGAAATATTGAGAATATGTACGAGTATAAACAAGTAAGACACAAAAAAAGAACTAAATTAACTTTTGCTTTCAACGTCCGAAAAGGTATCAAATTGCAACAAAAACATACATAGACACACACACACGCTCACGTTGACCACTGCGAAGCTTCAATTGTAGGGAATTTGTGAATAAAATGCAGTGAACGCATTAATGCAGTGAAACGGAATAACTTCATTCGGCAGATTGGGTACACAACAAATACACTAATTTGTTTGTGTTTGTGTGTGTTTGCAGAAAATATACGGTGAACGACCATATAAAAAACACACCGAATGGTGTGGACAGATTTATGAATATTTTGTGAAGTGAGACGCAGATGCCGCTTTTATGGTGAAGGAATGTGTGGCATGAATGTGAGAATGTGAATTATGAATATGAATTTTTTATTAAAAAAATATATATATTTTGCATAAAACACTTGCAAATTCCAGGATACAATGTGTTGCGTGGTTGTTGTGGGTTATGTATTTTGTAGGCAGTTTGAGTGTCACTGTAATACTGAAATCCTTGTAGTGATTTATGATGCTGTTAGGCATTATACGCTATTGTTACACTTCAAGCGCGACTTTATTTTGTTTGATTTCTTTCTTTCTTTTTTGTGTTTTTTTATAAACTATAATTTACTGTTCTTTTTTTGTTGTAGTCTGAGTTTGTTGTGTATATGTTTATGACATATGTATGTAAATATGAGCGTTTTATTGATGCAAATGTTGTAACAATGTGGCTGCTGGCGTTGTTGCTGGCGTTGGGATGGTTGTATGTATGTTTGGCGGTAGGCGCAAAAACGGTAAAGTGCGAGCTATGTAGTATGCTTGTATGTGCGGATGGTATGTTATGTCATTGCGGGTGGCAAGTGTCGCATGATCAATGCATTTGGCGCATTTAAATTTTTTTTTTATTTAAATTTATTTTTTGTTTAAATTTTTAATTTCAATTAAATTCTGTTAAAGCTGTTAGTTAGTTTTTGGTTGCATTGTTGGTTTAGTAGCAGTTTGTTTTTGGCATATGCAATTGTTTTAGCTATTTTTCGCTTTCATTACAACAACAATAAATACTGTACAATTCAATTATAAACATTTATTTAAGCGACAGCTAAAGTGTAAAATTTTGTTTGTATAAAAAAAACACATCGAAACAACAACATAAATATGTTTTTTCGTAATTTGTATTTACATTAAGCATGCTGTGAATTGTTTAGGCAAATAAAGAACATTTATTTTGGTTTTATTTTTGCTTTGCAGTCAATATGCAACACAACATCAAATATTCAATTAAAAATTTTGTTTTTGTTTTAGTTAAAACTAACTAAGTATTTAGTAGTCGTTTTAATTTTTTTTTTTGAAAAAAAAAACTCATTCGAAATTAAATGTAAACGAAAGTAAACAGCATAACAAATAATTAAAATCACAATAATTTCAACTAGGTGTTTAAAAATGTTTGTATGTTGGTATGTATAGATGAGTGTATGATATTTGCTAAATATATTTATTTATGTTTGTATGACTAAAATGGTATGGTATGCATATATACGCCTAAATTTAATAATATTATTATTTTATATTTATATGGAGTTATTTACATTGGGGCAAATGCAATCGCGTTCGTAAATAAATAGTAGACAGTTATGTGAATGCATGAAATATTTACAATTCAATAAAAATGCTTTAATTTTGCGCACAAAAAAACTTTGGTTTATCGTTTTCCAGTCGTTTTATTGTTATTTTTATACATATTTGTTGCACTACAGTATGTTTGTATGTATGTATATACGCATTTAAATAAATAGTTTTCGTTTGCAATTGTTCACATTTGTTAAATTAGGATATATATGCATTACATATGTATAAATAAATACTTAAATATTTAATTTTAAATTACATTTTATTTGTATTTATACGTTGGTGGCTATAAACTGCAATTGTGCGGGTCAAGGAGAGAGCAAATGTAAGCTCTATTAAATTTTTTTTCGTTTTTTTTTGTCTAACTGACAGACACGGTTTTAAAATTGCCCCAATGGGCCACAAAAGCACGTTTTTACTTTACTTTAATTTTTTTTATTTCAGCATAAATTTTCCAAATATTTATGAATGCACGAAATCATGCATTTATTTATATTTTTATTTCTTTTTTTTCAATTTTTCAATTCTTTTTTATTTAATAATTTTTTTTTTAATTCTAAATTTTTATTATTTTTATTTCAATTTAAAAAGTTTTAAAAATTGCTTTTTTTCCACTTCAATCAATCAAACAACTTCTATTTACATACAAAATTATAATTTCGCGAATATTTTCACAACACACTGTACACTCATTCGTTCAATGCCCACTCTAGGCATTGACTCAACGGCATCAAAATGCAGCATAGCCACCACACCAATATCGTTGATAAACTTAAAAACAGGAAAACCTAAAGCAGCGAAACCATGATAAGACAACAACAACATACCCATTTGCCGCATCTTGAATTTCCTTCTGATCGGTGCCGGCGATTGTGTTACGTCGTTTGCCGCGTACACGTCGCGAACGTGAACGTCGGCTCACCGTTTGTACGTCATCGTTCAAATTGTTCGTCTCGGCCATGTTGCCGGTATAACAACCGGTTGTCGATTTGCGCGCCGCACACATGCGCTGGAAACGTTTGCCCGACGTGTCCACCGAGATCACTTCGGCTGGATACCTGTTGAGAAGGCATACAAAGAGAGAAAAGCAAAAAAATTATTAGCAAATTCTTGGCAAAGCGCATTCTTCAGCGACTACTATGAGTATAAGTACGTAAATGGTAGGTAACTGGGTATTGAATAAACAATAAAATTGCATTGTAAATAGTCCATCAAGGAGGCGGTTCAAGAGTGGTAGCGGCACAATTGCGGTAGCTCCACTGGGGCAATGCTGGCGAATGTATAGATGGTGGAGTTGGTTCTTGGTTCGACGTCGTTCTTGCAGCGTTGTTGTCTAGCTAGCTTGTTTCGTTGTTGTTTCTTTCTTTTCTCAGTTGTTTGGTTAATTTAGAGGTTAATTGCATTCACTGCCATTACGAGCGATCACGAAGTTATCTTATTAATTTCCATTAGGGTATTCGGTAATTTTCATTTGGATAGTATAAAGAAACTTAAGCTTTGAAGAATGCATTTAGATTCAAGAGGCTGCAATGTGAGTTTTGGTATCATTGTAATGTGGTATATAAGATTTTCATGCCGCCCGAAGTAGGTCTAAAGCAGGGTACCTCGAAAACACTATTTTTTTTCTTGGTCATCTAAGATTTTATGCGTTTCGTCGTGTCTTTTTCAATTCTAGCGGGATCTTAAAGTGTGATACTTTGATATTTATTGGATCAGAAAGTATTATTTTATCAGAAAATGTATATTTTACTAAGGAATATTTTATTATTCACACAAATTGGCACCCTAATGGATCTGTTGGTATATTGGGGTCATGAGAATCAAGATGTGGTACTGATAATTGTTGGTAATCTTTATAGATGTCATTATTATAGTTCAAATTCGAAGATCGGTTGCAAATTCTATTGAGCTCTTTGAGCGCCTTTCTTTTCAATTTCTTTTGAATCTAACAAAGCTTTTAATTTCCAAATATGGTTAATCTTCCTTTCACTTTAACTACATATAATTAAACGTTAAACTCAAATTAGTGAAGTGCTGAGAGTTAATTGAAATTTCTCTTTAACCCATACAAGCTTTCGCTGTTGAACAATGAAATCAACGCTGCCTCTAATTAATGCAAAGAAACACCTATCTTTCTTTCTCATTATTTCTCCCCTTTAAAGTCTTTAATATTCTTATATTTAATTTTGTTAATTTACGCAATTAATTCTTGTTTAATTAACAACATAAAATTAAGTTTTACTAGCTTGTAATTCGCCGAAAACTTTCGTGTACAATTTACATTTTCTCACACTTCTCGAGGCAAGACGAAAGAAAAACTCATTACCTAAATGGTTCTTATTTAACAAAAACTAACTAGCCAAGCACTTGTCTTTTGACATTTCTCTGACAGTGCAGCGAAAGCAGTCGAGTTCTTAACAGCAAGTGACAAACTTAAGAAAGTGGCACAAGCAAATACGAAATCGTAATTAATAAAAAAGAAAGAAAAGCAAAGGGTATGCACTCACCTTAAAGCTATTATTTTACATTGTTCCTCGGGTGAAGGCAGTCGATGATTCAAAGGCACATCATTATTTATATCGTTAGGCAGTTGCGTATTGTCGCCAATTTGGCTGACATTTATGGCGTAGAGTGCGTCGACTGCGTCGGCCGACAGCACGGACGGAGATAGGGCTGGTGTCAATACCCCATTATCGCCGATCACCATCGAGGTGCTAATGGACGTGTCAACATGATGCATACAATCGGGTGTGACCGTCATATCACCTAACGCTTCGCTCGATGTCCACTTGCGGAGATCTTCAATGGCGGCGGGCTGGAAGAAAAAGAAAGAAAAACGAAATTAGAAATTATAATCAATTACAAAGTAGTGATGTCACGATTTTATTAATTAATTGCGGATTATTGTCGAAAAATGAGTGGTAAGCAATAAGGCGATTAATGTGTAAATAAGGTTATACATAAATACAAGTGACATACATCTGAATAATTGCTTGGATTAACGAGGTTATGTAGATAACCTACAAATTATTGCGGCGCTGAAGGTGAATATTATAAGGTCACGTGCGTTAGAATCATAAGGTCACGGCATATCAGAGTTTCACGAGTGAAACCCTTTCATTTTACTTTCATAATTAATGTATCTTCAATTAATTATAATAAATCAATATAATTTTCTAAGGAACTATATTGCCGCTTTCGAAGACCGCTTCGAAAAAACGTAAACTTTTACGTTAGGTCAAAGCTTTCATGTTTCTAATCAAATGAATATTAACCGAAAGCCTATTAGCATAAAGGAAGACATTTGTGGAGCCACACGGAAGGGACTTAAATTAATTAGAACTCAACAAACCGCTGTATAACCCATAAACGCAGAGTCGAGGTCAGTTCAGCGCGAAATGCTAATAATGATTTGCGCTCAACTCGTTTTGGGCGTAATAAAATATTTACCAAAAATTATGAACACACGAAAAGGTTGAAATTATGTAAGCAAAAACTAGTAACTCCATTTTTCGGAACACTTTTTTTGACTAAGGAAGGGCTAGCTAACGCCACATGCAGCAATGCAAAATGCGTCGCTGTCACGCGATGCCTAAAAACACAAACGCAATCATGGGCCGTCACTACTGATACATAATTTCATTACTCAATAAGCTGCGGTCATTTCATGTTGACGAAATGTGAAGGAAGTCATAGCAAATAAAAATTTTGTCGAACTAAATAAAAAAATTAAGTAAATAAATGACTCTAAATGCCATTTGCCAAACTATTCCTTCGCATTTTCGCGCGTATAAAAATTCAATCAAGTAAATTAAAATAATAAAATACAGTTGGTCGCAGAAAGCTTACGCTAAATTAAATTAAAAACCACTGAAAAACTGAAAACAAACAAAAAGCTGATGATACATTTAAGACAACGAGCGAAAGTCGAGTAGATAATCAAATAAAATGAAGACAATATTGTGGCCGTCGTCGGTGGCAAAGACCGTATGAAAAGCATACGCTGTATGTCGCTTATAGAAGAGGATTTGCGCTGAAATCCTGCGCTTGCCACATGACTGCACAGACAGACACACCAGTAACGAGTACTACTTATTCCAATTTTTCTCGCACACTAATTTATTCATTGCTTTCCGCGAGGCAAACTAAAAATAAAAGAGAAAAAACGAGATGGGGAAAAAATGGAAATCGTATGTGTTATAAGAAGTAGTGGACGTAGTATGCATTTGGACCCTGTGGGAAATGTCAATAAAAGCAAGACAATCCGAAATGATATTCTCTGAGATCAGTAATGGAACTTTCTTTCTTCTTTTTGTCAAAAATAACTATCACTCAGTCTGCGGTGGCTTCTAATATCGACAGATTTAAGACTAAAATTATAATATTCGTTCACATCCTGATTCGGAACTTTCAAATCATCTCGAGTGCATTTTTGACATAAAAATCATCTTTATCTTTAGAGTCCATCATCCATTGAAAGTTGCAGATCACTCTGCTTACCGGTTAATATCAAACTCCAAACCGCAAAAAAAAGAAAAACGGACAAATACCTAAAACCTTTGAACATAAAAATTCCTATTGGGTACTGCAAAAGACTTCTCAGGGTCCACTGGACAATAACATACTACATACGTGCACGTACTTGAACCAAATCATGTATTCACATAAGTATGTGTGTGCACTGTATTTGGCTCGTTGTCTCTAATCTGTGGTCATAAATAATACGCTTAATATCTGTGCAACTTTCATAGGAACTGTGCGTTGTGTGGTCGAATGGCAAGCAGCAGCAGCAGCATCAGCATTACGGAAACAACAACAAATGAACAAACAAATAGGAAAAGCTACAACCAAAGCGCTGGTTGCTGTGCTGTTGGAAGTGCATTGCTGTTGCTGATGTTGCTTTTCTCTGGATGTAAAGTCATGGCGATGTGCTGCTAATTCGAATAGTTGGCATTGAAGATTGCTATGAAGCGCAGTACGATGCTGGCGAACCGACACAGGGCAGACGACAGCTTTGGTCAGAAAGTACATACAAATTGATGCATGAGTGTATGTGACTATATGTAAGTATATACCGAGTAGGAAATTTTTGTTTTCAAATGTGTGACCTTGAATTCTTAAATTCTTAAAAAATTTCCATAAAAACGATATTTTTTTAAAGGTTTCTGAAATATCGAAGATCAGCAATTTCAATGAAATCGGAGAGATCAGCCCTTTAAAATTAAAATTTTCACAATTTCTATAGTTAAGCTTAAATATGGTGCCTTTGGCAAATTGTAACAAAAAATTTGAATTCTTACAACCATTTTTCAGATTTATCATAAAGACTTTTCTACTTTTCTTTGCTATTCAGTATTGCGGTATTCGCCGTTGCCAATGTTCTGACGTCCGTAAATCTTGCGCAAAATTTTCCTCTCGAAAACTCCTAGTGTCGTCTCATCTGAAATATCTTATGATATTTATTATTATTAGAATATTCTCTGATTCCATTCAGTATTTTTCAACGCAAAACTTTCTACTGGGAATCTCTTCATAAATAAACATCTTCTGTGCCTTTGATTCAAATGCATATCATGCTTTCTTGGCTACTGCTTGCAGTTGTTTTTGTGTAGTTCTTCAAGAGCCTATTTATGTAGGATCTATGCCGGCATATCGCCCCTTCCGTGCATTAAATCCAGTTGTTGACGCCAAAATGGCACTTGCTTGGCTTTAGAAATTTTTTTTGCTGTCCTAGGCTCTAATTGAGGTCTAACTAAGCAGTAATTGCAGACATGTCTACCGCTTGTCGCAAGAGTATAGGCTTAGACACAAGCGACCACATGCGACCGGCACAGTAGAGAACAAAATTAAGAGCGACAGTTAATAAATCTACAACGAGATGGAGACTATGTGAGAGGCTCCTGCTAGCTCTTAAATATTTTATAATTGAAGGTGGCCTAGTAAGTATTAATATTTTGCAAAAAATTCGTTTCATTCTCATTTTCCTCAAACCGATTGGATTTGGAGTAGTAAAAGAGTTGTGAAAGATTCGTATACCATAATATCTCTTATTTAGGGATGAATGGTTTTGATATATTACGTTCGGATAAGAGTGTGGATAATCTTAATAACATTCGAGAGCCTCAAAACATACAACCATATGTCCGTATCTCTCTCGCTCAGCATGCAATTTTCGGAACTTTTCTTCTCTCTGGGAGTCACAATACGATATTCTAGTCCGAAAGACTTAGTTGATAAATTGTGTACCATTATTTTTGTCATACACTGTTCGTGAATATATTAGACATACTATTTTTCATATCATATGTAAATTCCAAGATATGAGTAAGTATCTACAAGAGTAGGAGTGCATATAGCTTTACGAACCGCAACACAGAAAAATATTCTAATTTTTCGAACTTAGCCGGTGGCCAATTTGCAGAAACTAAAGTCAAATTGTCTGATTACTTGCCTAAGTGACTAAAAGCTTGATTCGGTGGCTGGTGGGTTGATTGGTTAACCGGCTGGATGGTTGGATGGTCGGACGGTTTCGTTTACGTCTAGCAAGCTGCTTGCAACACGGTAACTAGCTTGAGGCGTGAAATTTCCACTTAAATGTTGAGCAGAACACAAGCTCACATGTGCATATGTAACCCGTAGTTGTTTGTATGTATAATGTATATGGGTTGTATGCGGCATATCATTTAAAAGCATCAAGTCAACTCACACGCCTGCGTTTATGTTGCTACAATTCAATTCCAACACTTGTGTCATACTTACTTAGTTCCTTATTTTTGTTTATCTAACACACCAAAGTCCATTGGGGCATTGGTTGGGTAAACCAATTAGGACTCAGCTCGCCTGGCATTCCGGAAAATCAATTCTTTAGTGATTGTGTTTGAGTGCTACTGTGCTTGGTTTGTGTGGGCAACTTTATTAAGCAAATGCGCACGGATTGACTTTCACCAATCGTGTGGTTGCTCAAAGCTATGAAGCTTTTAATTTCTGCCATATTTCTTCAGTTGCGATAGTAACACGCTGGCTGCTAACTCTTCACTTGACACTATTTTCACATTCATATGAGTCTGCGTTCACCATGCCTACCATTTGCCATGAAATGTGTCTCATCATTGCCAGCCATTAGCGTTGCCACAGCGTGTTGCCTTGCAGCTGACAAACAACGAATCACCTATCTAGCTATGATGGCCTGACTTTTAATCCTTTTCACATTTACGCATCACGTTAGTTAAAAGCCTTTCAATGAGCCTCTCGCCACTAATGACCAACGCCGCTAAAGGCCAGGTAAAGAAAGAAAACGTAAACACGCAACGGCTGGAGTTCTACTTCGCCACCACCATCGATTCACGTTTAATCCCATAACTTTTGTATCGGGTTATACCCACATGTGCTCACATATCTACTTTACGACCGCGACAAATTAAAAGCACTACTTGGCCTGGCGGGCTTTGAGTGGCATGGTGCGCCTGGTGCGCCTGGTTACGGCCGACTTGTACTAGGCACATTCAAAGGCGGTGAAGGAGCTGTGTTGCTTGAATTGTTGCCTCTTAAATAACATTATTACGCATTGGCGACATTTATGTGCAAATGTTTTAACGCAAAGCTATGCACAGCCTAATAGTGAGTTGCGGTCGTTCTAATTCTATATACAAACATACATACTCATGTATATATGGTATATTCAATGTACAAGCACTTGCTTAAGGCGTATTCATGGCGGATACTTAAAGATTAAGGACTCGTTCGATACTCATGATTGTTGTGGGAATTTTGTTTGTGTACGAAGTTTTGTTGTTTGTTTTTTGTTTTTGGGTTACTTTCTAACATAAAAGTTGTCATTGGACTAATGGCGCACAGGATTAAAACTATTATGTTTCTGTGTAATAAAGAGGAGTTGTAATATGAGCACTTAAGTGTTGTTAAGGTTAAGAAAGTGCCGGCTTGTTTGCTTAGCTGAACGGTATTTTGGCTTAAATACAACATTAACTATGAAAATTATGTGTGTGTTTGAGCTTTCAGTTAGCAGAAGAAATTTATAGCTTCTAATTTATAGCTAATTTTCTAAAATATTTATAACTGTGCAACTCTACGTTCATAGAAATACATTAAGACTTAGCAAAGGCATTATCCAACCCTTTAGCTTTTGTTAAAGCAGTTGCCTAACTAGGTATGGAATAGATAATCAATAAATAGCCTGTTCTATATCTTCCCAAATCTTTTCACTATTTACGAGGAGGATCAAATAATTCGAAACTAGATTTAGTTGATCTATTAGCTAGCTAATTGGGTGATCTAGAAGAAAAATGGTAGCGTTCTAAGTTGAGATTGGTAGAACTTCATTCTAGAAAACATTGTATCTACTGCTTATGAAAACAGAGAGTCTGCTTTCAGTTGTTTTTTAATTTAAAATAACGGGTTTATATTATATTATATTTTATTAGATATCCAAAATAAATTTACTAATAAGAAAGTTCTATATGTGTTCTAGTTGTATGAAAGTGTGTAGTAGTCGGGTTAAGGGGCTAATAATGGTAACCATAACAAGTTTAGATTTCTATCGTCATTTGAGTATCAATAAGTCATGTTGTCTTATAAAGATAGTTTAAAATTTGTATGTATGGAAAATCTAGGTTTTAAAAATAAGTCAAGTTATAACTCTGTGAACCTCTAATCTAACCTCTAATGCACTAGTTCGGATATATTAGTGAAAAATCACTGTAGATTTGTAGTAGGACCAGAACGGTTTATGGAACGGTTTAAGAACTAATCAAGATGATGATCTCGGCTTAACAAAAGACTGTCTCTCCTATAGTCAAAGTGTATTTCCTCCTCGAGAAGATATTTGACTTACCTAATCTAACCTATCCTTTAGTTCTAATTCATATTTTACTTTCTTATTTTATTTTATTCTATTTCCCTAGCCACCGAAGAAAAAGAAAGTAGAAGTCTTCCAACATATTAACTCAATTTCTTGAAACTGTTACAATCATCTTTAACTTATGTTTTCTGATTTTGAAATATAATAAGCGTACTTAACTGGACACCACTATTGGTCAAGCATTTGCATGGCCAATCAAGATACAGCAGAAAAAGAAAAACTAGTAATCCTCAGCATCCTTATTACACCAATTTATTAAGTGAATTCACCAAAAGAAGCCAGGACATATGCAGCTTTGCATGAAATATTAACTTCATATTTACAACGCCTGTGAACTTACTAGCTAATAAATGATAGACATTTATATGAAATGATAAAAAACATTAGCTCTAACGCAGCGTCGTTTTTTAACTACAATTCAAACACTGGAATATGCAATACGAACGCACATACATATGTCTAAACACTTAAGAGTGGCTTACAAGCTTTTCAATCAAGTTAAGAACATGACCATTTCCAATACATAAAGTCCGCAGAGATTACAACATACGAATTACAAACTGCCGGTGCGAGCGACATGACAGTCGATTTAGAAGACAGCGTCAAACGTTACACACAACAACAACTAATATGCTTTAAAATGGCAGAAACGAGTGAATACCGTTGCTTTGCAATGGAGAAACAACCAATCAGGCTGCCATACTGTATGTGCCACATGAGAGTGTATGTGTGTTTGTATGTGAGGTGGCAACTTTTTAGAAGTCGCAAAACCGTTAGCAGCCAAAGCGGCTTTTGGTCGTGCGCGACTATGTGAAAATGAGCGGAGCAACTAAGTCCATGTTAGACATCTAACTTAAAAAATATATATTTATATAAATGTGTGTGTGTGTGTTTATGAATACAGAAAAAATAACTTCGAATGCAACTCACCAATCTTATTTCAATTTCAGCATCAATTCTGGTGCGCATCTTGCGATTGGTTTTGCCAAAGACGGGCGTACAAACCAGTTCATCGCAGTCACAGCAAACGCTCATGCCATCCAGTGGCGCACAATCCGCGTTGGCGGCATCGTCGGCACCAACGGGCGATGTAAGTGAGCGTGGCGAATGCGGCGAGTGGTAGGCGAGGGCGGGCGGTGTTGGCCTAACGCGCGCCGCCTCCTCATAGAGTACGCGTACACTGGGCGGACGTGTGGTGGCGGTGAAGAGCTCCTTGCGAATCGACTTGTCGCACTCGAAATGCGTTTTACGCTGCGCGAAAGTTAAGAGGTCGCTCTCAGCTGGAAGTAGAAAGGTGGCAGAAGGCAAAAAATTAGGTTAACAATATTGCATGGCGAGAATAACTTAGTTTATTGATTAAAGTAATAAATATGTATGCGAAAATGTGGTAGAAAGTTTGGTTGTGCCAATAAAATATTAAAAATGTTTAAAGCCTTCTAAAAGTTTTCTCAAGAGTGTGACGTTAGAGAGCTTTTACAATTTCAAATTTTTTTTTCAAAAAATTAAAAAAATTATGTATTATAAAAATTATAAAAAATATAAAAATCGATTTATATGCTTTTAATAATAACAATATTGCCTCTTAGGCTCCAACTGTGCGTTCATAAACTATTTTTGTTCGATTCATATCGCCACTTGAAATCAAAGCGATTGCTACGCAACGCTTTTTTGCTCAAATACGCACATTTCTCATACGAACTGCTCCACTTATAAAAATATTTGTATGTATGTATGTGTATACAGCTGAATATATTTCATATAAAATGATAATATCTGCTCTATGTACCAATCCATGCCAGATGTTCAATTTCATTTCGAAATACCATTTTTAATTTAAAAAAAAAAATTAGAAAAAATTTATTAAAATATATTTATGAGTCTTGGCGTATTGCTAGGCACAAAAAGTTCCGGCAACAAAGAAAATCGGTGATTCTCAGGCACGCAGCAAAGCTTACCTTATTATAGACTGATTTGTTTATTTCAAGCTTTTTTGCACTTTTTTCCCATACAAAAACAACAATTTACATATCTGTATAGGTATGTACTCTGTATAAGACTCACTTTTTTAATCGAACAAAGGACGATTTATGATGCAGCAATAAAAATCACTGTTTAACATCAATTTCATTCACTTATACACACACACACACACACACACAAATATATATAGTAGATATATCTGCACCCAACCATGGTCAAATATGTACACAAAAGGGCATTGCGGTTATTACGTTGCTTGCGTCTTCAACATTTATCCGCTTACATGCCCATACATATAGACAATTCAAGAATTATTGCTGCACATTTAATTGACTGAGAAACGATTGTGGGAATGACTTTTGAATTGTGGAGTAAATTTGCATTTTGCACACTTAATATAAGAATTCTTCCAGATCAGTTACATACAAGCGGTCGGCAAGTAATTTGAAGGCGTTTATGAACCTTAATTTAGATGGCCAATGTGACTCTGTCTTTTTATTGCAGGCAATTGTGTTACAAGAAAGCTTCAATCTTGCATATAAATACAGAATACAAAATTTACAGTGGAGAGTATCGAAATTGGGCACAAGATCTCTTAGAAAGTCTTATATGAAAATTGAAGAATTCAAAATATTTCAAAAATTTGGTAAAATAGCTGAAAGCGCCACGAGATCAACCAGAAAGTTGGGAGCATAGATTCCCACACAAGAAAAAAATCACAGAATCCACAGCAGCAATAAACACAGTTATAACTCAGCCACACCAAAGGTCGCTGTAGATCTTATCGCACCTCAACAGAGATCGTTAAGGCGACAACTGGCAATCAGAGTCATGCAAAGCAACGACTTCCCGATTATACAAGAGACCAACAGTCGCACAGGCAGTCAGTTGGGCGGGGCAGTGAGTTAGTCGCCAGCAAAACAAATATGCAACGACTAACCTAACCTAGCAGTCTATGCTACTTCGCTTGGTGTGAGCAAAACTCAAGCGTTCCACCAACGAACGAACAAACTACACTCCGTTGCGACATTTGACGGCATGCTCCAGCGACTGTCTACAGCCGTTGGCGTAATTTTATGGAGCCATTACATTTGGCAATTGCACGAAGTGCTCACCACACACACAACAACAACATTTATTTAGCAACATGTAGACTCGCAGTAGTTGTTGCCCCATTAATAACGCGCCACTGTGCTGAATTTTTGTTGCGGCTGCCCACCGTTCCATTGGCGGCCGCCGACCGACCGACCAGCAGCAGCATCATCATCAGCACTGCAATTTCGTCGCGCACTTAATATAATTTCAATTTTCAATTTCAAGTTCGCCATGCCGCAGACTGGGAATTTACACATGTAAATGCATATATGTTTGTGTGTATGTGTGTATTTGTATGCTTGTGCATAAATGTTTTTTAAAGTGCGAGTGATGGGTGTGTCATACATGAAAGTCAATAAAATACATACAAATGTTAGGCAATAGATAGAGGGAAAAAGTAGCGTTGGTTTAAAAAGATTTTTATTGTTTGTTGTTGTTGTTTTTGTTGAATGTATAAATTACGTAAAAAGCTTATCCTTATCCTTGCTAATCTTGCAACTCGAAACTGGTATATTTACAAAATTGTTCCGAATTCACCTTCAACTGGCTGAAACTGATATTATTTCATATGAGTTCGAGAGGTGATATTATTATAAACTAAAAAAAAAGTATGTTAACATATAGATTAGAATTTATAATTCTTTAATACCGTGGAATCAATGAAATTCCTTTCTGGGTTCTGATGATGACTTCATCCACCGTGTGTTTATAGTGAATTTTAATTTATCGCAATTTTGAAGATTTACACGTTTTCAAGACAAATATACAGGAAAATAGATACACAATAATATACACATGTGCAGGAAATGTATGTTTATAGCAAAGAGTATAGTGCTCTAAATATTATTCGAAGATATTTTCACCTGCTGGTCTCTTTTATTTATACCAGTTGCTTGTGCGATTCGCCATACATCAAAAATTGGCGAGTCACAGGCAGCTTTTATAATTTTCAACTTCATAATTATTATTTTTATGATATGCAGACTAGTTTTAGTGTCTAATCAACTGGTATAAATTCAATGAAATTTTCTGAACTATAAATTTGTTGAACAGTTCACATTTCTAAGCAGTTTAAGTATAAATAACCATATACAAATATCAACTCTGTTCAATTAAAAATCAAATTGTGTGCAAACCGCCTATTTAGCAACCTATTAACCTTATATGGCATAAATAAATATATTTTGTTCGATTGCCAAAGCTTCACTTAACTACTTTACGGCGGTTAAGCGCCGTCACGCAGTGTGAACGTTGAAAGTTTTTCAAATTAAATGGCGCTGACGCGGCAAGCGTGCAATGCACAGGAAAAGCAATAGGAAAATATGGAAATACATATTTATGGCATGTTAATGGGTGCACTTGCACAACTACAAATACATATATACATAAATGTATGTATGTATAGCAAATATTGAATTTTGTGTGCATATGAATAAGCCGCTGACACTTGTTGCTTATTGCTGACGCAGCGCTTGCAATAACACCAAAACACAGTGAACAATTTACCGCTGCGCGCAATTATCAATTACAAATACCGCTGCGGCGCAATTCGCCGGCAAATAACAACAATAACAACGAAAAGTGAACAAATCAAAGCACCGAGCAGTTAGAGTCAAGGCTAGTGATTGTTGCTGTTATTGTTTTTGTTTTTGTTGCAGTTTTATTGTTATAACGCGCTTTATTGCCATTTATTTAGCGTTATTGGTGTTGTTGTTATTGTCACCACGTACCACTGTGGTGCATGCAAATCGTTAGTGTATTGAGCATGTGCAATGTGCGCCGCCGCCGCTGACTCAGACAGGTTGGGTTGGTGCTTTGAAAAAAAAAAAATTAAATTAAAAAAAATATACAAGCATGCGCTTGGTGCGCACAAAAGCATGGTGTCCGAAGGAAAATTTGCCGCCGAAAAAAATAATTGAAATTAAAAATAAATAAAAGTAATACAAATTGCACCTAAATGGTTGAATGCGCAAAAATAAACGCTGAGGTATTGTCTGAAGTGCGAAAAACGCAGTTTAACAACCTCAAAGTGTTGGCAACACATTGCAGCACGTTTCCAATAAATTCAGAGTTTTTATGCCCAAATAAATTTGCAAATTTGTTTGGTTTTTATGAAAAATATAATGTTTTTTAAAAAAATATACCAGGTTTGCAGCAGAAATGTAGAAAACAGTTAATTAACAGTCTTTTATGTTACTAAAATTAACGTATAATCGATTTTTCGAAAAATAGCGAATCGAACAAACAACTGGTATAATCGTTATTTATTAAAATCCAATTAAAAACATGCAATACACATAATTCGCAATATTTGCGTCACTTATAATCGGTATTTCGAAAAATTGCGAATCGAACAAGCAACTGGTATAAACTGGTATAATCATTATTAATTAAATTTCTATTAAAAATAAACAAAATAGATCATCCGCCGACTTTTATGTCACTTACAAACGATTTTTCGAAAAATAACGAATCGAGCAAACAACTGGTATAAACTGGTATAATCGTTATTTATTAAAATCCAATTAAAAACATGCAATACATATAATTCGCAATATTTGCGTCACTTATAATCGGTATTTCGCAAAATTGCGAATCGAACAAGCAACTGGTATAAACTGGTATAATCATTATTAATTAAATTTCTATTAAAAATAAACAAAATAGATCATCCGCCGACTTTCATGTCACTTACAAACGATTTTTCGAAAAATTACGAATCGAGCAAACAACTGGTATAAACTGGTATAATAAAATTTTTAAACACTCAGTTATAAAAATTCATTACTTATTTTTTTTGTTGCTTTTACATTTAATTTTTTTATCAAGATATCAAAGCTCAAGTGGAAATTAGCGAGCAGAGAAGTTGCGAATCGAAGGCCGCACACATACACATATATATATAAGCGGTCGCTTACAAAATAGACTTAGTAAGACTTAGTTCGCCTATAAACATAAAACCATAACAGCTAATTAATGTTTTTATAATTTCGATATATTTCAACAGCGCGCAGCTGCATGCCACAACAAATGTCAAAACATGCAACTGAAAATATTTCACTTTAATGCCAAAATACTTCAGATCATTCAATGAGCAGCAATATGCATACATATAAACTCGCCAACCCGATGACGGCAATGGCACTGAAATTGATGGCGCATACCGATGGCGACTACGGCGATGACAGCCAACGTTGCATGCAACGACGCCACATTTTCGGAAAATGTTTGCGCAATCAGCGAAACACACACATGTATGTGCATAAATTTGTGCATGCAACATTACAGCCGCAAGCCGACAGGCTAAGCCATATCAATATTTCAAATGTGGAGCGATAGAGCCTGCTGTGAAATGCGAAATTTATTTATTTTTGTCAGATTTTCTCGCATTTTTCGTCAACTATATATATGTATTCATATGTATATACTCGTATGCCGCTTGCTTGCCGCTTGTATGTAAATAACGACACTTACGACAAGTGGTGTGTGGCAGCCGGCGTTTGCCATAAAATTTAGACTACACGGTTGCATAGATGTTTGTCAACTTTGGTTAGTTGGCTGCGTTCATATGTATGTTTATCTCCAGCTATCGCTTGAAACTGTTGTTACATATTCGTTTTTATTTTACTTGTGTTGCATGCAATAAATGAAAAAAAATAACTTTTGTGGCACGAAATGGTGTCGAGTCAACAAGCCGGCAGGTTAAATGGCAGCAAGCGCAGCAAGAGCCTTGATTGAGGTGACACATTTGTCACTTTGCTGGAGCTTTTGGAGGCTTTTAAGGTAAATTTATTAAAGATTTCGAAAAACTTTGAATTTTTTGAAGGATCTAAGTGAAAAAATCTTCTCATTTCATTATTTTATGGGGTTAAAATGAGGATTGTTTAGTAATAAGTGATGGTTTCGCGAACAATCCATTGATCAGACAATCAAAATCCCAGAAAATTCTGAGGAGCTCGCATTGGTTATATAAATATGAAACATGCAATGTTAATCTTAAGCTAATAGAACCGATTACATTTCCAATTTAAATCTTAAATTTTAATTAAACAAGCCACATAAATATACAACCAACACCATAAATATCTACAAATCCGTCCATGTTGCATATATGTACGAAGGCACATAATCACATCGGCAGCACACTAACCGTAGCACATTACCAACCCAGTTGCTATTGTCATTGTGGCCACAAGCATAATTCAGAGCAAATACGGCTTGGACAAAGCATGAAGATGGCATAGCCAAGCGCTATTGACTTGGCTGCTGCTGATGTTGGCACTCAAAGTCATCAGCGTCATCAGCAGCAGCAACATACTAGTCACCGGCATTTTTGTTGTTGTTGTTGTTGTTGCTGTTGCAACCAATTGCCTTTGCGGTTGTTAGCATTGACGCTGCCAATAACGATGACTGTTGATGTTGCTGCAGCTAACGGTGGCTCTGTCTGCAGAATGCCTGATGAGAAGATGGTTATGGACAAGCCACAACAGCCGCAGGTCACAACAATGCCAATATTACTTACACACACACAGTGACAACGAGTTAGCTGTTTGGGTGCGAATGCAGCGCATGCGACACAAAAAACAAAAACAAACAAAAAACTTTTGCAGCAGCACAACAACAACAATAAGAACAATGCAAACTTCAATGTCGGTTTAGTCGGTAATGTCTGACAATCATGCAATTTAGTGCATACATGCAGTTTCTATATACGTGTATATGATGCAGCAATGATGATGAGTTAGTATGCGGCATAAGTTGATGATGCAGCAAGCAGTGACAGCGCTTACAAGTATAACAACAACAACAACAACAATCTGTCCATATACTATGTATGTGACAATACTCGATAAGTTGACACTGCGTTGTAGAGTTGTAGACACTGCGTTTAAATGTTGCTTGTATCTACATATGTTTGTATGTGTGTGTGTGAAGAGCTTGTATGTGGCATGCAACATTCAATGCATTTAACGTTGCTAAGAAAAAAAATATGGAAAGCATTTTGTTGCAGCAGCGCTGGCAAGTCTATTGTTTTGAGTGCTTGCGTGAGCTCTTGCTTTAAGTACTCTTTTAACCCGGTAGAAGTATTATTAAGGCTTATTAACACTGTTTTGATTAAATTTTAAGCAAACTGAATGTAATTTTTTAATGCTCTCTACGTTAAGCACTGGTTTGCATAAGTCATGCTGAGAATATTCAATATTTCAGTACGATTCGGTTGGAAATCTTCTTATCAAAGAATTTTGTTCCATAAAGCTGATCTCATCTAAGCTAAGCTCAAGCTCAAGGCTTATGCTAAAAGCTGAGATCTAAAGTGTTATTGAGCCAACTTCGAATGACAGGGAAAATAAGATAATTTTTATTGAGCTAAATGACAGTTTAAGGGGTTACGGGTAGTCAGAATTTTCAAAAAATCAAGTTTTTTTTTGCGTTAAGTGTAATTTCTTCAAAATATTCTCCGAAAATTTGATGTTAATCCGATAATTACTTTTCGAGTTATTCGACAAATAACAAAGAGCACTCGGGCACTCCAAAACGCTCGGATGAAACTTTAAATGCGTTTATCTCACAACTATGTTTTTTGAACTGGTGCCAACTGTAACTCGATAACCGCTCAGTAGATTTTAATGAAATTCATACAGCTTTTAGAATACATAATGAACTGAGGCCTGATCGAAGGATTTTTTTTTCAAAAATTTCGATTTTTTAAGACCAATTTTCATTTTTTCCCGAAATCGTAGAAAAAAATTTCCTGAGGCCGCCATTTTGTTAATTTTTGAAAAAAAAGCTTCGATCAGGCTCAGGATTATCTATTTATAAAATTGATTTTTAATTGAAGAAAGAAAGGCAAGCACCTTTTTTTTGAAACTAGGTCAACACAGACAGCTATAATTTTGTAAATTATATTTATTTTTTCAAATTTTCATGACTTTAAGTCAAAACATTGCATAATAATGCCATATTATTACTTTTGTAAAATAACATGATTTAATAGCAGAAAAAATTACTGAAAGTTCTCATTTCTTCGTGGCTCTGACTACCCCTAACCCCTTAAAGAACAAATATTTGGAATTTTTTCTAAAATTATACCAGTCTCTACTGAGATACCCTATTATATATGACAACAATAATACCATCAATCGACTAATACCGTTCAAAAAGAGGCTAGTCATTACTGCGGTCACTGGAATGCCAACATCGGTTACATTTAAGCACGCCATACTTATATATTCAAGTCTGTGTGTGACTCTGTGGACACATGTCCGCTGCCAGCAATGAAAATGTCATAAATTGCAGCCAAGTTAAGCGTTTCGCATTGAGCGAAATGTATTGAACACATTGTTTGCTGCCAACGCACACATACAGAAACAAACAAAAAAGCTTACACATACAGATATACCTATATGTAAGTAATAAGCATTCCCACATGCATGAATTCCAGTTGAAAATCTTGTGGCAAGCAACGAGCTGCGCCTGCCATAAGTTGTAAGCATTGAATGACAACTGAATTGCCAGTTGAAGTGTAGTTGCATTTTGCAGCGACTTAAACTATGCTGAGCTAATGGCTTCCAGACGAACGCTTTTTGCTGTGGCAAGCAAAAACCAAACAACAAAAACGAAGAGTTATGCTTTAACCATAAAGAGTTGAGAGCAATCAGCTGTGGAAGCAGTCGCGACAGTAACAACAAGCAGCAAAAGCCACAGTCGAAGATGACGTCGTGCATAAGCTGGAGAACTTAGCAATGCAAGCAGTGGCAATATTAGGCCACAGTCAAAGCACAATAACAACAAACATACATACATATAAAACAAAGACTGCAATCGTTGAATAAAAATTGAAATTATATGAGTTTGCAGGAAAAATACAATTTACAGTTTAATTAGTTGGATTTTCCAATTATGGACAGTTCATTGTACGCTAAAAACATTCTATCCGGTCGTACCCTGCATGCAGCGCGCCGCAACTATTCAATATACATATATTTTTCTATATGCACATATGTTTACATGAAAGCTTGTATCGCGCTTAAGCTGCCTAAATGACGGTGTATGCAAGAAGAAGAAGCAGCAGCAGCAGATTCATGACTTGTGTTATTGCATGACTCGGCTCGGCGCTGCTGTAAAAGGAAATGCGATTGTGGACGGATGTTGAAAAGTGCAGCAGAAGCAGACGCAAAAAAGAAAGAGGATGAAGATAATAAGCAGTTTGGCAATTATATATATATATATTTTTTAATAATAATAAAGTAAAAATATTAAAGACCTACTGCGGAAATAAATAATGAGAAAAACACACGAAAAAATAAAGACTTTATGGCATTACTAATTTTAAGGCAATAAAAAGTACGTAAAGCGTATGGTGGTCTTATGATAATTAAATATTTTTATATTTATGTATATCTACATAACAATAATAATAAAACTTTTTAAGCTTTTGATTTAACAGAAATAAGAAAGCTATGGAATATGTGGAAGATCACTCTTAGAAAAAACAATATTCAACACAATTTCTTATACAAGGTGTGTTCAAAAAATAACGGGAATTTGAAATATTTATTGGTTTAGAGAGTTCAATTGTCAAGTGTTTTTTTTATAATGTTGATATACATGCCCCTGAATAACAATAAAGCAGCCGCTAAGGTTAGACGTGTTTTTATAAGTTGGCGATTTTCGTTTGTACTTTGTACTTTGTTCGTAAATTCTTGATCAAATGCAATACTGTAGCGATGACTCCGTATGACTTTTTCTATTTCCAAAAATATAGAGAACCTTAAAGAGCTGTCATTTTACAAGCAAATGAGAAATCGCTGACAGAGCCAAATGCTAACCCAAAAATCGAGTGAATAATATCGAATGGGACTATTTTAAAGACGACAACATTAATTTAAATTAATGAATTTTTTTTTCAAACGAAAATTACCGTTATATTTGAACACACCTCGTATGATTTCCCAAAGAATTGCGAACGTCATTGAGATTACGAACCACGAACCAACAAAAGACAACTGATACGTAGCAAATGTAAAACGTTGCCTACATTTAGGCGATTAGTCAATAAACTGAATGTCAATTTAGAGTGATTTTAGTTAAAAAAAAAAAAACAAAAAACGTCTGAACTATATCATGCATTTTGAACAAATCTCCATGAACCGACTCTAAAATTTAGAAGACAGTAGTTCTCTATAATTGTTTTCTATAATTGCAATATTCTATTAAGTCGCTATAACTATTTACAAAATAGCTTAAGGCTAATAATACTATTTAATTCGTCTTAAAAATGATTTTCAGAGAATGATATGAAATATACACAGAAAACTAGAAAGACTCTCCGCATACGCAGTGTGTCCTCCAACATTTTCCTATTGCCTTCACTTCGCTCATTTATATTATACGCGTCCACACTTGCTGCTTTAACTTTTTTAATTGCATGAAGTAGAAGCTTATCAAAAATTGCATGCGTTGCTAATTTAAAAACGCAACCAGCCAAACAACTGACAGCGCATGCTGCATTTGCTGGACAATTGAATGCGACACATGAGCTACATGCCACATGCCATAAAACAAACAAGGCCACAAAACTGCAGCGCCGAGACATCGAGACATGCAACATTTATTCAAGTCAAGTAGTTGGGCATGTGGAAGATGGCGAAATTTAGGCTACGCGGACGTACGCCATTTAAATATAAATAAATATTTATATATACATATAATGTATATGTATAGACATGCAACAACGGGTGGTACGCCCAATTGTTTGGGGTAATGACCATGCTCCCAACGCGCTGCTGTGCACAAATTGGCCACCAGCCAACTCGTCTGAGTCTGAGGGTCTCGTTCATCAACAAAATATGCTGCCAGCAAAGCGTAAACTATTTACTTATGTATGTATGTGTGTGCCACATATGAGTTGAAAGTGTGTGTGCTCGGTGCCTTATAAATGTCCAAGCGCACTCCAGTTGCTTTGCGTGTATGCTTATGTATGTATGCTGCGTTCGGTGTCCTGCTGTGCAAGTGTCATAATTGCAATTTACGCAATTAAGCTTTAATTTTGGCAAATGCCACACAGCGCTGCGCCACTCCCCTCACAAAACAGACGCGTGCTATATGATTATATATTTATATTTATGTATAGTTATTGTTGTTGTGGTTACAGTTGCATTTGCAGCAAGAGTGAAAGTTAATTAGTGCATCGCGGCTTAAATGGAAATAAATGAAATAATGTGGCATTTGGGAAACATGCGTCATCAGCGCCATGCCGCAGTCGTTAGCATTTATATTTATTAATTTCTTTGCTTGCTCATTTCACTTGCAGTCGCCCGTACGAGTATGTTATTGATATTTATAACTGCAGAAATGAAATTTCATTATTTCAACAATTTCACTGTTGTTGTTCGTCGCGTGGCAATAAGAAATGTTAAAATGTTAACGCCTTTTTTATTACTTAATCATCGATAAAGCAACAGTTATGATTAAGGCTTTATCGGTTGCTGTGTGAATTACAAAAGATCTCGAATTTCTTTTTTTTTTTTGTATCCCTCTTGCGAGTTGTCTTTACGTCGAAGCAAATGCTTTCTTTTTATTAACACTTTCTCCTGCAGTTCAGTCTGCGTTGCTTAATTGTATTTTTGGCGTTCTCTATACTTTTAATTCTTTTTATATCTAATTTTAATGAAGGTAGTTTTCTCAGTTGTTTTTCGGTGTTTAGCTTATAAGAAACTATATCCTTTAGGGTGCTTATAAACGTGGGTATTGGATTAAATAATGAAGTATGACATCACATAGATTAGAGGGAACCTACGAAAATGAAAAATTTCTAGCAAGCTTGAGCAAGCTTCTTAAAAGTAATCAAATTCAACTAACTCATTGCAATGTTATAAGGTTATGTAGATTTAGACTACTGCCTGCTTTACAGGCTTCAAAAAATCGATTTTTTGTTTTGTTTCAAATCTCTTCCAAAACTATCCAAGGATATTTTCGAAGCTAGAGCAGTTTTAGTGGCCGAGCGTCGAGTAGGCGCAAATGTTCAGGCAGACTTTAAAGCGCGTTTTCTCGAGTTTTCATTTTCACAAGTGTTAGAAAACGGTGCCGGCGATAGCAAAAAGAATATATGTCCGATCGAAAAAACCAAAGTGATCTAGCTTCAGTATTAAATTATCTTCTATTTGAACTAAAAAAAGTTGGACAAAAGTATTATTTAAACTACTTGTTTTGCAACTTAAAGTTAGTTTTTTCTTAAAAAAGTGAGTTTTTTTTTTTCTAACTTCGCAAAAATTTGGAATTTTATAACTTCTTTGGTATTTTTTTAGTTCATAAAGAAAATAAACTTATAAAAATAAAAAAAAAAAATGGTTCGACTGTTTCAGATGCATCGCACGACCTCCATCACCGGCACCGATTTACAAGCGCAGACTCCAGGCGCTCCAGAAAAATACTTACAACTTTGAAAAAATTTCAATATTTTTTAATAATAAATATTGTTTTTTAAGCCTTAAATATAGTACACTATCATCTTGAAATTCCGTTTAAGGCAATCATTTCCTTCCCTTTCAAAAAAAATTGCTAAAAAAACGCTTTTTTTTGGCATCTAAAGCAGACTACTGCCTCAAACTTAATAATCTCTGATTAAATTTAAATGTGAAAATATTAAAATATAAAACAATTTACTCTCATTAATTTAAAATTCAATTGCATCAACGAGCAAAAAACACTCCAAAGTACACTCCTTCCACACACAGCGCATTACGAAATAATCAGCATTGCATTGTTTACCGCAATCATTTCCTTCCCTTTCAAAAAAAAAAGCTAAAAAAACGGTTTTCTTTGGCTTCTAAAGCAGACTACTGCCTTAAATTACACTGGCCGACAAAAAGTAACTTTTTCTCTGATACAAAGATCAGACAATGATATTCTTATAGGATTTTCATCGCTGAACACGAATATGACCTCCAAAAGTGCCCATCACGTCGAGATTTTGAGCAAAATGGACTCAAAGTATCAAAAAAACCCTGTTTTTGACATTTTTTGATCACGTGTAGAGAATTATGCTTCATTAATATGTAAGAGTGCCCTAGTGTACCGCTCTATGAGTGCAAATAGAGAGCGCGCGCACATGAAAAAGTTGTGCTCTATGAAATTTTTTGACTGATTCGGAATTTTTTCGATTTGATTCTTATAGTTGACAGTTTAAGCTTCAATTTAAGCCTAGTTACAGACTTCTAGCACGCAGCATTCTCTACACGTGATCTCGACGTGATGGGCACTTTTGGAGGTCATATTCGTGTTCAGCGATGAAAATCCTATAAGAATATCATTGTCTGATCTTTGTTTCATTTTTTGTGTCGACCAGTGTTATTTAACATATTTTGAGAAATTCAATAAGTGTTGCAATGCCATTAAACATTCATATTAGCAAATCAGAAAAAATTTATCTGAACAGATTTAACAACAGCTAATACCTCAAATATCAAACTTGGAGCCTATTTCGTGTGTTAGTATGTTGGGTGTGAATTTCGAAAGAGCCTCTCGAGTTCATTAATTGAAGTAACTGTTTTTTTAGCCAACTTCATTAAATTTTATAAATTCTCCGATTTATTGTTGAATTACAATTATTATTTTTATTTTATCAGGTATTATTTTCCTGCTCTCTAACTAGAGATCAGAGAGATATTAGTTTAACCTTAATATTTATATTTATTTGTGAACAAAATTTCTGGGAATCTCAGTTAAAGAATCAGAACCTGATTAATATAAGGTATGTCAATTGAACATAATCCAAATAGAGTCAAGATTTTGAAGAATAAAAAAAAGATCTTTTAGTTTAATCCTTTGAAAGTCTTACGAAAATCAAGTAGTTTTCAATTTGTTTGTAACAATTTTTCAACTCAATATATCTAGAACAAAAAAGAAAGAAGGTACCTTAATGATTATACGGACCAAATATAATAATTTCCCTACGCAGTATATCCACAGAATCTGAAAAATCTCGGATTTTTCTAGAGAATTAACATTAATATTATATTTTAAAAAAAATTTTGGGATTTTCCTGATTTCCATTTAACATATTTATATGAGCTGTGCTATAAAATACTTCAACGTGTGGTAGTGTTCTTTTGCAGCTAGCTTACAGGCAGTTGTGAAGTATTCTGACAGTTTCATAAAGAAGTCCCCTTAGAGCGCGATATATACATATGAAATGAAAATTATTTAAACCACAGCAAGAAAAGATATACATATATAGACCTACATATATATATATATATTATAAAGCCAATCTATAAGTGACTATAAAATATTTACGTCTGCAAATTATCAATACAAACACTTCACGCAAATCAGGCGATGCTCCACTTTAACTGAGCAAATAACTATAAATATATTTTTATATATAAGAATACAAATACATATGTATTTATAAACAAGAATTTATGTATTATATATAAGTTTAAATATGTAACAGATTTACTTAATGGCGTTAATAATAACCCATTAATATTCGATGAAGGTCGTTTATCATTTGCGAAAATTATTGCATATCGCTTGATGTAAAAATAAATACATAAAAAAGTACAACAGAATGCAGACAAATATTGACGCCTATATGAATATATATACATACATTACATATATAGACGATAAGTATTTGTATTTGTATATGTGCGATTTAATTTTTTATTTATTTATAAAATATTTGCAACATCTGAGAAATAATGACCAACATCACAGAGATTATCGCGAAGGCATTACAGCTTATTTTCGCACAAATGACGGATGATTTATGCCGACCAAAGCATTAAAATCATACAACAACAACAACAACAGACGCATGCAACAGACTTAATAAGCAGAGAAATATACTCGTAAACACATAAATATGAGTACAAATAGGGCGGCAGGCCGCGAGTTGAATAAAGAAGTGCGAGTCGGATGAGTACGAGTATGCCAGTGAATCAGTGCCTCAGCTATGCCTACTATGTATGACGCAAGTCAAATGCGACTATGTTGAACTTAAGGAAAAATAGGAAAAAAATATACGGAACGCTGCCACAAATGAGATGAATGCGAGCACTTTAGAGGCACAACAACAAAAATCGAAAAAAAAAAAATATTTTTAGCAAATCTGCCACCAAAGACACATTGTGACGGCATTGCATAAGTGTATGCGTCTTTTTTCGCTTTACTTCCCCAAGCTGCAGGGTGCAGCCGAATGGGCACAACACAAGCGCAAAACTATTATTATATTTAGTAAGATTTGCCGTTTTTAGCATGTCTACTTCTACTAGCTGCTGCTGCTGCTGCCACTATGCAATTGTAGCATGTTGGTTGTGATGTGGCACATTGCGTGCTGTAAACATTTTCGCTACGATTTATGCCGCTTGACGGCGCCAGCTGGTGAATTAACCGCAAATAAAATCAGCACGAGTGGCGAAACTGACAGGGAACAGGACACATTTCGAAGGGGGAGAGCGGTGTTGCAAAGTGGCAGAGTTGTTGCCACAGGGCACTGAGGGCAAATAACAACAACGTTGCATGCATGCGGCATGCCACTCGCGTCGTTCATCCGTTTGGCAGTGTTGATATCGTGTGTGACAGCCAAGCGTATGGAGTTGAGTTGCGGCGGTGCGTGTATCACGCCTGAATTGACAGCTGATAATTCGCAAGTGGTATGCATTGATTTTTCCTAATAATGCTTATTATTATTTTGCGGTTGCGCTGCAAGAGGGGGGGAGGGGGTTCTTCTGCTTTTTATTACTATTATTTCTACTTGTTGTTGTTGCATAGTTTCTCTTTGCTTTTTATTTGTTATGTTGCTGTTGTTGTTGTTGGCAGCACATTTATGGATGCTCACGTTTTCCATCTATCAGCACACAGCTAGTTGTTGTTTTTATTGCTGCTTGAGGCCAATAAAGCGCAAAAAAATGGCCAATTAGGTACGCTGCCGGACAATGAATGTCGTTTGCAACATTTGTGGCAAGCAGTATACGAACGTGATTGTGGGCTGAAAACCAGTAGCGCGTAGCCACATGCATACGAACATAAATACATACATACAGCCATAGTTACATACATGTATTCTTATGTGTGTGTGTGTGTGTGTGTGGCACTCATGCTTCATGCATTGCCTTTTTTGCTCACTTTGTTGTTGTCATGCTGTTGATACGATTAAAAGTGATTTATGTCACATCATATTAAATTGATTTGAAAGAAAAAAAGTTGCAGCCACGATAAAAGGGCAACCGACACAGAAAAAGTTGGCCGTTTTATGCGTTCCGCCCGCAGCCATGCATAGCCGTAGCTATTTATGCTCATGTCCAAGTATACCCAGTAAGCATTAAATTGCAAATTCCTAAATATTTAGCTTATAGTTGGTTGAAAGGAAGTGAATAACATTTTTTTTATTTAAAATTAAAAAAAAAGTTTTCTTGAATATTCAAAAGGTTTGAAAAGATTTCGAAAAATTAGTTTTCGAAATTGAGTTTTTGAAATTAAAAAGAAAAATTATAAATAATAGTTTAACAATAAGCAATATTTGCAGGTAAAAACTTGAGAAATAATTTTTATAAATTGATTTTTTTAAGTTGTGAATTTTTAATATTTTATATATTATAGCATAATCTATTTTCGGACAATATCATTTTATATTAGTGTATAGTTCTAGTATCTTTTGTTTCAAAATAATAATTATATTTTTGAAAGCTAAAATATATTTCTGGGATTCAAATTACATGTAATTTTTCGAAAATAAACGGTATTATTTGCATTGAGGTTTTTCAAAAACGAAAATATATTATGATTTTCTGAAAATAATGAGCCAAATCTAAAATTTTGATATATAATTTACAAAAATTTGGAGGAATATTCATTATTTTCGCTTTTAAAGAACCGCTTAATGACTTCGGATAAAAAAAAATCAAAAATCAATTATTTATGAATTTATTTTGGAATTTCAGAAAAATATCCCAAAAAAATTATAACCAAATTAAAAAAATATATATATATTTTTTTATTCATGAAGAACTGTATAATCGCTGAGAATTAACATACCTTTGACTTGGTATAATTATATATGCAAGTTTTTATTAAATTTCGAAATTTTCGAACTTTGGTTTACTGGGTTACGGGCTACTCCCTCACATAGCTCAAATGTATGTACATACATCTCCAGCCAACATTATTGAAACGTTAGCTATCGGCATATTTACTCACTGCCTATTAGTGACCACTACATTTCCTCGGCTTATTAACCCCATTAATGTCAAATGGGCGGATATTTTGCTATTTTTCAATTTTCGATTACGACTACTCCAACTAAGCAAATAATGAAAGGCAGCTACTTAATGACAGCAACAGAATGTGCAGCACTTAAAATTACTGACCTACTAAATGCCATGAAATTAAAAACAAAAATTTAATAGAGAAACGCACATTTCACACATTGACCTATTGAACTCTGCCGCAGCAGCAGCATCGAGTCATCGGCTGGACATTAAAAACTTTAGAACGAAAATAAATTTTTGCGTTCAGCCTATGAGAGTACATCATTAGTGGACTACCGTTATTTTTATAGCATTTTGCAGAAAATTTTAATTCAAACATTTGCGTAATTCAATTTACGAGCTTGCCAAGTGTGTGTAAGCGAACTGCACTCGCCGACGTCTTTTATGACTAACTCTGCAGTTTGGCGAAACAGTAATGCCGCTATAGGCATATACTGGTAGAAATTAAATTTAATTGACCTTTAGTTCGCATCACTGTGCTGTGGCAATTACTTCAAACTCAATTAGCATTCGTGCGGCACGACACGGCTGCTCTAAGTGCGCCGATTTAATTAAACTTCCGTCTGGTGTTAATGGTGCGTACACATCATGCTCACACACACACATACATACTATAGTAATACATAAATATGTATGTAATTATATATGTGGCATTGTCGCATAAATAGCTGAGCGAAGCATCATCTCAAAACCAACATCATCATTATCGAATGCTGCCGAGTGGTTGTGTTTATATTTAGTCACGTTGCTTCGGTTCGGTAGTAATGCGCTGACAGCTGTCAATTTGCGCGGACGTTGACACTCACGGCTGTAGTGGGCGGTTTTTGAAGCAATCATTAATTGTTTAAAATTTACTTGGATATACTACAGTAGAAACCAAGAATTATTAAGGTTCTTAATTGAAAGTAATGTTAAACTAGATCTGTTTCTTAAGATTACAGAAGAACTGATACAATTAAGAATTTCGACTACCAAGCTGCAACTAGAATATGAAAAGAATCCCATTAGGTTTACAAATGAAAGTTTAGAAATGGATATGTTCATATTTAATCCCATCTAGATGAATTGTCTTAGATATATTGCGATGATTTTAGTTTGATAAAGTTAGTGAGAAAATGGCATCCAGTTTTCATAAGTCCAGATTTGTGAATCTAGTTTTCTGTCCACCATTTCTCAAAAATACCGTCTCTAACTCTCTCTTTATCTCTTTGAAATTCCGATTGTAGTTTTATATCGGCCACTTCTCAAAAATTACGTCTCTAACTCTCTTTTTATCTCTTTGAAAACCCGTTAAGACCATTACAAAATCGCAAGTTTTGACAAAATCCGCGACCTATCGTTTTAGGTCGTTCTCATTATTCTTCCAATTGTGTTTGAATACCGATATGGTTTAAAGAACATATTCGATTTTAGTTAAATTAGCATTTTCACAAATTTATTTTCGCCTTTTGAAGTTGTCTATATAATCTTTTTGAGTTTTCGCTCGACCAAAAATTTTTTATGTGGTGAACTACTTTAAAAATCTATATTTTTAGTGAAAATATATCGGAGATCACTCAGATCTTCTTATACAATCAAATTACATATTTAAATCAAAATTGATTTTGGTAATTAAAAGGAATGAGGATGAAGTCTAGTAAACCTTTGAACCACGAAAATGTGGTACCTGAAAACACAATTCATATAGGACCTCATAATGTCCAAATTAACACAAGAATAAGAGTAATACAAGCTGGTGACGACAGTAAACATTTCACAGTTAATTTCTACAAATGAATTTAACAGATATTTACATTTTCATAGAACACATTATGTCACTCACAATTCTGCTAGAACTTCTAATCCGACAATTAAAAACTTGTTTCACTCATTGTGCCAACAAATTTGATGAAAAGCACAGGATTATGTAATAAAACGCAACTTTGCATGTTAACAAACAATTGAAATTAATTTTAGTGCGTAAGGGGAAGAGAGCCCAAATATTTTTGCTAATATACCAAGCGGTTTTATAGAGGCAGTGAGTAATAGCAAAGGATATATAGAAAGAGAAGGTGAGAAATTGGGTAAGGTTCAGTTTTATGCAAAATAGGTTAGGTCTTGGTAATGTTTTCGCCAAGTGTTACATGTTTTCATCACGTTTGTAGATTAGAAATATAAATATAGTTTTAAAACATGATTCACATTGAAATACACTCTTATACAAAAATACCATGTAACTGCACCGATATCAATTCACACCAAAAGCGAAATGCAATATCCGGTGCCATTAATTATTTTGTAGCTGTCAATGGCGACTATTGAAAATGTTAACTTTTTATGCATTTTAAGGTTACTAGAGCACATGACACACATACACACGAAGTCAAATCATCAACAGCTGACATAGATAAACACAGCGACATAAGCCATAAACCAAAAGGTAACAACAACACATCAAATCAATGCTATAAATGGAACGGAGGGCAGCGCTTCCTTTGTACACAGATTAAAAAATATAAATAAAAATACACGAAAATTTTAGAAAATTAAAAAAAAAAAACAGCAGACAAGCACTAAACCTATTTTTGTACAAATATGGGGGGAAAAATCAACCAAAAATAGGAAATGCACCAAATAAGTTGAGAAGGAAGCAGGAAAATTGCCGCAAACACGACTGACTTGTTTACCGAAGGCGATGAGTAGAGCAACGCCGGAAAATGCTGCAGTTTGACGCTGAGAGTGCAGAAGATGTTTGGAAAATCAAGCGTAAAGATAGCAATAGCCATCGCAACAACAACAGCAACAGCAACGACAACTGAAGTGACAAAAACGGATGCTTATGAAGTTTCCCCCCAAAAAATTTAATGGCTTCATTCGTTGGCGTCGGAGTGAGCGCTGCTGGCGTTGTGAGTGGGAAAGGAAACGAAGTGAAAATCGTGCAGTTGCACAGTGTGCAATTTTGGTTATATTAAGAATTCAAATATTTTTAAAATTTTTCGAAAAAAAGCTAATTAAATTCAGTAAAATTTGAGGAGGATAATATATTGATATAATATGACTAAACTAATTTTGATATTTTTTTCTGGATTTGCAGACATTTCTGAGTGTCAAAGAACTGTGTTAAAACTATTAGGTCTACAACTTTGCTTCCGCCGTTTGCCAATAGATGCCTCTAGGGTCAATCACTGGACGATTAAATCGATTAAATCGTTTTATATCGATCTTGGACATTTGTGTCAACATTAACCCAACAAAATATTTGTAGAGATCTGTTTGCATCCCAAACTTATTCTCAACTGAAAATGTCACTTTTTGAGCCGAATTTTCGACATTTGCGATTAAGCAATTGATCGCGCTCTCAAGAAAGAAACTAAGAGTGGCACTATATACTGGCCACTGTACACTGAGGAATCTGCACAAACTAGGAATCTTCTCGTCGGATTAATGTCGATTCTGCGACTTAAAAGTGGAAATACCTGAACATATCCACCTTGATTGCGAGGAAAAGGTGGTTCCTTCAAATCTTATTCCAATCTAATCATACTTGAAAATTATTCAATTAATATACCATAATCAAGTACAATATTATAAAAATTATGTATTTTTCCTAACCTATAATATACCACTGTGCAACGCACAGCGCCGCTTATAAGGTCCCTAATGGCTGCTTAGCTGTGCGGCTGTGTAATGTTAGCAGCAGCCACTTGGGAAGTGAGAATTTTTATGGATCAGAAATCTACCAAATGCATATAGTACACACATATAAGTAAATACAAACAGACATGTGCACATGTATGCGATGAAGGAAGCGACGACTACAATATATTTTCAGAAATTTATGTGTAAGAATTTTGTCAACGCGCCGTAGTGGAAAATTGTTAAAAATACCAATTTAGGAAAATTGAAAATATGCAGCAAGCAGCTGCAGCAAGAGGGGGGCGACACACACACACACAGTGACTCGGCAAACACAAATGCCTACCGAGAGTGTTTGTGCGGCACTTCCGACAATTTCAATTGCAGCAAAGAAACAGAAGAGGAAGAAGCAGCAGAAGAGATGGTAATGGTAGAGCACAGACTCACGCTTATTTATGTATGTTTGTGTGTGTATAAACATTAAGTGCTGCGGGCGGCGGGGTATGCGTGGCGTGCGCGCAACGTGACTGCTATAAATTTTTAACTTTTGACTTTTTGTTCAATATTTAATACGATATCCATACACAGCCACTGCCTGCCATCAACGGATGTGGCATTGAAATTGAGCGGAATGGGGTGGTAGGCAGCGTTTGGTATTTGTTTGGTTGTGCTGACAATGCGTGGCTACTTAAGCATTTTAAGAGCGCCACACACACAAACAATAACAAAAACAAAACCAAAATAATTTCCAAAAATGATATCAACAAACTGATCATCAGCGCACAATTGAAACGATTTGCCGCCATCATCATACGGCGTATAAAGTTGACGCCTGCCGCATGGCCAACGGTAATGTGCAACAACAACAACAATCAAGCAAACAATTTTCAAGAGCAACCAATGCTGCAAAGTCATTGCAATTGAAATTCAATTTCTTATATTCATGTACATATATGTGCGCTGCATTCCATTGAATGTTTATTGGCCCTCAACGATGATGGTTGCGTGCGTATTTGTTAACTTAAAATCGATACGTAATTAAAATTTCGAAAGTGGAAATTTTTGTATTTTTGTTTTTGTCATGTCATTAAAATTTATGGTTTTTGTGGTTGCTGTTGCTCTTAGCATTTGACAAGCATTTAGGGGGCAGCAGCTAACTCCGTCGAGGGAGTTTGAGATGAGTCGCTACGGAGGGACTTTGCTTATTTTTAACATTTCGAACAGTTGTGTAGTCGATTGATGAATGCTATTCATGATTTGATATGATCTTGACGCATGTCGTTTTTCCATTTATACAATTTATGTACGACAGACAGTTGGAACGGCATGCAAGTTGCAATGATGTGGTGCGCCATGACCTGCAAAGTTGCTATTTTACATGCTGGTTGTTGTTATTGGTTAGTTTTTTGTTGTGGTTGTGGTTAAATGCTAAGCAATTTTCGCAAATTGATTTTTAAAATGTTGTTGTTGGGTGGGTAATATAAATCTTAGTTAATAGAAATATTTTTTATTTTCATTTCTTTAAATTTAAGTTTTGCTAGTTTTAATAAGAAAATTGCTAGTGTTTAGCAATAATCTATAAATGCGGGAGTTCTAAAAAATATATTTATATTGTTAAGAGTATAAGGTCGAGTTCATATTTATTACACACATTTCATATTTCCATTGTATGCTTGTATTTTAGGTATTCACATCAATAAGCCTACTTGCTTTTTTCATATCCCTTGAGATTACCAAATTGTTGCTGCCTTCCAAGAATCATTTTTCTTAAGCGTGCAATAAAGTGTACTTAAAGATGCCTCACGGCCTCATACACGCAAAAGCGGTAAGATAAAAAGAAGTAAATAAGATCTCACAAAAAAAAAATAATAATAATTTTGCAACATCATTATACAAACCAGAAAATGAGCAACATGGCAGAGAAGCGAAGGCGTTGTTAATGTATATCATAAATGGTATAGAAGCAACAGCAGACGTAACAACAGCAATTATAGACATAATGGAGCGATTTTCAAGCTCATTGCCAAAGTAAATGCTAACAATAAGCATATTAGGTACTAGAACACGCAAAGGTTAGGCGGAATATACACGTCTACAAAAAAAATATTTTGCTACTTTGCTATAAAAAATTTGAAGCTATGTGGGCAGTAGAAGAACTCGCAATTTTTAATAATTATTCACATCCATCTCTATCTAAAATTAAAAAAAAAATTAGGTAATGATGCCATCATACTCAGAAAATATACAAATATGGTTTACAACTTTGCTTCCGCCGTGTTTTTTTGTAAATTTAAGGCTTTTTTGTATAAAAACGATTTGTAGACCTAATATTTGCAGCTTGTGTGACCATTTGAAAGATTTCCAATAAATTACTTTACTCAGCTTCACATTACAAGAAGTCAATCATTTACATATTTATTGTTCTATTGTTACAATACCTTTCTGAATCTTTTCTTACAACTATTGCTACAATAACACTTAACTCACAGCTAACTTCATGCGCCCGCTGTGTTGCATGTGAAAAAAAAACCTCCATTTTTCCCAAAAATGTTTGAGGAGTCAAATTGACGGCAAATAACTCACTACCTTCGCTTTGAAGTGCATTGGGCACATTAACACTTGATTTTGAGTGGGCACTTTGGTAAATTGTTGACCATTTGAAGTGAACAGTTTGTCAGTTTGTCGCGCCAGTCAGCGCTCTAGCGATTTACTGGAGATTTTTGTGAAGTGTTTCGATGTAAAAAATTCTGATTTCTTTTACATTTACAAGCCTTTATAAGTATTTGGTGAGTTACTGGGAATAGAGCTGCCAAATTTCCACTTCATAGACATAATGTAAAACTTTTTTAAATTTAAAAATTAGAAAAGAAATAAATTCCACTCTTGGACCATCATTTTCAAATATCTCTCAAAATGTCCCGACAAGTCTTGACAGAGTGATCATCTGAAGTTTTAAGCATATTTCAAGGGAGAAATACAAAAAAAACAGTATTAGCTGTCATATGTCAGTCACTTGTCATTACTACTGGATCGCTGTACTCATAAACAGTGAAATTGCAACTCTGCGGCTTGCAGTACTTAACTTAAAGTACTCAAACATTAATTAATTGGCACAAAACAAAAAAAAACATTAATTTGTGTAGTCAAGAGTTAAAGTACAATTAAAAGAACCAAATTAATGAGAGAAAGTAATTTAATATCCAAAAAATAGAACTCTTACTATTAAAGCCATACAAACAAATAAATAGCTAATTTTAAAGCGTAAATTTGCCAAGAAACACTACGACAATTACGATTACTGTCTCTGCTGTGAAATAGTATGCATGCTCCCTTAATTTCTTCCACTTTAACTAAATTCAAATTGCTTTCGCAAAAAAAAAGAAAGAAGAAAAGTAATTCGCACACATGTGTATACACTCAAGTGCAACGTCAAGCAGCTTACTCAAGAAATTATTACACTAGACGTCAAGGCACGCCAGCACGGCTGTCAGCTAAATACTCGTACACACAAGTATCGGTTTACTGCAATTTACTTGTCACATGAAGATCAAAAAAAAATAAAATAAAATAAAACCCCAAGGAGCACAACTATATACGTATTGTATGTATGTATGTATGTATGTATGTAAAATGCAACGCTTAAAGAAAATGAAAATTAAAGAAGAAATAGTAAAAAGACAGTAAGGAAAGCAAGTAAGCAGCAAGTCCTTAGGGATATGTTTGCTGGTGAGAAAATGCAGTTTACAGTGCAATTTAGTAAAAGTAAGTAGGTGCATAAGAGGTAATCGCTAAGGCAAAAAAAAAAATAAAAAAAAAACGAAGAAGTTGAGGAGAATGGCAAGATACAAATACTGCAAAACGGCAGCACTTACTGGAATAATTTTGAAGAGTGATAGCTAAGCGTGTTTTTGTAGTGGCTGGATATGAGGGAATGACCGGTGCGCTGGGAGACATAAAAGTAAAGTGGTTAGTAGTGGTCGTAAGTGTCTTTATACACATATATGTGATTTGCAAAATACTTATTCATATTTATTTACAAGGGGTGAGCTGTAGTTTAAGGCATTTATTATTAGAATTCTCATTTTAGCAATATCAGCCTAAATGTAGGCAACGTTTTTGGTTTTTTTCATAGTAGACAGCTCCTTACCATTTCTGATAGTGGGAAAATAGCTTATATTTGAATTTTGTAGCCAAATTCCTCGTCTAATAAAATGAATAGTTCCGTAAGTGTTGTAAGACTGCTATTCTTCAGACTAGTTGCATTTCAGACAATAATTTCTGTTTGTGAACTGGTATAATGCTTCATTACTATATGGTTTTCAAATAAAGAACCCTCGTACAACCATATATTATGTCGTGAGAACATGTAGGGATGATGTCTCTGAATCCATACATAATTACATATGTTATAATGATACATACAAACATATATCTACAAGTACAAGCAAATACAAGGTTGTCACTGTCATTAAACTTAGTTGTAGTTTCTCACGTCTCCTTGACAGACAAAAGCAAAGGTCAGAGCTTACATTTGAATAAGTGTTTCTTTGTAGAAGTTAAAATACACGTTTCGCTTTTGTAGTAAAGACATTAAGCTGTGTATAATGTTCATTAGGGGAAAAGAAGCAGACAGACATTCAGGAGAGAGCTAAAAATACATAAATGATGGATATCAAATAGATTGTAAATTAATATTAGTTTCTTTAAAAAAAATAAAACAAAATATTTTCGAAATTTCGAAAATATTTTTTAGAAAATGACCTTTTTTAGAAATTAAATTTTTATTTAATAATTTTTTTTTTATGATGCTTTCCATAAATTTTTGGGCATGAAATATGCTTTAATGCCATATTTCATTTATACTAAAATTGATATTATCTATGGTTTTAGCGTCACTGATGCATTAGCTGCGCTGCAATATCTTACACATAATTCTTTTTTCCCAAGATCTTTGAATTGATCGTTATTAATGTCAATTTTAAGTAATACAAACTTACACACATACATATATAAATATGTATAACTGTTCAAGAAACAAGTCGATTTACATTTCCCATGCTCCCTTAAACAGACATTCATAGAGAGACAAACAAAAACAACAACAAATAGTAATAGCGGTCGCATTGGGCACAATAACAAAAGAAGAACGAAGGAAGGAAGGAAGTAAAACCGAAAGTATGTGAGTATAAGTTCCGCACAGTAGCAGCGACAGCAGCGGTATTCAATTCACAACATTATCCTTGTATTGCCACCGCACGCAGCGCACTTCCTGCGCGCCTTTAAGAGTCCTGTGTGCTAAGGGGCAGCAACACAACAGGCTTCGGTGTGGTGCTATGAATGAGCTGTAAGGAATTATAATTTTGTTGCAACACGATTTTTATGGTTTCCTGTTGGAGAGCAGCGACGACGGCGGCACAAGCAAAAGCAACAGCAACAAAAGGAAGTAGGAACTGGCAGTAAATACATATAAGATGAGCGGGGGAGTTGGTGATGATATATGTGTATGAAATATGTATATGGTACGCTTGTATGCTCGAATTTGAGCAGGATGAGCTGAATGGCACATTACAACACACACACCAATACAAATATAAACAAATTGTATGAATGTGAATTTTTCGGTATGAGCTGAGTATCCGACAGATTCGCCGACAAGTAGCTGACAAACGACAGACAATGATGAGCGACACACATACCAATAAGTGTGGCTGGTGTGATGGATTCCTCTTGTATATATGTTTGTTTGTGTGTGGGTGTCTGTGAAAAAAGGAAGCCATTCAGCGCACAGTAAGTAAGATTCCTTCGCGTATAAGGAAGCCCTACGCGTGAAATTCCTTAAAGGATTCGCCGCAGGAGCTACTGGGAATGTCTTTACTTGCATTTCACTCAGCAACTCCGCTCCGCTGCTTGCTATTTATACATTCATTGGTTTGTTTGCATTTCTTTCACCGCGTTGCGCGACTTGCACCTTCAATTAACACTTCAGCTTGCGGAAAAATATTTCGTTGTGTGTGTGCTCAGCAAGGAAGGCTGATTTGAGTGCCTTGAGGATGTTTGTTAAATTCATAAAAATGCAAGGCGTAGATTGAATTACAAGAAAATTGAGGCAAGACAGCTCCGCTTCGCAGTTGCTTGACATTTATTCTTGTTTGCATCAGTCAGTCAACAGCAGACAAACTAAATATTTGTATTTACAATTTGCAATGAATAAATACAGCAACAACAATAACACCGTGTGTACAATTCATTGTAGATTACTTTTTTATTCTTCGAGAAGGGTATAATTTTTATTTGCTGAGAGCAAGATTAGCATTTTACTTGCGTCGAGTGGCACTTTTTTCACTACTATTCACATACAATTGTACAAAGCCATCGAGTTTTTCTTTAAAGGCTCATTAATGTGACGATTACATGCTTGAATTGCTGTGAAATTATTTTGTAATAAAATAAGATATATGACAAGACAGGAGATACCACCAAGACACTGTGCATTCATATAGGCAGTTATTGAAAAGGTGGCGAGTACAGGTATAAGAAAATGCTAATTATCAGTGGAGCTGCCAAATAAGTTTTGCAAACAGCAATTATATGATCGTGGAAACAGGAAAGGGTTTCATCTTAAATTCTTTACAACACAGAACTTTGTTTTTTTTTTTTAACTTTAAAATACAGTAGTTTACCGAAATAACGAATATTCGTTTTAACGAAAACCGCTTATAACGAACAAGCAAATTTGTTACAGTGAGTACCTTAAATAACGAACATCGTACTCGGTTTAACGAACAACCAGAATTAAAAATAAAACCAGAAAAAAAAATCAAAAGAAATTTGCAAATTGAAAAAATTTTGAATTTTATAAAAAAAGCTTAAAATTATTGGTCAGCACAAAGTAGAAGTATAAGTGTCAGAATTGGTCCATTTTGGAAGAATTTCTTGAATTTGAATTATTTTGTTATGGTTTTTTATTTTTTAACAAATAATTAATAAAACAATTTATTAAACTGCAATTTACGGATATTTCACTCATTTTTATTGAAAAACATACCGCTAAATGAGTACTCGATTTAACGAAAAATTCGATGTAACGAATAGGCCTGACAATTAATGTGTTCGTTATTTCGGAAAACTACTGCATATGACTCAAGCAGCTCACGACTTCCGGTTTTAGACCAAGTATCCCCTGGGTAGCTAACAGACATCCGTTTGGAGGCGAGCTAAAGTGAGAAGGCGAAGCCCGCTTGTGCGGTTGTGCGTAGGGCTTGGGACCCACCACATAAAAAAATCTCACCAATGAAAACAAACACCGAGCCTCGGATGAGAAACCCCCCTTTTGATGACGACCCCTGCAAACGTACTAAGGATCATGATTTGAGGGCATGCACCTGGAATGTCCGGACTCTTAATTGGGAAGGTGCCTCTGCCCAGCTGGTTGATGTCCTCATACAACTAAAGGCTGACATCACCGCCGTCCAAGAAGTGCGATGGACGGGACAAGGACGGAAGAAGGTGGGTCCTTGTGACATCTACTACAGCGGCCATATAAAGGAGCGCAAATTTGGTGTTGGATTTGTGGTGGGAGAGAGACTCCGTCGCCGAGTCCTGGCATTCACCCCGGTGGATGAACGTCTAGCCACAATCCGCATAAAAGCGAGGTTCTTCAACATATCGCTGATTTGCGCCCACGCCCCAACGGAAGAGAAGGACGATGTGACCAAAGACGCTTTCTATGAGCGCCTAGAACGCACCTATGAGCGCTGCCCCCGCCACGATGTCAAAATCGTGCTTGGCGATTTTAACGCCAGGGTGGGTAAAGAAGGTGTCTTTGGCACAACAGTCGGAAAATTCAGCCTCCATGACGAAACATCGCCAAACGGCCTGAGGCTGATCGACTTCGCTGGGGCCCGAAATATGGTTGTCTGTAGTACCAGATTCCAGCATAAAAAAATTCATCAAGCAACGTGGCTGTCCCCTGATCGAAACACGCGCAACCAAATCGATCACGTTGTGATAGACGGAAGACATGTCTCCAGTGTTTTAGACGTGCGTACGCTCCGAGGACCAAACATTGACTCGGACCATTATCTAGTAGCAGCAAAGATACGCACTCGCCTCTGTGCAGCAAAGAACGCCCGTCAACAAACACAAGGAAGGTTCGACGTCGAAAAGCTGCAATCACAACCGACAGCCGAACGATTTTCTACTCGACTTGCACTCCTGCTCTCTGAGAGCACTCATCAGCATCTCGATATAAGGGAGCTGTGGAACGGCATCTCAAACTCATTGCATACCGCTGCAGCCGAAACAATTGGTCTACGGCAACGCCAAAAAACCAGTTGGTACGATGAGAATTGTCGTTCCGCAGTGGAGAGAAAACAGACTGCCTACCTCGCAACGTTGCGATCGACCACAACACGTTCGGGGTGGGATAGATATCGAGAACTGAAGAGGGAAGCGAGACGCATTTGCAGACGTAAAAAGAAAGAGGCCGAAATGCGTGAGTATGAAAAGCTTGAAAAGTTGGCCGACATGGGTAATGCTCGAAAATTTTATGAAAAGATGAGGCGATTAACAGAAGGTTTCAAGACCGGAGCATTATCATGTAGGGACCGAGAAGGTAATCTGGTAGCGGATGTCCAGAGCACACTGGGATTATGGAGGGAACACTTCTCCGACCTGCTCAATGGCAGTGAAAGTACAACACCAGGAGATGGCGAACCCGATTCCCCAATCGATGACGATGGAATAGATGTTCCATTACCCGACCATGAAGAAATTCGAATAGCAATTACCCGCTTGAAGAACAACAAAGCGGCGGGGGCCGATGGATTACCGGCCGAGCTATTCAAATACGGCGGCGAAGAACTGATAAGGTGCATGCATCAGCTTCTTTGTAGAATATGGTCGGAAGAAAGCATGCCTGACGATTGGAATCTTAGTGTGCTCTGCCCAATCCATAAGAAGGGAGACCCCACAATCTGCGCCAACTACCGTGGTATAAGTCTCCTCAATATCGCATATAAGGTTTTGTCGAGCGTATTGTGTGAAAGACTAAAGCCCACCGTCAACGAACTGATTGGACCTTATCAGTGTGGCTTTAGACCTGGAAAATCCACAATGGACCAGATATTCACCATGCGCCAAATCTTGGAAAAGACCCGAGAGAGAAGAATCGATACTCACCATCTTTTTATCGATTTTAAAGCTGCCTTCGATAGCACGAAAAGGAGCTGCCTTTATGCCGCGATGTCTGAATTTGGTATCCCTGCAAAACTAATACGGCTATGTAAGCTGACGTTGAGCAACACCAAAAGCTCCGTCAGGATCGGGAAGGACCTCTCCGAGCCGTTCGATACCAAACGAGGCTTCAGACAGGGTGACTCACTATCGTGCGACTTCTTCAATCTATTGCTGGAAAAAATAATACGAGCTGCAGAACTAAATAGAGAGGGTACAATCTTCTACAAGAGTGTACAGCTCCTGGCGTATGCCGATGATATTGATATCATCGGAAGCAACAACCGCGCCGTTTGTTCTGCGTTTTCCAGACTAGATAAAGAAGCGAAGCGTATGGGTCTGGTGGTGAATGAGGACAAGACGAAATATCTCCTGTCATCAAACAAACAGTCGGCGCACTCGCGTCTTGGCTCCCACGTCACTGTTGACAGTCATAACTTTGAAGTTGTAGATAATTTCGTTTATCTGGGAACCAGCATTAACAACACCAACAATGTCAGCCTTGAAATCCAACGCAGAATCACTCTTGCCAACAGGTGCTACTTTGGACTGAGTAGGCAATTGAAAAGTAAAGTCCTCTCTCGACGAACCAAAATCAAACTCTATAAGTCGCTCATTATTCCCGTCCTGATGTATGGCGCTGAAGCGTGGACGATGACAACATCCGATGAGACGACTCTTGGGGTTTTCGAGAGAAAGGTTTTGCGCAAGATTTTTGGTCCTCTAAACATTGGCAACGGCGAATACCGCAGGCGATGGAACGATGAGCTGTACGATTTATACGACGACATTGACATAGTTCAGCGAATAAAAAGACAGCGGCTACGCTGGCTAGGTCATGTTGTACGGATGGAAGAAAACACTCCAGCTCTGAAAGTATTCGATGCAGTACCCGCTGGAGGAAGCCGCGGAAGAGGACGACCTCCACTCCGGTGGAAAGACCAAGTGCAAAGTGACCTGGCTTCACTTGGTGTTTCCAGTTGGCGCCAAAAAGCAAAAAGGAGGAATGAGTGGCGCGCTCTGGTGGATTCGGCTATAATCGCTTAAAGCGGTTCCTACGCCATATATATATATATACTGTATTATACCAGCTGTCTTCGATACGGTATTTCTCTACATATAGCGAGCGATTTGGGCAATGCTCTCTTCTCAAGTAGTTAATAATTTATAGTAAATGCCTTTGGGTAAAATATAACTTAAAGATTTGTGTTTTTCGAAGCTGTTTTCTACCAACAAAGTTCTTCTTACTAAGAAGATTGGCATGATCTGTGGTCTTATGTAATTATAGCAGTCTTCGATTCATCATTTCTCTACTCGTTATTTTTGCCCGATTTATTAAAGTGGCATAACCACTATCTTCATTGCTACCAAGCTTACTTTAGCACATTTTAGACCAGTTTCACTATTAACCCTTTCATGCCCAATGTTGCGTATATGCAACATTGTACTTATCGGCTCCTAATTCTCGTTATTTAAATTTTTTTAACCAGCGGTTTTTTCAATTATGTAGACTTATGTGTTATGCAAGCTTACAGTTACTTTTTCTGATTTGAGCTGTGCACGTGTTCACTCAGTAAGAGTTCTTAGCAGAGAGAAACTGGCAAAAATCGTTTCGCGAAAAAAGTTATACAAAAAGTTGTTATACAAAAATGGTTCAAAAACATAAAAATAATTGTTTTATTTTAAAACAAAGTGAACTATATAAATAAGTAAGGATAAGAGAGTTATTTACTAAAAAAATTTCATGAAAAAAGTGTTTAGTTTATTTATAATAATTTAATTTGTGCCTATAAGCAACATCACATAGCTAATGAACCAGGTAACATAGGACTTTGAAATTTTTATCACTTCATATTTGAGTTAAGACTAATATATATCTGTCCTAAAAAAGCTGTTAGCTCCGCCCATTTTAATTCGGGCATGAGAGGGTTAAGAATGGTTCAAATGACAAATATTTTTGATTTATTTGAACTTGATCTATTGAGAGAGAGGTTTGGAACTTGACAGAAACTAAGAGATTTTCAAAATGTTTTATTGTTCGGATTGAAGTAATTCTCCATCAAAGAAAGATCTACAGTGTGATTTTGTATGTGATGAAGGACCAGATAGAGCAGGGTGCATCTTAAGTACTGCTTGGTATAGTTTGTTCGACTGGATACTGTCCAACGCTTAGCGAATCGAAGGAAGCTATTGATATTTAACGATGCCGGGATTCGATTGGTAATAATACAGAACCCAATTAGTCTATAAAGCATAATCTATTTTTCGAATTCATAAACCATTCGCCATAACTCCATTTCCGAAAGCAAAGCAAAACCACAAACGCAGCTAATTACACAATCAATGTAATTACAACAGCAACAACACACTAATTTTTAATATGCAAAATTTCTTTAGTGCAACTTTAATAAACCCACTGAGCTTTTGTTGTTGCTTGTTTAATAGTTAATTAGAAAAGTAAATAAACAGCAACAACAACAACAATGACCGCAAAAGAGCAATGCTCCAGCTAAAAGCAGCAAGAGAATGGAGAATGGCATGCAAATGAGTATGCCAAGACTGCTATTTACAGTTAGGCGATTAAGTGGAGTGCGTGGCACGCAAAATGCCTACCATGCAACAGAAGAACACACAAACAAACAAATGCACAGTTTAGTTAGTGTGGCAAGCTTGGTGTTTTAGGAAAGTTGTGCGCTGCAATAACAACAATAATAACAACAAAGTGGAAAAGGTAAAAAAAAACCGGCACGCCACAATGCTAATGGATATAATGAAATGAAATATAATGCGGCAGCCACATTTGAATACGAAACTTCGCAATTGTTGTGGTTTTCGGACAACAATGGTTGTTGTAGTTGTTGTTGTTAGTAGCGGGAGATGTGTGGTGGCGGGTAAGACAAGCAGCCAACGCTTGCATGCTTCGTGGCCACAAGAGTTTATTAGCTTATTCAGCTTGCGGCGTGGAGGCTTTCAAATTTCGCTTTGAAGCTGCGCTGAGGCGTCAAATTAGCAACAGACCAAAATGCAATAAGAAGAGAAAGAAAGAAAAATATAATAACAACAAAAACAAAGAAGAAAGGCAATAATGCAATTTTGTTGTTGCCACTGTTGTTGTTATTGTTTTTAATTGAAACAATGCGCCGTCATTTAATCTTCATAATTCACAGTGCTAATGATGTGCAGAGCCGAAGTGCGGTTGCCTACAATACACAACAACACACACACACATACACATGCTTGCACCGAAAGACAGACGAACGGACGGACATGGTGTGCAACACCCAGTGGCAAGCAAGCAGACCAATCCGTTCGCGCTTATTCGAGCAGTGCATGGCCGGTTTGGCTTGCAGACATTTATGTTTTTGTCGTTGTTGCTGTTGTTATAGTAGCTGCCAGTATTCCACTGCGGTATCTTGATGGATGTGCGCACATTGCCGCATAGCCAAACGTGCAACAGCACTACTACGCTCCAGCACCTGCAGTGCACACAAAAGATGCCATGATGGTAAACAGCAGCAGCAACAATCACGTTGACAACAACAATCATAACAGCAGCAACAGCAATGGCAACAATAATTTTTAGCACATTTCCGCATTCTAGTGCCGGCAGCCAAAGCGGCAATGTGTATGTGGTAGCACACCGTTGCTTAGGCTGTGGCATGCGATGACGACAACCAACGCGACTACGGCTGCTGCTGCTGCTGTTGCAACATCAACAAGCAGATTGCGCTTTTTTGGCATAGCCACTGCCATTGGTCGCTTTATGTTGCAACATTCAGCTACTCATTTCGCTGTTGCGGTTGTTGCTTTTACTTGCCACATTCACTGTTTGTTGTTGTTGCTTTTACTCGCGATTTTGCGCCTTTTATTTAAGCCACAACAACAACAGCAACAACGGATACCATTCCAGTCATTCGCTTGCTCTGCACGATTCTGCGAACTGTAGCGCTTTGTTGTTGTTGTAAATGTGTTGTTGACCACTGTGATATACGAGCATGCCTATTGTTGCTGTTATGTCTATCGCTGCCGCAGTTCGCATGTTAAGGTGCAACAAATTTGTGGCAATGACTCGCAGCTATTCAGCAGCTTGCAACTCATATTACACGCAAGCACACAAATTTTGTTGGTTTTTGTTGTTGTATGTTGCGAGTTTCAAAATTTCTTTTAATAAATTCTTAACAGCACAACAACAATGCATTCGACAAGCGCGTTGTTATTCGGCTGAAGAATGCAGTTACTGGCACCTTGTTGCAAGTATACACATACATATACACATTTCGCCATCTCTCCAGCACATTTACTGCTGCGGCAAGCAAAGCTTATACGCCATTCTCTGCTTATATGCCATTAAGCACAACGCATTTACCGCTGCGTTTTTTATGTTGCAGCAGTAAAAATGTGGTAATGCAAACGCAGCGTTCGCATGCCACAATCACTTACCGCTAACTTTCAACCGCAAACTAATAAACTCGAATAAAATCGCTGACTGCGGTGAGGAAATGTTGCCACAACGCTGCATTGTAGCAGCGGCAATTTGAATTCCACACGGAAAAATATGCAACATGCAACATGCAACATAAATACACACATACAAACAAACAAAAATGCTTTTAAGTACCGTTATAAAGCAAAATGGCGAAAAATTTTAACATTTTTCATGTCAAAGTTCACTTGAAAACTATAAGCAGGAGTTTGAAGTAAAAAATGTGCTGCAACATGTTGCTGAAAGCTTTCTAACACAAAATTTACTTTCAAATTCATTTTTTAATAGCTGCTTTTAGCTACCAAACTAACTGCCTATTTACCCAGCGCAGAAAAAAACGTGTCACCGTGTTTACTCTGACTTTTCTGCTGACTCTATTACGGCTACAAGCTGATGCCTATCAGCAACATGTTGCTTGTTGCGCTGAAACATGCTCTACTACATAGTTGGTTGACAAGATTTTGTTACTTTTTCGCTCTCTTTTTTTCTTTCTGCTTGCATAGCGCAAAATTTGAATGCCATTTAAGCGCGCGCGTTGAAAGTGTTTCGGCACTAACAATGTCTACTAGAAACGTACCTACTTATATATGTATATAACACACCGCTTTTGTACCCACAACCTTTTTTCTAATATCGCTCCAGCATCGTGCCTCAGTTGGTTGCACGTTAGTGGCTTAGCACTCTACTTGCATGTACTTGAGTTGACTTCATTCGCTTTTCGTCCGGTTCTTATCCATTTTGGCATCTATTGTGCATGCTAAAGTGGCCTCAGCTGGCTCTAAACTGATGCTGTCATATATATTCATTGTTACCGGCATGCAAATACACACACTGTCATATGACTGTAGGTACACGGATTTCTATGTCGCTTTTCATAGCAGTGACAGGAGAAAGTTAAGCAACTCTTTGAGAGTCAATTTGTTGGCGCTTATGTAAATTGCTAAAAGGGAAAAATCTTTCAAAAAAACCAAAAAGTAATATATTTAAGTGCATTTCACTTTTTATAACCTCGATTATTAATATTGTATGACAGCATTAATGCACATGATTCTGGCAACATTGGCTACATTCTCCGCAAGCTGAGTTAAAAATTTAAAAAAATTGAGAGTTCGATAAAATATGCATGAATTTAATATTACTACACTTGAATTAATGTGGATATTGAAAGCAAAAAATAAAAAAAAAATATAAAAAATAAAAAAAAAAATAAAAATTGCAAAGTGAGAAAATTGTATTACTGACGAAAAGAGTATGAAGAGGAAGTGCTAATATAACAGCATCTGATGTTATCAGCTAATCAACAGTGTTGCCTGGCTTCAAAGGCATTTCTCTCACAAAAATACCTTCTATAAAAATAAATCAACTGATTTGAGTAGATTTCAATAGATTAACCAAATAAAAATTACAAAAAAAAATTTCAAAATTACTAAAATAAATAAATTAAAAATAAAAAAATTAAATAAATTTACCCAAATTTAAATTTTTAATTTTAATTTTTTAATTTTAAATTTTTTTTTTTAATTTAATGTAAACGATTAATTTAAGGCAGTAAGTCTGTTTTACAGGCTTCAAAAAATCGATTTTTTTGTTTTGTTTTAAATCTCTTCCAAAACCATCCAAGAATATGTCTTTAAAATTCCAGAGGCCAATTCGACATATTTTCGAAACTAGAGCTGTTTTAGTGGCCGAGCGTCGAGCAGGTGCGAATGCTCAGGCAGACTTTAAAGAGCGTTTTCTCGAGTTTTCATTTTCACAAGTGTTAGAAACTGATCGAAAAAAACAAAGTAATCTAGCCTCCTTATTAAATTATCTTCTAATTTAACTAAAAAAGTTGGACAAAGGTATTATTTAAACTACTTGTTTTGCAACTTAAAGTCAATTTTTTTCTTAAAAAAGTGATTTTTTTTTTCAAACTTCGAAAAAATTTGGAATTTTATAACTTCTTCGGTATTTTTTTAGTTCATTAGGAAAAGAAACTTATAAAAATTAAAAAAAAAAAATTTGGTTCGACTGTTTCAGATGCATCGCACGACCTCCATCACCGACACCGATTTACAAGTGCAGACTCCAGGCGTTCAAGAAAAATACTTACAACTTTGAAAATTTTCAATATTTTTTAATAATAAATACTATTTTTTAAGCCTTAAATATAGTACACTATCGTCTTAAAATTCCGTTTACCGCAATCATTTTCTTCCCTTTCAAAAACATTGCTAAAAAACGCTTTTTTTTCGGCATCTAAAGCAGACTACTGCCTCAAACTTAATAATCTCTGATTAAATTTAAATGTGAAAATATTAAAATATAAAACAACTTACTCTCATTAATTTAAAATTCAATTGCATCAACGAGCAAAAAACACTCCAAAGTACACTCCTTCCACACACAGCGCATTACGAAATAATCAGCATTGCATGCAAGTCAAGATTACGTCAAGTATGCAAGCATACAAGTATGTCTCTTTGTATGTGTGAATTTAAATCGCTTGTGAAAGTCATACGTAACGGCAAACAATTTTCCGCAACAAGTGGAATGCAATGACTCTCTTAGATTTTGGCCTACATTAAGCGAACAATAAAAACAAAACAAACAACAAATCCAACAACGTTTCATACATAAATAAGCGGTTAAACAAATATTAAACGAATTTAAATATTTGATGGTTGAATTTAATAAGTTTAATAGAAAATAAATATTTACCCAGCAATTAGTGATACGAAAAACTATTTAAGCCTATATTTATTTTTGTTGGCAAATATTACAAATTCGACTGCAGCATTTAAGTAGTCATAAATAAACGTATAAATATGGATTACAAAAATACTTATATAATAAGCTCAAATATACTATAGTATGTAAATCACCTTCACTACAACCACAAAATATTACTTCCAACAATATTTGTTTATTTATTAAAAAAAGAAAAAAAAAGAAAATCTCACATGCAATTATAATTGCCGTCTGTCAGCTAAACCTATGATTTGTATGTCAATTCTCAGAACACCCATTGGCTTACAGAGCGCTGATAAACATACCTACAAGGTTGCATATTATTGATACAGTTCAACTGACCCACCGCAGTGCCCACATTTGTAAGCACGTAGCGTGTATTAAGCAAGTAAACAACAGTTTCAAAATATTGATAAGCATTATGAAAACTGTCTACACTAAATACATACAAACGCGTGTCTACAGCGCATACAAAGTGCGCAAACACAAATACTCGTACAAACCTACTTATAAAGTCATATTTGTGATACTCGTATCTAACGCTGACTGACTCCTACACTGCGTTTCCACTTACACCAGTGTGAACGACATGTCCGATCGGTTTTAGTTTACATTTGATTTAGTGTGCAATTCAAGAGGATACTTGGCAGGATTCTCCTTTATCTTATCTGAGTTGCATTTATATTTATATTTATTGTAGCCTGTTGAAAGCAGTTGAGCGATGATTATAAGGCGAAGTTAGCGGAATATACATATGAGACACATACGTGTCCTATATAGATATAGAAGGACGGCTTTTGACTTTGATGTTAGACAAATTGTTGGAAGGAAATTTGATTGCCTTTTGCTTTAGATTTTTTTTTTAATTTTTTTAATTTTTTCAGGATTTTTTAAATTCAACAATTTCTATCAACAATTTATATTGTAATTTTTTTTGTAGTTCCATAAAAATTTACGCTGGGATTCAACGTTTCTTACACATAAAAAAATTTTATAAAATGTTGAATTAAGTAGAGTAAGGCTTCAATAAGTCTATACATTCACCCATATTTTTTTTGTCAAGCTAGTATCTTAACTTCTTCCTTTTAATGGAAGATTCAGTTGTAAAAATGAGCCACATATATATTTGTCAATTATGCAGTTTTTTGTTATTTTATAATCCATTGTCGAAACTCGACTGTATTCATATTAGTTCATTGCATTCCATCCTAAGCGAGTGGCGAAACGAACACACGCTAAAATAATAATTACGAAATTAACAGAAGTTGAAATGGTATTTTGGAAAACTGATGAACGATGAACTAAACAAAATGTCGGTTGAGACATTCTAAAAAATATTGCAAATAGTCAAATATAATTTTGTTAGTGAATCCCCTGAACTCTGTTGACATTTCAACCGATTGTGGCAAAAACACGATATTCCTAGCATTTCTGAAATATGGTAATCAAGCTTTATAACCAATAATCTATTTTGAACATTTTCTAACTAATATGAAATTAAATAAAAATATTAAAATTAATTTTAAATATTATTTTCCGGATTTCTAATCTCTCAGAAAATATAAAAATATTAATTTTACCCCATTTTATCTTAGCATTATGAAGCCAACTACTCAAAAACAAAGAAAAAAATATAAAACACTAAATTGGATTAAACACAATGATACCTGGCACTGTAATACTTAATAGTTTAAACTTTAGTTTTTTTTTATTTTAAAAAGTCTCACAGCCAGCTGAGACCACACATTTGATACATTGTTTTAAACCTGTCCTATGCTTAGGGGCATTGTGGCCCACCGGCGTAGCTGCGACGATTTATCATCAATCAACATTTTGCTTTCACAACTTTCTGCACGACAACATCATTTACAACAGCGTTGACATTGGCAAAAACAAAAACAAAAAACAGCATAATAATCACTTGAATAGTTAGACAATAGATATATATAGAGTCTATATAGACACACAAATAAGTGTGACTGCAGTGAGTATTATTTCGGATTTGACATACGAGTAATAAAATGACTTTTATTTAAACAAGTCATGAAGATATGTATGTAGCTTTAAATGGTTTACATGTAAATAACATTTCTATTTATAAGTTTCTAATCGCTTGTCTGTTTAAAGCAAAAATAAATTGCATAAAATAGAAAAATATTTTTCTTATCACTACAACTGTCATATTACAATAGGTAAACAACTATTTCACTGTTCTCTTCTTCTTTTCTTCTGATCACTCTACATAAGGCACAGCTGGCCGGTCAGTAGTGACACTTGTGGCTGAGAAATGTTTGATTAACACAAATTGTCACATCATGGCCATGCCATTCATCTATTATGCTGACAAATGATGAACGAGGGCAGACGAGCGCTGTGTACTCTCAATACATACTCGTATTTGCTATAGAGTCTCTTGGAAAAACTCTCGACAGCTGATGTATGCACAATGCAGACCCTCAGCTGCTTTTCATTTGACATTTATTGAAAGTACAATAAAATTGATGAAAATGAGATAGCAAAGAGGAACGAGCAAATTTACAGTTAAAGAAAAGTGCTGCGCTTGCGCTTTTCCAGTCAAGCAAACATATTGACTATTGAATATTTTTATTGTAATAAACACTCACTAACGATACTTTTCAATTTCTTTTTTCGTGAAAATAAAAACAACAAAAACAAATAATGTTGGAGGGGGAAATATTATTGAATGAAAATCTGTTGTGATGTAAGGGTATTATGAGCGCACCACACAATAATAAAAGTGGAAAAAGAAATTAAAAGCAACAACAAGTACAGACGCTAAAATTTCGTAGATATCAATGGAAAATGAAGTTTTTTTTTATGTTTATAAGCGAGTAATATAAATACACGACGCGAGTGCAGCGTCATTGCAGCCATCAGTAACTATGAGTGTATCTGTGCACAAGTGTAAACTTACAAAAAAAAAAACAAATCTTAATTACAACAACACAGCGCAAATGTTGCTACACATAAATATTTAATGCGACAATTCGTGTGTGTATATTTTTAATGCCTGCAATTGGATTTGTCTGGAAATTCGATAACTGTAATAATAGATTAATGCATTTCCTTTTTTCTCGTCGTTTGATTGCAACGCTAAAAATATCAATAAACGCTGTAGAAACAAAAACAAACAATTTAATGACATTCAACTTTGATTGCGATTGCTTTTTATAATCGGGAACGAATACGAGCATGTGCTTTTGAGCTTTCATATAAAAGTGTACTTAAAAACGCCATCAAAGTTAGGTGTTAATGAAATTTAATACTTTGATGGAGGCAATAAATGGGAGGGTGTGTGGGTTTTTGATTAAAACAAAAAAAAAATTATAAGTGTAAAATTTTGTATTGAAAGTTTTCAAGATTTCACACCTTAAATTTGGAGTTCAAAGTACTCATAATTGCTAATAACGCTATAGATATTAGAGGAAATGCGCTTTGAGCTTCTTCAGATTTTGGATTGAAAGTTTTAATTTTAGGCACAGATTTCAAATTTTACGCTCGAAGTACTCATAATTGCAGATAACGCCGTAGATCTCGGAGGGAATGGCTGTGAGCTTCTTCTCAACTCGTACTGCATACCATGGAGCCCATAATCGAGTTTCAAAGCTATGCGAATTATCACACGGAGCCAAAAATTCAAAACAAGTGACTCAGTGACGACTTCATTAGTAACTCAAAAATCACATAAAATATTTCACAATGATCCATCACAGATATTTGAGCCTCTGTTCTCTGTATAATACTGAAATGACGCTTTTCGAAAACAATATTTTTTACCTCTTCTATGTATCTTCATTAGTACTGGTTGATAAGGTAAGTTTTCTATAATCTTAAAACCCTCAGTATTGGATTCAAACCACTCAAAAAAATCCATTTTCCATAAAGTCCCTCTCCCTAAAATATTTTTTCAATATTTTTTAAATTATTAGGGAAACAATATATTCCAAAGACCAATCTTTCAAATAGTTTAAAATGCAGCGTTTCCCAGATAATTCATAACCTATAAAAAATATTAATTAAAATATCATAGAAATTTGTGAGTCTTTTGAATTTTGTAATTTTCAAGCTTAGCTTTGCATATATGGTATTTTAGAAGTACCCCAAACCCAAAATAAATATAGATAAATAGTATTATAAACATTAAGAACCTCTGCCACAATCACCGAAATTTTATTTTATTAAAATTTGTGGGAGACAAAAGTGCCATTTTTATTGCTTTTTTATCTAATTTGTTACACCCTTTCATGCACACAAAATTTTTATGTTAAAACAATAAATTTTTACTGCCTCACAATAATATTATATATATTATCATTATGTGTGAGAGACCACTCAACAATTTCAGATTTCAAAAAAAAAACACTGATTTACGAAGAAAATTAATTTCGAATGACCAAAGTAACGCAGTTACTTGCCAACACTTCCGCTATAATTATGTTAATAAATAATTTTTCTTTCACACCACAAACGAAAGAAAGTAATAAAACGGAGCAAACGCACAGAAAATAATAATAATAAAAATTAAAACGAATATGATTTACGAGCGGCGCATGGCTGTGGCATACACGGAAATGTATGAAGAATGAGCGGAGACCATCATTTACCAAGCGCTATTCTTAAGCTTTCCAGCCCGTCCAATTATGCATCGTTAAGTGAAAAGAGTAACAAATTTGTGAGTGTTTGTGCACTCGCAGCGGCGGCAAAACATAAAACTCTTCCGCTGCGCTTTAGTTAGTTGGCCATAAAAGGGCACAACAACATGCAACAAGCTGCATGCAATCACAGAGCGGCGCGGCACAGCAGCAACATCAAAGCGTGTAAAACGCATGAACAACAAGCGAAATGCTGCTCATTAAAGGCAAAAGCAAATCGTCTCAAGTAAATGGATGCACGAAATTCGTGGTGATTTGTAGTTGAGTTGAAATTTTGTTAAGAGAAATGTGTAAGAAATGAAATTTATGTGGAAATAAAAATTGAAATAAACGCGTGATTAGTGCCAACACATATTATAAGAGTTTCATATATGTAAATACAATTTTTATTGCTTGCCATTTCAATTGTCAATTTCCAATTCAAACAATTTTTAATATTATCAGTTATCATAACGAGCGACAAGTACAAATATGAGTTTTTATTATTGACGACTCTGCATTAAGTGCGTACACACAGTAAACAGCTTGTTAGCAATGCATAAAAATCGTAAAAATACGCTACACATTTGAAATTTTAATTTTTTTTTTCCTTTTTTATTTGGCTTTCTTTAGAATTTCTTTCGCTTTGAGTGTGTGCACTTGCTCGAATGGCGAGCAAATTGCCCGTTTGTCATGAACATAAAAAGAATAGTTCAACAAAGTTCAAATTAATTTCCATGCCAAACAATGCATTTCAACACGCTTGTATGTGAGTAGCTTTGAATGACGAATTGAGTAGCAAAACAAAGCAGCGAAGAATAGGCAAAAAATAATATAGAAAAACTAGCGATGAATGAATGTCTGCATTTATGTATGTATTCAAGTAAAAAATGTCATCTGCATAAGCTTAGCGCTTATTTAGTGCATACATTTGTAATTAGTGACACACTTATTGTGACATACTGTAGTACATATAGTATAAGCGGCGGCTGCTTTTTGTGGCTTTAGAAAGTAAGCGGCGACTACAAACAAATAAATAAAATGCGACTAATGAATGTACTTGTTAAATTGCGGCATTGTGTGCCAATTGCAGGCAACAATAACAATAATTTATGCCTATTGGATACACTTATGAAACTACAAAGTGCACCTATGCGTATACGCAACATTTTTTATTTCTTATTTCATTTTTGTTTTTAAATTTTTTATTATTATTTTGTGCCTTCAGCGGTTATTGCACTCATCTGCTGTTTCTGGAAATGTTTGTTTCTCATGCAGCGACACACAGCAGTTCACACGAGCGTTGTGTTGTGGCAGCATAAGTCACCCACCCTTATGGAATTTCTGTGATATTTTTAAAAAATGTTCCGTCAACACTGCAACATATGACAGCAGATATAAATTACGACACAGTGGCAGGATATGAGGCATGTGCCGGTAAAAGCTGAGCATATGTACCATATATACATATAGAACAACAACAAATGTGAAATTATATTTGTGAGAAATGCCATGCAAGCGACCTCAAGATTTTGGAAATTTCCAAGGCAGCATACCACAAAAGCTTGGTGGAAACAAAAAATAATTGTAAATAAGCAAAGGAATGTGAAAAAAAACGCTACAACAACAGCTGTGCACATGTTTTGAATTCATTTCGGTACACAAACAAACATATAAGTTTATTATACAGTTGGGGAACATATTTCGATTACTAAATTTAATTTTGAGTATTTATTATATTTTTTCGTACTAAAATTGTTATTTTACATTATAAAAATTAAAAAAAAAAAAAACTTTTTTTAAATATAAAAAAAATTATGAAAAAATAAATAAAATTTCATACTTTGTGATTTATTTTTTTTTTTTAACTTTATATAATTTTTTTTAAATTTCTGTTATTGTGAAGAATTTGTATTATATATATTTTTATTGTTTAATGAAAAAATATATCTAATTATTTTCGGAATTTTTAATATACTTTTTTATACTCTCGCAACAAATGTTGCTAAAGAGAGTATTATAGTTTTGTTCACATAACGGTTGTTTGTAACACCCAAAACTAAACGAGTTAGATATAGGGTTATATATATCAAAGTGATCAGGGTGAAGAGTGGAGTTCAAATCCGAATGTCTGTCTGTCCGTCCGTCCGTCTGTGCAAGCTGAGCAAAAATCGGACCACTGCCACGCCCACAAAATGGCGAAACCCGAAAACACATAAAGTGCCATAACTAAGCCATAAATAAAGCTATGGAAATAAAATTTGGTATGAAGGATCGCACTATAAAGGGGCATATTTGGATGTAACTTTTTTGGGGAAGTGGGCGTGGCTCCGCCCCCTACTAAGTTTTTTGTAGATATCTCGCAAACCAATAGAGCTATATAAACCAAACTTTCGTCAGTCGTTTTTTTAGCCACTTCTTAGTACAGTCCAAAAATGAAAGAAATCGGATCATAACCACGCCCACCTCCCATACAAAGGTTAAGTTGAAAATTACTAAAAGTGGGTTAACTCACTAACGAAAAACGTCAGAGACACTAAATTTCACAGAAGAAATGGCAGATGAAAGCTGCACTCATATTTTTTTACAAAATGGAAAATGGGCGTGGCGTCGCCCACTTATGGGTCAAAAACCATATCTCAGGAACTACTCGACCGATTTCAATGAAATTTGGTTTGTAATAGTTTCCTTACATCCCAATGATATGTTGTGAAAATAGGCCAAATCGCTTCACAACCACGCCTACTTCCTATATACCAGAACTTTGAAGACAATCTGAATCGTTTACTTTACAATATATAAAGTAAGTACAAGTGAAGATATCGATGCAGAACTTTGCACAAATACTATGTTAATAGTGTGGCAGCCCCATTCTAAAAATCGCCGAAATCGGACCATAGGTTTTTAAGGCCCCATATATCGAACACGAGGACCACGGTGCGTCTAACCTAATATTATGGTTTCCAACTTTCAATGGACTTTATACAATATATATGACGAATATGTGGGTCAAATTGTGTATTATATAATATAAATAAAGTTATATATATAAATTGCGAGAGTATAAAATGTTCGGTTACACCCGAACTTAGCCCTTCCTTACTTGTTATTTATTTATTTATTTTTTAATAAAAGTATATATTTTTTAGTGTTAATGAAATTAATAATAATATTTAATTGTTATTTATTTCATAAAAAAGTATATATATATTTTTGTGGATTTTTGATAAAATCTGATCTATTCTGATAATTTTTTATCTTTTAATAAAAATTAATTATTAAATTTATAATTGAAATCTTGTATTTAATTTCTAATTGTTTTTTTTTTTTATAAAAATATATTTAACAATTAGTATCTGTATTTATACTATTTTCCACTTTTTTATTTGTTTTAAGCATTTTTTAAGAAAATTATATATTTTTAAAATTATAATATAATAATTAATAATTTATGAATTCTTACTTTATAAAAAAAAATTATATTTTGATGTGAATTTTTTTTTATTTTTTAGTGAAAAATGAAATAATAAATGTATAACAGAAATATTGGGAATGATTTTTTACTGTTAGTTTATTAATTAATTTTGAAATTTTTTAATTATTTATATAATAATTAGTTTCGGTATTTACACTTTAGTTTTAATTAAAATTTTTTTACCCTTTAATTTGTTTAATGTTTTTATTAAGAAATTCGATAAAAATAATTAATAACTTTTAATTATTTTTTATAAAAAAAGAAATATATTTTTTTATAAATATATATATTTTTTAAAAATATATATATATTTTTTTTTGATTTTTAATAATTTATATTGCAATTTTATTCATTTTTTATAATTTTGATTTATTTTACATATTTTTTAATTTGTAATATTTTTTAAGCTCAATTATTTAATTTTCTAAAAAATCTCATATTTAAAAATATTTAAATATTTTTAATAATTTTGCATTTATTTTATTTTTATTCACTACAATAAGAAATAATCCACATATGTTTATTTAAAGTAATTTGTTAATGCCGCCACACTGCGACAAACTCGACTGCATAGCTAACAAGCAGAAAGTATGCGTCTGCAATAAATTCACACAACAGTTCGATGTCAGATGAAGGGGTAATCCCGTTCACGCGCCAGCTTGCGCATATACAACAACAAAAACACATGTTTTGTTAAATAAATGCACGCGCCCCATGCAATTGCAACTATGTATATACATATGTGTATATATGTATCTTGCAGCCATGTATATACATTACTCGAAAAAGCATGTTGCAGCAACATGTTGTTGATTTACAACAGCAGCGCAGCCACGCTTGTGACTGCATGTATATGTAAGTGTGTGTGGTTGTATTTTTATACGCACACACACATGCATTGTAGCATACTTTGATGCTCGTGCTTATGTAAACTTATGGGGCCAGATTTTTGTTTGGCACTTTCATAATTCTCACCCAAATCCAAGCGAGACGCAGACTAATTTTGTTGGCTGCGAGCCGTTTGGCGGCAGCCTGCGGTGCATCTAACCAACTATGTGGATCACTGGGGTGCCGGTTCTCCAATTATTTCATTTTATTTTATTTAATTTCAATTTTTGTTGCTAACTGCAGCAGGCAGTTTTTCTCAATCAGCATCTAATTGCGGCCCAGTTGGTTCGTGTTAAACGCTTTGAACGGCGGAAAAAAAACAAACGAGGAAATTCGAAAATGCAAAGGTGCAACTAGCGCGTGCAGTTTATTTTCGGAAATATATGAGGCTGGCCACTCCCGCCTCGACTCTACCTTTCGCCGTGCGTTTGTGCCTTCATAATCATTAACTACTACAACTCTTTGAATTTATTTTATGTTGTTTTTTTGTTTTTATTTTAATGATTTTTGTGTGAAAAATGATATTTTCATGCATCGCACGAAATTGTTGCAACAAATCTTTGTTTGTTTGTTTGCTTCTGTTGCTCAGTTGCGCTGTTGTAATTATCGTTTGCTTGCATTTGACCCGCATTTGCTCATTCAAAACTGTCTAATGACTCTTTTACGTGCCTCACAAATTAGTTTTAATTTAAGTTTATTTCAATTTACCCGTTCGTTGTGTGGCAACTCGTCGAGAAGACGCTTGTTGCAGCATCTATAACAACTACTGCACTGCTTCTTGTATGGCAAACTGTCAGCGGCCACGTCGGACGTCAATTTTCATTAGTTAGAGGAAATCATTGGAAATTTATATTTTATAATCAATAATTTGTTGGGCCTCTACATGCTTTTCCATGTGAAAATATAAATAAATAAAAGCTGCAGGGAGTTGAAATTTATGAACGGTAATTGTTGAAAATGCGCTATTTAAGGGAATTTATGTATATGTAATAAATTACGAGGGGGTAAGGTAAATTGTTCAGATTTTTATTTAATAGAGAGCAGCGATTGTTGACCTAGAAGGCTTTTCAATTTATAATTTTTATTTAACTTCTGTTGGTTACTTAAATCTGATTGAGAACACGATCGCTATATCTGAGATTTCTTCTTTGTTTGAAGAGATCAGCCTATATTTCTCTCTTCTATTCCTTTATGGTATAATGTCAAAATCCTTTTAAATCAACAAATTTTTAAAAAAAGTCTAAAACGTTCGACTTGTTTATCGTTCATTGTTGTTCGCTCATTTCAGTTTACGAATTTGGCCGATTTTTTTCACTGAAATTACTTTCAGATAACTTTGCCAGAAAGTATTTATAATTATTTGCGACAGGTTTGGAATTGTTCTTATAAATATTACTGGATAAATTTCAGAACATTTTTCTACATATATTATTGGAAGCAAGATTTATCCAAATTTAATTGTTTTCTAATTTTATAACATTTTATTTTTCTTCATAATACTCGAAACTAGTTACTAAGTATTGAGTTAATGCAGAGTATTTGTGTTCAAGTTTTTGGAAACGATCTTAAGGGGTTATCCATATATGTTGAAGTCGGTAAAAAAAATCGAAATTTTTTTATTCTTTTATCTTAAAGTATACGTTTTTAAGAATTTAATCTAACATTTTTATAGAGATTTAGGCAGTAGAAGCGAAGTTATAGCGTTTTGCATCTTACATCGCTACCTTGGCAAAAATGTACTTGAAACTTTAAACGTGATTATCTCGAAATCATGTTTTTCCGAAAACGTCGTTGCGGTGACTTAGATTGCCGAAAGAGTTGTCAACCGATTTCAATTTTTTTTTTTTTCAAATTGTTCGAAATTTATTTGTCGAGTCCTTCAACGTTTTCATTTTTTCGTTTAAATTTTCATACCAATATTATAAATCTTCAATACATTTCATCAGATGAAAAAGTAGCCTTTTTCAGAAAATCGTCCCCATTTGCAGAAATTGTTTTTTCTCATTTCAATTAATCGTTCAAAGACACCACAAGTCCCAATACATTTCGTTAGTATTTATTTTAGTTTTATTCTTTCAATTTAGCTGATGGATTGGTATCGTAATCACGCCAAGCCTCTTTGAAAAAAAAAAACGCGTTGACAGCAACAAAAAACCAAAAATTTTCCCATTTTCTCGCACCTCAACATATATGTATAAACCCTTACATGCCGAAGGATGACGTTAAAGCTAAAGTTCCCACGACATTTGGGTTACGTAACAGGAACGGACCAGAATCTTTTTCCGGTTTAAGACTGTCAACTCGACAGCATTACTCAAAATTATTTGGAGAATGATTCTTCTACTACAACAACAATAACGAAACCATATTTCGGTTTTTGCTTCTTGTTTTCAAATATTTTTGAAAATTCTATTTGAAATTTTTTTTTTGTTCCATTTGTTCCAAGTTGTTTTGATAATTCCATTAATAAATAATAATGCCGAAATTCAGCATTGCTTGAGATTCAAACGCATTTTTCTACAAATTTAATTTTGTTACATAATTTTCAGTTATTGCAATTATCTCTCCAAATTTATTGCATTCACCCAATTTTAAGCACTAATTAATATTTCAATTACGGTACATTGCACTTTGCGCACATTTAGTAGTCATTTCAATATTATTGCTGCGTGAGCTTTTTGTTTACCATAAAATATAAATATATGAACAGTCCATTGTTGGTGGGAACAATTTGGAAAGTGTGTCAAGTAGATGCCACAAACAATTTTAAATTCATTGTAGCAACAACCAACAAACACCAAAGCAAACAGCAAGTATGCGTTATTATAATCAAAGTAATTAATTACTGCACCATATGTGAACCGCATAATTAAATGGCACTCGATAGTGAAAACATATTAAATGCCAAACTGAAATGCACACAAAGGCGCTGATTTCGAGTATGATAATTGAATTATTTTACACAAACAACAAAGTGTACTACATAAATCAGGGAATCGGTGTATGGGCGAGGGAAATAAACGGCTAGCTGACTGACTGAACTGCAATGAAGCGACTAAACGATCGACGATTAATGGCACACATAAAATTGTTGTTGTAATTTAATGCAAAATGTAATGAGCGACAGCGTGTTTCGGAAAATCAACGATGTTTTGTGGGCAGAGAAAGCGGAAATCAAATTAAAATTCAATTGCAAATGCGAACAATACATACATACATGCAAAGCGGTGTGTGTGTGTGTGAAAACCTTTCGGCAATATTTCGGGTTTACCTATGAAAAGGTATTCGATTATTTGGGAAACAAACGCACAAATAAACATACATATGAGTTGCAACTAGAATGAATGCCCCCTACTCAACCCCACTGTCACATTCGCTTTGATTTTGATTCTATTGCATTTGACAATTATGCGCCTATTGTTGCAAATCAACCACAGTTACATACAAAAATACACATACAGACATACATGAGTGTTAAAGAGCGAATGCACTTCTCTCAATGGGCGCGGAAAGCAAACTCAAGCACCGGATGGATGGTTGGTGCTCATGTTGGTTGCCGGTGAAAATGAATTTGTGCCTAAATAACTGATTGCATGAGTGATTGACTGAATGAGTGTATAATTGCACAAAAGCCGTGTGCAACAATAAAGGTAAAAAAGAAAACAAAAGCAACAAAAAAGAAAATCATAGCATTGCCAAGCAGCTGAGAGAGGGTCGTGGACCAACCCTCAAACTCATTTCAATTTCTTTTTTCTATATTTGATTTTTTTACCTGGTTAAAGGCGTTGCAGCCGCGCAATTGTCATGCAAATATTTGTGGAAATGGCATTGCAGGCGAAAGCATATGGGTGAGTCTGTTTATGCATATATAAAAATCTAAACAAATCTCACGTGTGTGTGTGTATCTTTAAGCTTAGCATCGCCTATCTTCATTTGCACAGTTGTAGTATGGCAACCTTCTGATAACTGTGTGTCCCTAATTCTCATGCTGTTTGCTGTTGTTGTTGGCTGCAGTTCACACAGAACTGGCAGGATTTGCAGCAACCCTCCTGCCTTGCTGCGTTTCTTTCTTTTTACCTTTCCATCCTGCCGTCAGCAGCTCGTTTTTCAACTATTTTTCTAAACATTGTGTGGCGGGTTAACAGCGTTCTAATTGTGTGACAAACGTGCCACTTCTAATCTGAAAGCGCCATGTGGCCTATTTTTTCATAAACGGCTGCGGCAATGCCAAGCGCGTTTAGCATGCAGTTTAGTTGATTTTTTTTGCTCTGATGTGCTGTTTTTATATATACATACATAGACATACACCTATTTATATTTGTATTATATCTATTTGTATGCGGCTGCATGCCTCATTAATGCTGTGTGTTAAGGCTTTTTGAAAATTAAATAGAAATATTGAATTGAAATTATAATTATTTTAATAAAAATGAAATTTGTAATTTTATTTATTTAAAATTAAAAAAAAATTAAATTAACTTTTGTAAATTTTTATTTAATTTAATATTAATTTTTTACTAAAAAAATTACTTTTTATATTATAATTAATAATTTTTTTTGTAAAATATATTTTTAAAAATTTCTTTATTTAATATAATTATAATTTAATATATTTTTATTTTAAATATAATTTTATTTCGTAAAGTATGAACGCAAAAATACTAGCCAAAGCCTTTAAATGACAACATATGCTTGTATATGTTATCTTATATTATATATTCATATCTATATTATTGTTATATATAGTTTAGTAATTGTGTCTAGCCTTCGCTCGTAATCGATATTTACTTTTATATAGCACACAATCTAAGACAAATAATTGATATATGTATGTATGCATTTCTTAATATAGCCCGTAGAGAAAATGGCCATAGTGAAAGATGTGAGTAGTTCAAAACTAGTTACAATTTAACCAATTGGGGGTTGCTTTTTTAAAAATAGCTCTATGGCAAAATTTGTATAGAAAATGGTCTTAAAAAGTCATATTTAATGAAAAAGCATACGTGGTGTGTTCAAAAAATAACGGTAATTTTTAAATTTTTTGACAATTGGAAACAAAATTTGACAATTGAACTCTCGAAACTCGTGAAATTTTAAACTAAAAAATTCCCGTTATTTTTTTAACACACCACTTACTTACGTAGTTAAGGGTTCTGGTAACAAAAATTAAAGAAAATATATATATTTTTAAAGTCCATTATATTCCATCAGCAGTATTTAGTTTTAATCACCTAAGTTAGAATCTTTAAAGTCTTTCACATTTCTTAATAAAAGTCGGCTTTACACAACAAGAATGATAAAAAACGGAAAATAATGCTTAGAAGACAAGTTCCAAAGTCATCACAACCCATCCGATAATAAAAGCTTTTCTCACAGCTCATATACACATACAAATTACATATACTACCTATGTAAACGGCTATTGACCCAATTTGGTAGCGCTTTAACATGCATTCCGCATGTGTGAGCAAAGTGCAAGGCATAGTTGAGATTGCAACCATATCATATATATAAACATACATACACATACACATTCCTTACATAAATGCATACAAAATGGAGCTTCTGCATACATTTATTAAAGCAACATTAAACATTATCACTAGCATCTATGTGTAACGCTTATCAATTGTGTGCCGCTTTCAAGCAACAGCGCCAAAGGGGCAGCTGTGAAAAGTATTTCAGCAAGTGCAATAGAATTTTATTGGGACTAAGAAAAATGCTACACATTTAGCAGTTGGCAATAACACACACACATTTATACAAATGTATATATATAACCATTTTGAAAGTGTTTATTGCCTTGCCACACGATTTTACTGCAATGCAATTTGCACTTAGTTTTGCTACGTTTTTTTTAGATTTTTTTTTATTAGAAGCAAAGCAGCTGGGACTAAAGCCTCAACACCGCAATTGCAGTAACTCAAAACTATTAAATATTCAGTTGTGGAAGTGCTAAGGCAGTGTCGGCAACATACATACATACATACAACATTTTAATATGGCTTTTGAAAATATAGCACTGCTCGCATGCGCAGTTAAATCTGTAAATCATCCGTCACAAAACCAAAAATTTACAACTACCATTATGGTTGGCCACAACCACATGCCGGTAATTGCTAGCTACAGCCGTAGACACATTGCATATTATATGTGGCACATAACCTTTTTGTAGCTTATATGTATGTATGTGCAACATGCGGAGTTTTGGCTTGGTGGCTGCACTAGTGAGTGCTATTTCTGTGCTTTTGGCATATATATATTTTTAATTTTTTTTCTAATTTTAAAAATATATTTATACTCAAGCATATGTAAGACAGTTATATAACACATAGTCACGTAAAAGAGTTGAAGCATTTTCAATTTTTCGTTTGCCACTTTCAGCGCTGCCAACATATAATTCACAGTCTACAAAAGCATACATATTACATGTGAATCTAGCAGTGAAGCGGTGATACCTAGCCTTTTTTATTTTTATTTTTTGTGTATTTTACGTTTCGCTAGTTGCTCTTTTGCCACCCAGCATGTGCTCTCTCACATTTTGCATGCTTCTTTATAGACTTTTTGTTTAATTTTGCTTTTTAGTTATTTTTCCTGCTGCCAACTGCCACTTTGTCAGTCGCTTTCGAGTTTAATGTCAGCGCAGTAATTACATTTTTTTCAACTACTATGTGAGTATATATACATGGATACCCGTATCTCCGTGTAGCACTGTACGCTTGACTTGAAATAGTGACCCGCATAAGTTGAACGCTATTAATTTTCCAGCGCTTGAGACACGCTCAGGCTGTCGCGCGCTTCGCCTCCTCCACATCCCACTTGACGCACGACATTTTGCACATTTTTTCCATTTCCATTGAAATGCCATTTTAGCAAATTGCAAATGCCGAGAGTACGACGGCCAAAATAACTGACTTTGAATTCGTGCCAGTTCAAGTTGGTTGATGATCAGTTGCATCGGCATGTCTGCGCTGTATTTGCTCTTGTGCATTCTAAGCTAGTTTTAATTTCGTCCATACGCTGACATTCGAAATAATTTTTTTTTTTGTTGGAGGTTAGGTTCGAATGATTTTTTGTTGTTTTAAGTTTTTTTCAGTTTTTTTCAAATTCAATAATTTTGCAATCTTCCACGCCAATCACGCGTTTCGTTGGCACTTTTAATCGTGGTCTTTCTTTCATTTGCAGATATTATCTTTCACAGCCATGACTTTGTTGTTGTTTTTTTTTCATTTTTTTTTGTTGTTGTTGCTTTACATATGATACATATAAAGCGATTGATTTTTATATTCATTTCTAACATTTCCGTCTTAGAGGCTTACAAGTGCTAAACTTAATGTCATTCCAACAATAAAAACAACATTTGCAATCCGCTTATATGACTGAAGTTGCGCGCCACATTTCGCACTTTTTAATGCCAGCGATATTGGCGGCATTGCTTAAATCACTTACTTAGTGAGTTCTGGCATAAATTGAGCGCATGATGCTCGGATTACCATCCGCATTTAAGTGGTATTTTAGACTTACCGCGACTTCAATGCAAAAAAACATATTTCAAGGAACTTTTATGCAATAATAAAGGCAATTTTACTATACAGGGTTGCCATATAATTTTAAAATTATTTTTTAAATTTTTATTATTAGATGTATAACTTTGCTTCCGCCGTTTTTTTCTAAATTTAAGTTTTTTTTTCACTTAGGACAGCCTCATCGTACGTATCCGAAAGCATTCGATAAGCTTCAGCCGCACTTTTCTTGGAATTAAAAAAGAAAAGCAAAATTCCCAGCAAATTTTGGCTCAAAAAGTGACATTTTCAGTTGAGAATAAGTTTGGGATACAAACAGATCTCTACAAATATTTTGTTGGGTTAATGTTGACACAAATGTCCAAGATCGATATAAAAAAAAAATCGATTTAATCGAACAGTGCTTGACCCTAGAGACATCTATTGGAAAACGGAATAATGGAGAGCTGAGAAACCATCAAAGATATTTGAAATAAGCTGGGTAACCAATATCAGTTGTCTCAATTAAATGGAGAACACTGTGGATACAATTTCTTCCTGTCTACAGCGCTCAATAATAGCCTCAATTACCAAAATATTATGCACATTTTTGGTAATTATAAAAGCCGCCTACTAAGCCATTAATTACACGTTTAAGCGCATGCCACGCGGCCAACAAGCCAACTGCTGCACTGTACTAAACGCTACCGCTGCTGTTTTATAGCCGATCGCGATGAAATGAAAAAATTAAAAAAATGCACAAATGTTCATATTAACATTAACAACATAAAAACCAACAACAACAATGCAACAAATTTGCGTTTTACACATAATTATGTTGAATTAAAGGATCAGAGAGAAAAGGCAACAGCAATACAACCCTTAATTAAATGCGCGCGCACACAAGACAACAAAAGCAGCTGACAGCGCTACAACAAAAAAGCATGTTGTTGCAATAAGTGCAGGGTAAATATAATATATATATAGAGATACATATGTGATGGCTAGTATGTGAATAAGAGGGTTACAACAGGATCAGCGCGCACAAGATCACAGGATTAGAGTGGAAGTGCGAACGGCGAGGAAGGGGAAGTGGTAGTGGAAGTGAAGTGGCATGTAGCAGTTTTCAGCAGCTGATTGAAATCGGTTTAGATTGACTATCAGGTAGTCAACTTCCAGTTGTAGTTGTTGTTGTTGTAGAAGTAGCGCTTCAGTGAATTTTACAAAAACACAAGTTGAGCTCATAGACCAGTATGCCACATGTGGAATGGCAAAACCCATATGTGTTACAAAATACGCGTATGTGCAGCGCACGCCTATTTGAAGCGCTATATGTACATATGTAGATTCCACTCTTCCGAAAAATCCCGCAATTAGTGCCAGCGGTGCGTAGAAAATTTTCAAGGCGCTCTAAGGCATGTGCAACATGGCACTTACAACGTGCAACTAAGTAGTAAAGCCGAAATTCTCTATATGAAAGTTAGTAACTAACATTTATGAGCTGCCTGCGTTCACATGCAGAATACTGGGTAGACGTTGGGTCAGACATGGTCACATTAGCATGTGAGCCAATAAGGTTATAAGGTTTGTTGTGTATCCATGTATATGTGACCATGGTTGAGCGCACAAAATTAGTTAGAATTGTCTTTTAACGAATGTTTGTTTTTCCCATTATTACTCGGGTGTTTATATGGCGGCACATGTGTTTGCTGGTTGAAACTGGTTGCGCTCGCTTGTCATTAAAGTTGCGTTGTAATTTCGAACAACAAATTTGTTTAACGCTTCAAAGTCAAAAAGGCAAAAAAACAACAACAAAAATGCAGCTATTCACCTGTCGGCATGCCGAAAGACCAAAAAGTTTATGCGCCATATGAAGTTGTAATAAAAGCAAAGCACACCGACCGAATGCAGGCGGGCGCACACAAGTGTCAAAGACATGCCACGAATGTGATTTCTAAATTTTTGTGTTTTTTTTTTTTTGTTGGTGATTAATTCAAATTTTATACAGGTTTGTGGTAATTTAATTTCTTATTCATTTTGTCTTTACCCCGTTTGACACTACACCGTTAAGCTTGAAAAATGTGGGCGATTAAGGGCTTTATTGTTGAGCTCGCTTTGTTTATGATATTCATTTTTGAAATTAAATACGTGAAGACTTGAAGTTATTCATTTGAAAGTAGAGAACATTGATTCTAAACATTGCTGAGAGACCTATCAGCTTTTTTCATATGAAATACTGGCAAAATTCTATTAAACAAATCTTAATCTACACACTCCAATACCCGCTCAACTTAATTTATTTTCTACAAAAATCCACAACGAACATTATTTCTGTTTCATTAGTTACTTTAGAAAAAAAAAAATAAAAAAAAAATCGCCTCCACCCAAAAACCTGCTTCACGTCCAGAGCTTATGCTATTTTCTACTAGCATGACTTGACCGAAGTTGGGGTTGCGGCAAATTGATGCCAAGCGGATCCCACGCACTTGTAAGCCTGTAAGTCAAACAAGTTTCGACGCCGTCGTTAACAACGCGTTTCCTGTCTTGCCACACAAACAAATGCCGTCCAAAAAAGTGTTAAAAGAAATGAACACCAGCTTTTGATGTCTAACAATGCATATAGCAAGACGCTTGAGTGTTGAAACAAACGAAACATATACAAAACTTGTATACTGTAGGCCGTGAGTTCGCTTTGTTGCATGACTTTTGCTTAATTGGCCATAACAAAAGATAAAATGAGAAAAATGAAAACACAAAAGCAACACGAAAAAAACTTAAAATAAAGCAGCATTTGATAAGCCGAAATAAGCAATCTTTTATAACTCCATCTTGAATTTATATAACTACATACTTGTATATATTAGGGTGAAACTTTTTTTTTGATAATGAAAAGTTCATTAGTTGGAACGAGTTGTTGCGGAGATTGCATGGTTTAATGAAGTTTTTTTTTTTTGAGTTTTGAAGTTTAGAGTTAAAAAACCAGTCTAAATGAGAAATCTAAAGTCAATTCCTATTACATTCGCTCCTGCGATACCGAAATTGACCCGGATTTTATCCGGCTGAAGGCTGTTTGTACGGCCATCTGAACCTGTTTTGATCGATAAGTCATAGGCAATCTAAAGTAGCTGATCCACAATACAGTTTGTTCTTCAACTTCCTGGACGAGCTTCAGTATAGCATCACAAGTTTCTTCTATGAAGTAGTCTTAAGTCAACCGGAAGAATTAATGAAAAGTGACTCAGTATTTTGGAGATAAAACTTAACACTTTTTAGAACTTAAAATTATGATATTATTCAGCATGGGATCGCTAAGATGTTACTGAGAACCTAGCAGCAAATGAATTTACTGGGATGAGTACTTCAATATATTAATGAGAAGATACAAACATTCGTACCATTTTCCATATTTTTCTAAAATTTCAAGAATTTTTCTTTTCACAAAGAATGACTTCCAAAGAACCCCATTCATCTACTTTCTTATTACCTTTCCTTACTTTCTAATATTATATACTATAAAATTTATTCCAACTTTCGAACGAATTTCGTCTGCTCATACGAGGTGTTCTAACTGAGCATGAGTCCCCTAATACATTTGCATATTCAATGCGTTCGTGTGCCACATTCTGCTTGTATTCCAAAGCAGTCCGTAAACCACTCATTGGCTGTTTGTGCATTTGGCTGCTCCACATATTCTTTGTAACAAAGAGTTTTTATTTGCTTTTGTGTTGCGTGTGTTTTGTTCAATATTATAAGAGTATATACATACATATGTGTATTTTCTTAAGACTTCTATTTATTTTTTCACGCCACTTCACTTTGTTATTATTATATTATTTTTCTTAGCTGCTTTCGGTGTTATAGCCAGCGTCGTCTCTATTGGTTTAGTTAACTAGCACACTTACAAAAACACACACACATATAAAAAGACAACAACAAAAACACACAACAAACACTGGAATAAATCGCGTTACATATTTCCACGCGTAGTTCAAGTGTATTTCAGTGTATGCAAGAGAGTATATGTGTCGTTATGCAAATGAAGTGAAAGCTCGAAAATCCCAGTCACACACTCACTGCTGCAGGGAAATGCCATTAGTATAGCCGATTTTAAACACATTTCCAGCACCTTTGTACATTGCCACGTTAGATTTTTATGCCGGCAATAAATACTAGTTGGAAATGTTGCGTCAACTTGCTGCTGCAATGCGCCCTACGCGCTTACCAATGGGTAAGAGCAACCAAAAAGCCAGCAGAAGCAGAGTAGAGTAGCAGAGAAACAAAAAGCACAAATGTCGCTCGACAGCCCAACCGCGTACCGGATGTGAAGTGTGTAATTTAACTGTTTTGGTGCTAAGAAAGAAACATTTTTCGGCAACAACAAGCGAGCCGACAATGTACACGCGGCACGTGAGTTCACCAAAAATCGGAACTTTTCGTCGCTAAAGCGTGACAATCCATGCAGGGCGGACTGTAGTAAGCCTTATCTGTTCATCGCACCAAGTGCATTTATAGTATATTAGTATGTTTATATGTTTGTAAGAGTGTTTTTTTTTTCTTTTCTAGTCGTGCCGAAATGTCAAAAATTGCCTTTATGAACTTGACTGTAAGTAAATGTTGTAATAAAAATGAAATGTTGCGAAAATAATAACATCAACATCGCTTCAGTGCTTTTACAACATAAAATTTACATATAAATAAAATGCGAACTTACTTGTGTTTTAGTTAAATGTAAGTGGAGGCTTTAAAATATTGTTAAGTTTTGAAATCATAACTTCAAGTACTTGAATATTCAGGCGATTCGTCCAAAAAATAGTCTTTTAGTGAAACAATGGGGTCTTGATCACAAATTTATAAAAAAATAAAGAAAACATGGACTAGTTGACCTTCCTGGGTGCTGTAATGAACCAGATCATCGTTCAGTCCCTTTAAATATTTCTTTGAAAAAGTATATGCAGTCCCAAAACATCCACTTTCAGTTAAAAGATACTCTTATAACCGACTCTCAAGAGAACATTCGAGCGTATAAGATCTCACCTCCTGAAACTAAGTGAGATAGAATCTGGAGGTGCCTTACTTCAAATTATATTCATTCATAAATCTTGCATTGTGAAGTTAGAGGATTATCTCTGCGAGTGGCCAGCCTTCAGACGGTCGAGACGAAATAACTTCCAACATGATTAATATTTGGGTAAGTTAAACTGAAGACTCTAAATATTTTTGAAATTGAACGATGTTTAATTGGGCCTCATTTTTACAATCTAACCTTTCAACCAACCAATCCACTAAAATATTATTAGTGAAAACTGAGGTGTATTGGATTGAAAGATACTAGAACTATATAGAATCTCGATTCCACATACAGTCTGTGCTTCACCAACACATTATGTGGATGATTCTATGATCTTTTAATAGATCTTTTACTACTTTTAACTAACTGAAAATGTTTATAGAACCAGTAATATAAAACCATACACTAAATCCCTAAGTTTGTTTAAAAAAAAACTCATATTTCTCTCAGTGCCATTATATGACGATTTTGTGTGCGAAAACAAGTAATCAAAGTAAAACAACAACAAACACAATCAATAAATAACGCGAAACAAATCCTCCGCAATTGCTGTAACATCCTACACAATGTTCGACAAAATCGTGAGACCATTTCAAGCAATTTTTTGTTTTTATTTATTTTTCCAACGCTTTTACAACTTTTTTTACTTTTTGCGCGGCAAGAGTTGGTACTTGAACAAGAACACTTTCACGTAGTACAAAGGCAAATGTGCATTTAAGTAAATGTTTGTACTCATTTTGCCAGCGCACCTATTCAGACCATACCAACCATAACTGGTTGGTTGTACAATGTCCTGTAAGCGGTGCGCCAACAATAACCACTTGGATGCTGACGGCTGATTGAAGAAATCTGCCATCGTACAAGAGACCAAAATGAAAATGAAAGCAAAAGGGGGAATGCCGAGTTATAGGCAAATTATTGGTGGAGCAGGAAATATTGAGCACAGTGGGGAAGTGTTCAAGTGTCGTGGACCCCAATTCGTTGTGTGTATGGTGGAAGGAAAGAAGAAAAAATCACATAAGGAGCATGAAATTTCGTGTAATAAAACACCGGCAAAAATCGCGCAATTTCACTTTCGCTTCAAGCGTTTGGGAGGGGATGGAATGAAAGCGCGACGCGAGTGGTGTATAAATGTTGTTGCTTGTTGCGCGATTGTATGAAAATGTGTCGCAACAACTAAATGTTTAACACACTTTACGCTCTGAACACTGAATGAAGGAACAGCAAAAACAAAAATAAATAAAGTGCAGAAAAACATTCTTGAAGTTGAAGAAAGTAAAATGATTTCAAGTCAAAACGATACCTTTTGCTGCAAGCATACTCGAGTGAGTGTGTGTGTGTGTCTCATAAACCTAAAAAAATCACAGCAACACGTTTGCTTGCTGCCGCACGTACGCTGCTGTGATGCAAATTTTAAATGTTGCCGCTTTTTAAAATATGTTTTTGTTGTTGTTGTTTTGTTGTTATTTCCATTATTATGTACGCGCGCAAATTGTGGCCATGTTTGTAGTGTTTTGCCGGTGGTTTATGCTTTTACAACCATTGTTGTTGCTGTTGCTGCCGCTTGTACGTATTGGCTGTGCCTCGCTTTGTTGTTTGTGCTGTTAACATGCAGCGATAAGCATCGGAAACGATGTCAGTCATGCGATTTTTAGCGCGATTCACTTGGCAGCCAGCATTCACCGCTTTCGTCACAAACACGCTTCATTGCTTTTAGCCGCCTCCCCCGCCTCGCCTTGCCACACACTTCATATTGTCGCATCATTTCTGTTTGCAGTTTACATGGAGTTTTTTGTCGCTGCGTTGTTTTTGTTGCTTGTTGTTGGCTGTTAGCTGATTTTTCGTGATTGCTGCTGTTCCAGTCCGGAATTGTTGTGTTGATTTTTTTTTGTTGCACAGGTTATTGTTGTTGTTATTGCTATTGTTTCGGTGACAGTTGAGAAGAAATACGCACTGCATTGCTGCTTTATGAACCACTGCTAGTAGCAGTGGTAGTGACCCGGTGGGAAAAATTACGAACTAATGAAGTCAAATGGTAATTTTGGTAAAGCAAGTATTATATATGTATATAACCTTATAAAAAAGCAGATATCGACAGATTATTTAACAAAAGAACCATTCAAAATTACTCCATTAAATTTTTTAGGCAAATGTGCTCTTATCTATATGAACTTCATATTCAGGTCTTAGGCTTAAAGTTATTGATTCTCTTTCAGTTCTCATTTTTCAGTTTTCAATTTTCAAATAAGATGCTATTCACTGACTTTCTTATTTGTATAAATTGGTATTCAGAGGATACTGAAAATATATATTATTTATAGGTTATAAGACCTACTAAACTTAAAACTGTTCCAATTCTTTCCTAATTTACAATAATTTCTTCGAACTCTAAAAAAACTGTCAAATAAATTTCATATAGCATAACATGTTCTATGGTCTTCTGAAGAAAGCTTTAATTGTTTTTGTATTAGTTTTTTCCGGCGGGGTCTATATACTTCCAGTCAAGGAAAGTGTCATTACACAAGTTTGAAAATGCTGTACATTTGCAACATGTTTACAACAAATGTATCGATACCCTAGTTGTTGGTACTAAACATTGCAGCCAATTGCTTTGCTTTTGTCGTTGGTTAGTTCTTGTTATTGCCGGTGCTTTTTTGTCGTATGTAAGCGATAATTACGTGACTTGACGTGCCCCTCTGGTGCATTCGTTGACTTGTACACTCCAGCCGCCAAGTGGTTGGATGCTTGAAAATTGTGTCAAATCTCAAAATGCTGGAAAAAGCATTTAGACAGCGACATTTTCTGTGCTTTTTTATCGCAGAATGGAATCATTTTTTACCTGTTCAGTTGTTATTGTTATTTGTGTAATTTAAAATATCACAAGAGGTGTTCTATTTGATAACAATATTTAAGGTATTCTAGTTCCATAGAATGTTGAAATTCGTAAAATCTTAAAAACTATTTTATAAAATCTATCATGAAAACTTCATTAAAAAAATGTCTTTTGAGGATTTTTGTCAAAACTATATTTTAATTTTATAGTGATTTCAACGAAGGTAGTTAAGAGAACACTCATTTCATGTACATATCAAATCATAATCTCTTTTGGAACACCCCTATATAAGAGGCATTAGAACTATGAGATCCAGATAGTATCTCAACTGAGCCGCAAAGTACTGCAATATAATTAACTTACACTCCTTAGAAAGCCAAGAATCCTTTATTTAGACATTCAACGACGACGGCATGAAAATTAACTCAAATACTGCTTTTTATAATATACTACCCCACTACACATACTACATATCATCCATTACATTGCCACTAAAATAAACAACCTCAACATCTACATAAGCGATTCGAGCGCGCAAAGCTCGTAAATTACAATAAATCCTGTAATGCCTATTAATTTGCATGCTTTCGAAAAGCATCAACTAAAGACTCCCATTGATATCCGTACATACATCTGAACACTCGCATGGTGCCAGTTTGTTATCGTTATGAAGCGTTTTACGAGTGGATCCGACGTCGGTTATTATTTGCGAGAACACTATATAACTAGCTATGTATGTATTCGTTGTTGTTGTTAGTGAACCTGATATCCATAATAATGCGTTAAAAGTTATTTGCATAAAGTTGTTATTAAATTGCTACGGTGAGCCGAGCTTCAAACTATACTTTGTTATAAGCTGTACGTCGAGGTAGTCAATATGTAAGATGATAAGCGAAGACCAACTAAGAACCGTACAGCGGCAGTTGGTAATGGTAAGGCCGACATGGTGTGCCGTTGTGGCACGGTAGTAAGACTGGAAGGCACAAACGGCAATAGTGGAGCCTATAAAGCCGCTTGCTTACATATGAACACTCGAACACACACAAACAAACATGTGTGCTGCGGAAGGAATAGGCTTTGCAAATGGTAATGGAGGCAAATCTCGGCGTGCGCTTTTTTATGCATTTAAATTTGATGGAATTTTAATTAAATTTCCAAAGGCAGAACGCGTTCTTAAAGATGCAAGTAAAGTGTGCCGGCAGGAGAAGAAGAAGAAGCATATATATATGTATAAATTTATGTATCTTTTAATATATAAGTACTATATATATTCATTGACATTTATAGACACGCGCCGCCAGGAATAAACTACCGCAAAAGCAACGCGTTGTGTTTATGAATAGATTTTGCACAAAAATACAAATGCATACATACATATATGTGTTGGTGTGTACTTATTGCCGTGTTGGCGGCGCCTTAATGTTGCAACTGCTCTATGGAGGCGCAAACGTAAAATGTTCTCTGTTGCGTTGGTGTTGTTGCGCCAGTGTGTTGGCTGGCTGGCTGACTGCAATTGCAATTGCCTACACAACTTATCGTAGGCGCTAAGCTAAGCTTGCAACATGTCTTGTATGTTGGCGTTATAACAATTGTTTATGGATAAGAAAAATAAGAAATTGAGAGTTAAGAGTGCTAAGCATGTTGTAAGTAGTCGGAGATAAGGAACTAACAATAGCTGAGAAATAGGAAAAACAGATTAAGACTTAAAAATTATTAAAAAGAATTAATATTTTTCTAAATAAAATAAAATAAAATAAAAATTAAATAAAATAAAATAAAAAAAATAAAAGAAATAAAATAAAACAAAATAAAACAAAATAAAATAAATTAAAATAAAATAAAACAAAATAAAATAAATTAAAATAATATTGAACTAAATAAAATAAAACAAAATAAAAATAAAATGAAATAAAATAAAACAAAATAAAATAAAATAAAAATAAAATGAAATAAAATAAAACATAATAAAATAAAATAAAATAAATTAAAATAATATTGAACTAAATAAAATAAAATAAAATAAAAATAAAATGAAATAAAATAAATTAAAATAATATTGAACTAAATAAAATAAAATAAAATAAAAATAAAATGAAATAAAATAAAACATAATAAAATAAAATAAAATAAATTAAAATAATATTGAACTAAATAAAATAAAATAAAATAAAATAAAAATAAAATAAAATAAAATAAAATTAAATTTATCAAATACAATCTCATATATTTTAAATTGAAACATTTCATCAATTCTACTGAAATATTTCTTTTTTGGGCGAAATGAAAAATTTTATTTTTACACCTACACACATTTTTTCCCGGTTTAATGGCCGAATGTTATTATTTCATTACTTATTTATATATTGCCAGATAATTATAATTATAAACAAATATATCCTCATTTAAGTTCACCCACAAACAATTTAATGTCGAACCTTACAGACGACCTTCTAATTCTAATTATGTAGGGATGTGTGAATTTGGATATGTTTTCTAAAACAAAATACTTCATTAGCAGAACTAATTAGCGGCGACAGCAAGCGAACGTGCAACATGAATGAGTATTTGCGCGTCGCGGTTATTATTATTAGCGCTTTTGTTATTCGTCGTTGTGTTTGCTGTAGGCACATGTTTTTATTGTTTTTCTAGTTTGCACTCAAGGTGAAGACAGAAAAGACACCTGAGCTCGGTTCGGTGGCTAGCAAATATAGCACCGAAATGCCCGAAAATGGCGTTAACGACGCAGACAAGCCTCAAGAAAACGGACAAGCAGACAGCCAGCAGTAGCAATCAAATATGAAAATTTACAAAAATAATAAAAACACAAAAGACAGGTTGTAAATAACAAAAGGCACAGCAGACACACGTACTTTTGTATGGCTTTGTAGATTTGTATGTATGTGCGCATATATTTTTAGGCACATACTACTACCAGTATTGCGCTATTTGGCTACCTCTTGCAACACACTCCACCATACACACCATATGTAGTACTCGCAACGATCCGCAAAATCTTCTGTCATTCTGACTGCCAACAGACGGGGCATCTGCATTTCTCGGAATTCGCCGCACTGAGATCATGTGAAAAATTTTCCCAGTTGTATGTGCTTAAGTATGTTTGTGTGTTCAGTGTATTTACTTTGAGGTAGTGTTGTAGATTTTCGGCAGATTCTCTACACTACAACTTGAGTCGTCTCTTTTTTCGGCACATTTCTACTAAAATCCATGTACTTTGTGCTATCTTTTGACGTTGAATGAGCAGACACTGATAAATACCATCAAGTCATCGCACGTCTCAACTACGCTCAGCTCTTCTCTCCATGGAATTACTCAGCGCTATAATCTATCTTCGGACGTTTTTTTCACAACTTGTTGCTGTTGGAAACTGTTTAATGCTGTATTATATATATCTCTACCGTAGAATAAAAAACTAGAAACGAAATAAAAGAAGCAATATGACTTTCCTATCTGTGTGCTATACTTTTCACTCAAGCGAGGCGGATGCATTGCACAAGAGCGTTTAGTTTGCTCACAGGTATCGAGGTTATACACGACACACATATCCACATGGAAATATGTATTTTTTTATGTTTTTTGTTACCTGTAGTTACATATGTACTCGCATACATCTCGTTACTTTGCCTATTAATCGGCATTAAGCGGTTTTTATGCGCCTCTAAAATGTGTGAGCACAAAACAAGCAGAACGACTTGTCTGCATGGAAAAAAAGAGTTGCTGCGCGGCTCACATGGCGCACCTACATAGTCGAAAATAAATTGTTTTTCTTTTTTATGTTAGTGGGTACGTGCAATGTTGTTTTGGTGTTAGAAACGCTGTAGCCTTTCGACATTATACTTGTCATTCTTTGTAATTGAGTAGAGACACCTTCACTCACGACTAAATTGTACGAGCTCAAACGATTGGACGTTGTGCGATTATCGGCCTTGTCTAGACTGGGTGATAGTTTTGTGTACCAAGAAAAGATTTTGGAAGTGTTTAATTTTGAATTTTCGTACGATCTGCACTTCGCCGGAAAGAATTAAAAAACGTTTTTTATTAGCCAAAAAAGTGTGTTGCTTTTATCTAATAGCTGTTAGCAGATTAGTTTTCATTTCTATCCTAAATATGGCACCACATTAAACGACTATTTTCGGTGCCACAATAGCCGGTTCATCACAATTGGCGCGGGATCGAATTTTGATCTGCGCAAGGATTGTGAAATCGAAAGAACAACTATAATAATAATAATCCCTGGTTCATTTATTTATTTTCCTAACCCTTTAAACATTTATTGTGATCAAAGTTCTTAATATATAGTGTATAAAGGAAGGCTTTGGAGAAGTGTTAGAACAAGAGTAAAAAAATCAATATTTTTTGGGGAAAAAATAAGCTCTTTGCGTCTTACTTTTAGGCTGTGGATTCCTATGTCAGCTTCCTATATACGCTGTTTGAAGAAGGTATATGAAAATCTTTTTAGAATAATTTTGGTCTATAAAGATGGATCTATTTAGGTAGTAGGTAGTTGAAAAGTAATGTCTCTTTTCAATGAATTAGACTAACACATGATGCAAAAGCATGGCATCCGATGTCGGGACCCTTGTAGTGTTCGATCTCCTAAAATCTAGAGTATACGATCTGCTGTTGAGCATATTAAATGTCAGAATCTGTGTACGACCGTAGATTTTCTACGGCCGTTTGGATAACAGGACAAGAGGTGTGCATCTTCTGCGAAAGACTAACAACTCTAGTGTAATCAGGCTAATTTCCTGAAAGCGTAGAAAGAAATTACTGGAGACAATATTGAGAAAACAACAACAATGTTGAGCGTAAATCGTCTTAAGTTGAAAGTATGTTCCTCGCTTCATACACTTAAAAGCAATTTCTTTCAATATATTTTTGCAAAGAACTAAAACTTCTTGCTGCAGTTCTTGAAAGTCGAAAGTTAAGAAATAAAAATCTGCTTATTGTCCAACTTTTAAACGCATACGCTTACAAAGAAGTCCAGCGACCGTTGTTCGAAGTGTCTGTATGTACGTTAAACTATAGCCATAAAATGATGCAGGCTTTTATGTGCTTTATGGATTTTTAATACTTTCGTTTGCAACAAATCCAAACGGTACACAGAGTGCCAAATAACTTGGTAGTGGAAAAAGGCAGCACTGCCAAGAAGTATAGAGCAGATTTTGTTTTGCACGTTAACGTACGGAATGCGAACGTAAGCTTTTACGTAACAACATGCAACTACATAATCAATATCTCTGTGTTAGTGTGTGTATTTGCAACATATATTTATGCTTATAATTTTTCAATTGCAGCAAGTTTGTCGCCTGCCTGGCTGTCTGCTTGTTGTCTGTTCGCTTGTTGTCGTCGTCGTCACCGCCATTGCGTTGTAGTCACGGAAGCCGGCTGTTGGTTGAATTTCCGGGCGACTGATTGCATTTCGCGCACACACACACACACACACAACAACAAACAACAAAGTGCCGAGCGACGACAGAAGGACGGTTGCTGCTGCCGGCATGGTGGGCAAATGCGAGTGCGCCAATGTCAACGCAAAGCTAAAAACGTATGTATATTTGTATACATGTGTGTGTGTTTGTATAGAAATTAACGCAAGCATACGAGCCTTGCGCTCACCTGGCTGCAAATTCGAAAAATAACCGCAAAAAAGCAAAAGGTGCAGAGACCCTGTAAGTGAAATCGAAAATTATGGAGGGAAACACACACACACACTCATACAAGCAAGTATTTGCAATACGAATGAAGACGAATTGAGCAACCCTTTTCCGCGCATATGACTTGGCGTGTCTGGCAGACGCTTGCAGAAAAACGCTTCCCAATGCATATGTTCACTTACATAGGCATGACAAATAGGGAGTTGTTTCTACATATGTATGTATATAGGAGTATGTATGTTGCATTTTTATATTGCAACTTGCCTTTGCTGCATATTAAAAAAAAAATAAAAAAAATAAAAACAAGTTTTTAGCATAATTAATTTTTTTTCTTTCAATAAATTTTTTTTATTTAGATTTCAAACGGCTAAATAGGACTTAGCGTACCCTATTGTATATATAGATCATAACAACAGCAGCTGTTGTTTATCATGTGGCATATGATGCGACAGACTTGCCACAGTCGTGCCAGCGATATTTAAATTAATTACATAGCGTTCAATTTGTATATCTGTAAGAGGTGAGTATGGCGTCAAAGCAATTAAGTATTTTCACAAGTCTAAAATTTTTTCTCAACTATAAAATATAGCAAATGCCGCTACTAATTTCGGTACAAAACGCCCCTACGCCTTCGAATTCGATTTTCAAAAGCCACATTTTAATTAACACACACACACGTAGGTATTTATGCTACGTACAGCCTCAGGTTTCAAATTAATTTTACCATTTCATGCTATAAATCGTTATAATTTATGTAACACACACAGTGCTAACCACTTTGGGGCACTCTACATAGCACGACAAGCGCTTGCAGCAAGCAGCTTCATTAATTTGGAAAACTTTAAAATGAAAGAAAATCAACTTTAAAATTAAAAAAAAATTAAAATAATTTTCAGCTTTGATTTCAACTGCGTGGCAAGCACACTATGTAATTTTCGTTAATTTTTAATGCTTTGTTTGCTTTTAATACATTTATTTTTGTTGTTGTAATACATATTTTTCCACACAAATCTGTGAGATAGAAGGTAAAAATGCCGCGCTGTGGCATGCTATCAATAAACAAAACGTCAAAATAAATCGACACAATCAATGGACTGAGGAAGCAGCAACAAGCAATGAAGAAACACATACTCATGTATGTGTATGTATGTACATATGTGTATGTGACGTCAATGGCTCGCTGCATTTTAGCCACAAGAACCAATTTAAAAAGGAAATAGCCAGAGAAGTTCAATGACACAAGCCAATCAAACAGAATAACTATTGAACTGCTAAGTGTCTTTATACACACACTATAACATACATACAAACAATCACAGCCAAACACACGAGCGCTTACAAGTATGGGTGTTCGCTGATGGGTGTATGTCCGCGCTGCAGGCAGCTGTGCGGTTACAATTGCTTTCAATTCATGCTTTTTTGGTAGACGCTTCAGTGTGACTTGTGGTTTGCGGCGGCATCACCGGAGCACCACCGCTCTTCGCCCCACTCACTGCACACACACGGAAGATTGTGTTCTCAAGCGCAAACGAAAAATTTCCAATTTTCTCCACATAGAAAAATTGAGCGCGCAAAGAAAAAGTTAAATGAATGCAGCACTGACAGGCTAAGAAGTCGCCACAAGTGAGCGGTGCGGAGTGAAGCTTCTTAAAGCCGCAATCAGCAGCAGCAGCCTCTAAAGGTATTCATTTGAGGTAAGCTGGAAAGTCATTATTGGGAAAACTGTTGGCAACTGTGCGGCGGTTATTGTTGGATTTTATTTTTTTGTTGCTTGAAAGCGATCGCCAGGAATCGTAAAGATAACCATGCTTCCTGCGAATGAATTGCGAAGTAATTGCAATTACATAAAAATTCACATTTAACCGAACCACATAGACATACATACATACATACATATATACGTAAGCACATTAGTAAAATTAGCGGTATATTGAAAATATGCTTTAGCTCAGCCACTGAGCTTGGCAATCAATGCTTCATTAAATTGGCTATAACAATTTAGTTTCTAATTGCTTTAATGACCTTGTGAATGGACCGCCAGTTGAAAGCACTAACTTCTGAAAACTGTTATTTTTGTAAGCAAGTTTATTGCTGAGCAATCAGAATATCTAGCTAAGTATACTCGTTCATAAATACAGGTTCTAGACTTCTTGCAAGATCTGCAGCATTTTGAAGTATATTACATGTGTTCAACCCACTAAGATTGAGATATAACTAAGATAAGTCTCGGTGTGTGGCATCTTCTGTATGGTAGAATCACTTTTACTCAAATTGCTTCAAATATTGGAGGATTGTACATAATATCGTACAAGCCCATAGCTGTTCAAACTCTCACATTTTCTTACACTTCATGTGGCTTATGTGAACTGGTACAGAGAGATCCCGAAAAACTCCAATCAATTTGCTTCTGAAAGCGTAGAGTATTGCTGCAACAGGTTACTAACTTGAGAAATCCAGAAATCTTTGGAAATATTAAGAGTTTTTTCTTTTCAAGATCTCACTATTGCTTTTGCATTGCATGAGAAAACAATATTGATACGTTCTTCTTCTCCACTTGAGTTCGTGAAGTATAAAAGTCAAGATGAGCGAATTTTTGTAATTCATAAGGAGGTCGTGAGAGAGTTAGAAACCATTCTTCTTGGGAATATGGTTAGAGTTCTGACAATTCACGTCTCATAACATTAAATATAAGTATAGTACTATTTTAAGGCTCCGTTTTATTTTTCCTACGCCGATAATGTCAATCTGTGTTGTACTGAGCCAAGATCTTAGAAGCAAATCAGTACTATAGAGTTTACATTTTTGAGACTATAGGCAGACTACTTTCAATATAATATTACGATATCGGTTTATAGCTCTCAGCTAATGCATTGAATTCTTTCAACTAATTTTAAGTTTACTCCATTAAGAGCCATAAAGATTACAACATTATCAGATAATCACAGCGAAACAACAAATACTCGAGCAACTCCACTGGAATACAGTAATGCCATATAGTTAATAAGAAACTGAAATACCAAGCAAACAACAATAAGTCAGCAACAATTGGCAACGAACACAAAGGCATGCAACAAAACACGCCAGCAATGGCCATAAAATCGAATTGGCTTGATGTTGTATGAACAGCAGAAGATCAACAAAGAACAACACCGTCGCACAATGGATACAAAAGCAGCAAATTGTAGCTATTGCTAAGCACAATAACAACAAAATAATTGCAAAAAAAGTATATATTTACTTATACATATGTATAAGTATATGCCTGCATGCTGTCGTGGGCAACAATGCGGCGCTGCAACTATTTATTGCATTGCACCTTGAGAAGGTTATTGAATATCGATGCTGGCAGGACGACGAGACAACCAAACCAAACCAAACCAAAGCAAACCAGTAGACGAGGGCTAACCAACTGGGCGGTTGGGTTGACCGACCAGCCTCATCGAAGGGTCGGCGGTGCAAGCGCGGTACAATTCTAATTTACTAGTTTGTGTGTGTTTGTCGAGTGAACAACAAAACCTAGAGAATGCCAAGGCCACAAAGTGGAGCTTTAATGCAGCAATGTTGCACTGCAGACCTGAGAGACGTTGCAACTCTGCAACGCTCTGCAGCGTTTATTGCCACATTCTTAATGTCCAGTTGGCAGTGCTTTGTTGTGCTTTATGTTCATTCACATTTGTTGTTGTTGTTGTTTTTGCTGTTGCTTTGCAAATGCCAAGAGTGCCCAACAGACACACATACATACATACATATGCACAAGTGTTGCATTCCATTTGCCACACGGCACAGTGTGGTCATGTGTGTGGCTGTGTGTGTGTCTCTCTGATTGCGTATGCACGAGTAGGTTTGATTGTGTGTGCGTGTTTATTCTGCGTCTTGTTTGTTTACTTTTTTACGTTTTTTTTCGTGTTTTGTGTTTATCAAAAAGTCAACATTTGCCCACTTTCGGCTCGGCTCAACTCGACTCGACTCGGCCTACGTTGGCGACCCGTTTCTTAGGCAGCCCATTGTTGGTGGCATGCACCTTATGTTGTGCCAAGTATAATACACTGTGGCACTGACTGGTTCAAGTGCCTTTGTTATAACTATTGTTGTTATTGCTGTTGTTGCTGCTGCAGCAAGTGCTCTGGCCTTCTTTGGGCTGCTGCAAGGTGTTGTGTGAAATGAACGCGGTTGGAATTTCAGTTTGATTGTTGTGTCGATTTTTTGTGTCATTTCAGTTGCTTTTTTCTTCATTTTTTATTCCATACATGATTTGAAAACAACAGCAACAACAAGTAAGAATAAATAAACAAAGCCAAGTGCAGTAGACAAAGCGAATTGAAATGAAATGAAAAAAAAGATAATCAAATTCTCATCATTGCTGCACGTCGGTTTCGTCGGCTGCTCCGAGGTGTGTTTTGTGTAGCATTTTCGTCTTAAATTCGTGTTTATTTCACTTCGACTATATTTCATGCCTTACAAGTCGTCATGCTGTTTTTGTTGTTTGTATTTTAAAGTTAAAATTGTGATTTTATTTTTGTTGTTGTTTAATTTTTTTGCTGGTATTTAGTTTCTTGTTGATTTATTTGTGGTTATTTGGTAGATTTTCGTCGTCTATTCTAGCTATTGTTGTACGCTACGGATGTGGCTGCTGCTGTGGTTCGGTGGTCGTGTGGCTTGTGGAGTGTCTCTCACTGTTTTTCTGCATGGCTGGAGCAGTGTCTAGGAATTTGGAAAGCACGCACTTGTGTAGGGAATGTAGTTAGAGAACTTACATGTGAGTGCGTGCGCTTGTTTGAATACATATGTATGAAATATGTACATATGTATATACGTATGTTTTTAATGCATAAGAAGAAGTTTTTCTGTATTTTGCCACAAAAACTTTTTGTTGTAATTTTTTTAAATACAATTTTTTGGAATTAGTTTTACTTCAATTACCATATTGCTATATTTTCGTCGTTTTATGAAAAAATTTAATTTTAGAAACAAGACACCTGTCGAGCGGAGAAAATTTTGAAACCAAAAAGAGTCTATTGGAGGATAAATTTAAAATTTTTTCGCGTAATTTGGGAAAAATAATTAGCATTTTAAATTTTCAATAAATAATTATTTTTAATTTTAATTATTTCAATTTTTCCTTTTTTTATTTATACATAGATATGTTATTAATTTTTTTGTTTTTAATTTGTATAATTTTTAATTTGTTTTTAAATACAAATTATTATGTTTTATTATGTTTTTATTCAAATTATTATTTATATTTTCAATTATTTTATATATATATAATAATTAAAATTTTAATTCTTCAATAAATAATTATTTTTAATTTTAATCATTTTAATTTTTTTCTTTTTTTATTTATATATTTTTTTTTTAATTTATTTTTGTTTTTAATTTAAATAATTTTTTTATTTTGTTTTTAATAAAAATTATTATTTTTTATTATATTTTTATTAATATTATTATTTGTATTTTCTATATAAATCAATTTTTATATATATTTTTTTATCAACATATATTTTTTTTTAATTTCCGAATTATTCACGTAAACCACTTTTAATTTGACATTCTAAAAACAGTCGCATGTTTAAGTAGCAAGTGTTTGCTTATAAAAACAATAACATTGTACTGCAACAGAGTTTTTGTTTGCTACTGAGACCCATGGGCACACAGCAATCTACCTTATTGCTCACTCCCAACCAACCACAGTAGAATATGGGAGTGTCCGCAGAGACTTCTACTACGTGATGACATGCTTGGTTTTCGCACATATGTTGCAATCCAGTTGTTACGTAAAAACCGCTAACATTAGCCACCAATGCACTCGAAAACAGCTGTCAGCATTGCAAGACGTCAAGCGTATATAAATTGAGGGCAACAAAAACGTTGGTATTTTTTTAATTTTTTAACAATTGATGCATGATAAACAACTATGGACGAAAACTTTATGAGAACTCGATGAAATAGGTACCATGCAACTCCGTACAACAAAAATCATTGTCTTTAATTTTTTTATTTTTTTATTATTTTTACTATTTTCTAGCTTTTTTATTTCATGTATGTAAGCAAAGCCAACCACATGATTTTTCTCAAATCATTATCTGCAATGTGGCAGCATAAAGCAACCTGCCACAAGATATCATTACCGCTTTGGGTGTATGGCGGTTGCTTGCAGAAACACACGTTGCAAGCGCGATAAATTTATGTGCCCGCTTGTCCAGCAGCCCAAAATGGTTAGTCGTCAATTATTTTACAAAACGGTTTAAGTGTGCCATTTGTGGTAAAAATGTCACGTTTTTTTCTATTTGCACTGCGACAGCTATTGGCTGTTGTGGCACCGTGTTTTAGCACACATGTATGTATGTAAGTATGTACTAAAGTGTGTTTTATATTTATTGTAGTGACAATCACGCTATGTTTATCCTTTTACGCTTGATCACTTGTGCAGCTAGGGAAATCACAAAAAAAAAGTTTTTACTGTATTTCTCACTCATGTTGTAAGACGACTTTTCCAATTGCGTGAGTGTAATGAATTTTCTGGCGACACAAATTTCTAGCCAATTGATTTATAAGGCGTTGTATATGAGTGTTGTTGTAGTTTTATTATTTTTTACTTCTTTCTTTGCTGCAAGTTAAGCTGTGTTGACTGTTGTCTACTGAAGTCACATTTAAGCCCACTTTGTGTATTTGTTTATATGTTTCAACAGTGAAAATGCACAGTTTGATTAATATTCGATTCGATTACACTCAAAATATTTTGATATTGAAGCACAATGCTTGTCAAATTTCTTTCAAATTTTAAAATAAAGCTTTAAGCTCTTAAGAATGCTTTGAAAATGTTGAAGAAATAAGCTACTCCGATTTATAAAAATTTTATATATGGATATGTTTGAGTATGCCTATTTATATTATACATACATACATATGTACAATGTATGTATGAATATTAAATATTTAAAATCACTATAAAAATTTCTTTAAAAAATATTTTAAATAAAAATTCTAAAAAAATTTAAATAAATTTTTGAAAAAAATAATTAAAATAAGCATATGTTTAAACTTAAAAAAAAAACTTGAAACTTTAAAAAAAAAATTTCAAACTTAAAAAAAAATTTGAAACCTAATATCTATCATACTAATGGTGTATAATTTCATATTCAAAAATTTCCTTCATTTCTGATTTGACAACAACTTTAAACTCGATTTTCTCAAAACCCAAAAAAAATTATACGCTATTGTTATATTGAGGGGACGATATTACAAATTTTTTAAAACATTTTGGAATTTTTTAAATATTTTTGGAAAAATTTTAAAAACAAATATTTTGAATGTAAAGGTTTACACACGTAAAAAATCTCCACCTAACAATCAAAAGTTGCTCCACCGAATCGAAAAAAATGCCTTTCAACCATTTAACAGGATTGAGGTCACGCAGCCAGTGAACAGATTAGCCATTTTATAGCTTCTATTCTTTTTTGGTACATAAAATGTTCATTCAATTTATACAGTTTTACAGTTAAACAACATTTTTAAAATGCAAATTAAACACAAAAATAAAACAACAAAAAAAAAACTATTTTTTTTTTATATGAGCGACCATGGAGCAATAGACAACTTTATCATGCAACCATAAAATGATAAACCGTTGCAGTAGTTTGATTGTGTATTTACGAAGCATACTAGTGGCTATAGACACATACAAACACACTTGTGGAACTACAGCTATAATATATGGTGGCAACAACGATCCGTTGATATAAAGGTAAACTCACTGAAACGAAACAAATAACCCCGGTGTGTGCGAGAAGGCGCAACACCGTTGCAAATACTTGCACATACGCTTAAATACATATATACAATTTATATTTTACATACACATGTGGGTCTGTTTGTATGTGTACAATTGAAGTTTTCGTATTAACAACGAATTTAAATTGCTTTGTTTGTTAGTCAGTTGTCGGAAAGGTAGCATAGACAGTTGGTGGTCACCCAGAACGCATGCAACTAACATACGAGTATATAAATGTATGTGTGTATGGATGTATATTTATACTACTCAATAGAGGTTATGTATGCTTGTATGGTTGGTAGTTGGCACAAAATTGCTGGTAGCGGGTTGTCACACATCGCTGCTTTTTGCTGCTGCTGCGACGACCGCGCAATTGTAAATTATTATACACAAACAAAAACATACACACACACATACATACAAAAATAGTTAGTTAAATAGTTTTGAGTGTGATTGTAAGTGGCCGCTAAGGGACATTAACATTAACATTTTTATCCACAAAAAAGCAATAAAATTGAAATTAAATTTGAAGGAAATGCTCGTAAAGTAAAAACAGAAAAAAACAAAAAAAGCAAAAAAAAGACATACTAAATAAATGAAACGCGTATAATTGTTGTTGTTGTGTGCGACGCGCATATGTTGAAGTAAGAGTATAGTCAAAAAAAATAAAATATGCACTGTGAGAAATCAGCATTGACTACAAAACAGCTGATTCTCCACTGAATACAAAGGAATTTTCAAAATTTTATTATTCAGACACTCGAAATATGTTGCAAATTGCATGTTGCAACAACACAAACACCTTACAAGCAATTGGATTGACTACAAAGGAACTAACAGCATTCAAGAGCATTTAGCAATGCTTATTTGCTGATTTCAGAGCATTGTGCGTTACAAATAACAGCTGTATATTAGCGTGCCACGTGCAACATGCAACTAAAATAACATAATAATTATATGTACATGCAACATGCTACCAAAGCCAGCTGTTGACTTGACTACCTGCTAATAGAATATAAATATATATGAAGACATACACACAAACAGTTGTTTTCAACAAACTGTTTATATTGCCTATTGGCAGCTGTTCGTCTTCTGCCACTGTGCAAGAGAATTGACTTTTGTGCCTTGTCTGTTAGGTGGAAAGCAGAAAAACACACTGTGCTACCAACTTAATATTAGTACAAACACACTTACATTTAAATAAATAAACAAACAGCAGTTTTGAAATATCACTTCAGGCGTTTGAAGAAGAAGCAGCAGGAAAGAAGAAGAAAATGATGCTCTAAAATTGCAAATTATGGCGAAATTGCGTTTTGAAAACACATTTGCGCAATAATTTTGCGATTCTTATTTAGTTTGAATAAAATTATATGCGATTTTGTGATGTTATTTTCATCGTGCAACAGATTTCTTGTTGCTGTCTCTACACTTGTCGTCTCTTCTACTGAGCAACCGCTGAGCTGGCATTTATTCAAAGTTTTTCTTTTGTATTTATTCATTTCTTTTTTTAGTTATTTTGCTTGGTGTTGAAAAATTGCAAATCGGATTTTGTTCAAACGCAAACAGTTTTCCGCTTACCAACATTTTGCCGGTCAGACGCCAAAATTTTTAGCGCGTAGCCACAACAAAATGGCATGAATGCCGCAATGGCGCTTCTATATGCATATAAACTTTTATATATGTATGTATGTATGTGTATCTGCAATGGCAGCTAAGTGCAGCTGTATGTGTGTGCTTGTGTGCATAAATTCTACTTAAAGTTGAGACATCAGACATCGCAAATGCGAAATATAAAATGTTTACGAAATTTATTCGATTCGAATTAGCTGACTCATCAGCGAACGATGGCAGCACGTACTACTATATAGTTTTGTATACATATGTATAATTGAATATACTTTTGTATATGCAACAGCACCTGGAAATGTTTTGTTAAAAAAAAAAAAACAACAAAAAATATTTGACTGATTTTTGTAAGTAAAAATTATGATTTTATGAAACCTAGAACAAAGTCGAAGCAGTCGAAGAAAACTTTTTAGACACACTAGAAACTAGAAGAAAACGATTAGCTGACTCTCAATAATCGGGATATAGAAAACCACAAACCACGAAGGTTATATATGTAAGTTATAGACTGCAGAGTTAGGTTAGGTTCAAAGGCTGATCCTTGTAACAGATTTAATCTTGATGGACCAAACTTAGATAGCTAAAAGATTCCAGAGTTAAACCGACCATCATTTTTTCCCAAACTTCCTAATTTGTATCTGAACAGATCTCCTTGAAACATACTGGATAGTTCATTCATAGAAGTTTTAATTTCTTGACACCCTAGATATTTTTTATATTTTTCTGCCACATTTTCCGAAAGAAAGCCTTAAAAGCCTGATCCTTCAATAGAATCATAGAATTTTTACTTTCTTGTAGCTCTGAAAATCTGAACAGATCTCCTTGAAACATACTGGATAGTTCATTCATAGAAGTTTTAATTTCTTGACACCCTAGATATTTTTTATATTTTTTATATTTTTTTGCCACATTTTCCGAAAGAAAGCCTTAAAAGCCTGATCCTTCAATAGAATCATAGAATTTTTACTTTCTTGTAGCTCAGAAAATCTGAACAGATCTCCTTGAAACATACTGGATAGTTCATTTATAGAAGTTTTAATTTCTTGACACCCTAGATATTTTTTATATTTTTTTGCCACATTTTCCGAAAGAAAGCCTTAAAAGCCTGATCCTTCAATAGAATCATAGAATTTTTACTTTCTTGTAGCACTAGAAATGTTTTTTCATATTTTCTGAATGAAGCCTTAAAATTTGCCAACTAACATGGAAATAAGAGGTTAAAACAGCAACACATTAACTGAATCAATATTTTCTTGTACAGATTTTAGCATAAGAAAATTTAATAATGCAGATCTTCTCGAGACTTTTTCTTCAAAATTATATTACACCCATTTTCCTAAAAAAAATATACATCATTTTTGGAATTAACAAAAAAAATAGGCCCACGAATATTACTTTCAGAAGGTGTTCTTCTAAAAATTTCGTTGGTGTTTCATAAACTTTTATCGAAAGATCCAACAAAAAAACAACAACAACAAATGTACGCAAAATCATATCATATCTAATTTTGCTTCCTAACACCCTACCTCTGATAAAGTTGTCCAAAGCATTTAGCTGTGATTTATGTCTTATGTGAGTAATTATGTTTTGAATTAAAATTTAAGCGCCTAAAACCAGCAGGATTATTAATCAAATATTTGATAGATTAGTACTGAAAATTGAAGTTGATGGAGAAGTAATAGTATCAGCATGAAGTACAAGTTCCAATAATACTTTATAAGAGCTCACATCAAGTAGATTGAAACAACAGCCTTTACACATTTCGCTGCCTAAACCATATGCTTTGAAAATTTGCTCGGTACTATTACGCAATCGTAAAAATTATCACACTCTTTAATTGCAATTAAAATGTGCTATAATGGTCGTCTACACTTGCTATATATATATGCGACATGAGCTGACCACGTGAGAAAAATTGGCGTTGATGTTTTGTGCATGAAGTTGGCTGTGGTATAATTTTATTGAAAAAATATTGCGATATTTTTTTGGGAGTAGCATTCGACAGAAAAAGCCAAAGTTTTGTATGAAATAGGGACGGTTCGTTCTCTTTAAGACAAAGTGCGTTGCAATTTTGATTCTAACATGCTGGGAACATTGTTTTTTACAATATCTTGAATAAGCATTGATTTAAGCCAGCAATTAGCGTTTACTCTCAGCAACATCATTATTATTATAACGATAATTAACAACTACAACAGCAAGCAAATTAAATGCAGTGCCGCCCAAAAGAGCAGAAAGGGGTGGCATTCCACACAGGCTTTTATTGCCAACTCTGCGCTAACCAGTACTTCTATTTCCATTCGTTTTTTTTTTTAACTTTTAATTTGCTCAGCGACTTTTCATGTTTCTTCTAACTTTTCTTTTTTGTTTTTCGCTACTTCAACTGCTTCGCGCTTTCATTTGCCAGTTTTAATTGCTTCTCTTCCGTAGAGGCAAGCGTTTAGTGAAGGTGATAATTAGTGATTTTCGCCTTTTTGCACAAGCAGAAACAAAAACAAAAACTAACAAATGCAATGGAACTTGGGCATTTCACACTTGGCCGCCGGTTGGCCTGGTTTCATTAATTATTAAGTTATTCGCACTTCAATGAGGTAACAAAGGCAGAGTGGGCTGTTCACACAGACACTTACAATCTTATTTACTATAGGTGTCTATTGTGGGTGGCGAAGTGGCTGAGGCGGTAGGTTTTGTGCTATTTTGTTAGGCAGAAATTAAATTGAATATTTATTGCGCACTTCTTTCGCCGGTCGAGAGTCGGAAGGCGTTGAGGGTGCTGCTGAGTTGTGTGTACGATAAGATTTTAAAATTTCTGCTTGGTCTCTATATACATATTTACAATGTAGAATTGTGTATATTGCATACTCGTATGATATGTACAATAAAAAATAGAACGCAAAGTTACCGACATTGAGATAAGATTTTATCATTTGCACTTGTTTGTGTTGCGATAAGTTGTTATTAATTATTTTTGTATCGTGTATGTATGTATGTTTATATGGATGCAAATGGAAAAAATAACTACAAATTTATTAATAATATTTAACTTGAAGGAGTTGGCAATCTGTTTTACTTTTACTTTCTTTCTTTGAAAAAAAAAGTAAAAAAAAAATTGATGAAATTTCAAGTTTAAATATGTATAGCGATTCTATGGGAGAGAGTAGAGAAAAAAAACTCACAGTGGAATGTAAGAAATGAAAGTAAAATGTCAAATCTTAAAACATTCGAGAGCTCTTTAGGGTTCCTTTATACTTTATACTATTTCATACAGTCAAGAGAACTTTTCAGGAGAAGCTTTGTATAGACATTTTCAAGGTAATACTGTAGAAAGAACTTTCGAACTCCCATTCTATACAAAATACTACTAAACTAACTAAATAAGAATAAATAAAAATTTCAAGACACTTACGAACTGTGACCATCTTCGGATCGTAGGCGGAGACGCGCTGCTCCACAGCGATGATTTTACGTTGCACAGTGCGCGCACGTTCACCAACCGACAGCAGCTCCGTCTGCAGCTCATCAAAAATATCGTTGGCTAATAGCACTAGGGATGCCAATTGGCGTAGAGCATTGCTCAAGGTGAGATTGCTGATGGATTCGAATTCATGACCGGAGACAATTTTCGCTGCTGTTGGCGATTGTGTGCGCTGTTGTTGCTGTTGACGTTGTCGTTGCAATTGTTGTAATTGACGTTGGCTTGGCTGCTGTTGACCAGCGGCCATATCACCAGCGCTGGTGCTACGCGTGGGTGACGGTGCGGTGGATAGGAATTCCACATGATGTTTGAGCTTCTTTAATGAGAGTGGTGCGGCTGCTGCAGTGGTCGATGCCACAGAAATGTCTTCCTCTGTATCGGTGGCATAACTGAAACTGCATGTATAACCGTTTGTTTGATTGTGTAGTTGTTGTTGCAGATGATTATGATGATGATGATGAAGATGTGGTGATACACAATCGACTACATCGCGCATTGGCGTGGTGGGCGCTGATGTGGCAGTTGTTTTTGTTGCTGTGAAACCAAGTGTACTCGTCGTTTCGCCGTTTTGTTGCGACACGTGTATTATAGCACGGGTAACGGTGGTGTGGTTAGCACCCGCGGTGGGTGTTGCCGCCAAGCTCCTTGATTGCTGTTGCTGCTGCTGCTGTGCAGTGTCCTTGGCCATGGCTGTTGTCCTTGAAATTACACCACCATTCTCAATGCAAGCTTCCTCTCTCACATTTTCTACGCTCATTTGTTGTGTAGCAGTTTGTTTATTAATGCAGTTGTTGTTTTTACATTTGCCGGGCGTGCAATGGAATTTGGCGGTTCGCGTGCGCTCGTCACCTCTGGAGGCGGAAGCTAACGCCAGCCGCGTCGGTTGTACGACGCGCTGTACGAATGGCATCTTCGGCTCTCAGCGTGCTTAAGTCGACAGAGAGTGGGTATTTTTGTTTGAATTATCTGTGTAGGATTTTCGCAAGCTGTATGGGAGACCGGCAAATTTTTTTGCTACGTATGATTGTTGTTTAAATGCAAAATGAAACACTTTGTTGTAAAGATTTTAAATTTCACTACATTCTGTTATGTTGTTATGAAAATGGCAGTGTGCTTTTTTTTATTATAGAACACCTATTTTAAATGACTTCACAATAAGTAGGCACTGCGAGGTTTTATTGGCACTGGCACTTTAGCATTTTTTCTACATTACACACATCACTTTTTATAAACACTTTCGTAATAACAAAAAACATATTTTGCTTCATTTTTTTATTTAAATATTTAACTGATTACACTTATCGCTTAATCTCTGCGCTGTTGATATGGTTCTACACCTTTTATATATATTTTTTATATATGCTTTCACATATTATCAGCATCAACTGCACTTTAATAACTTCTCTTACTCATTATTATTTTTCACCTTTGCTGCTCTCTTGTCGCGCCTTTTTTACCTTTTCAATGTACAAGAGTGAGTTGGTATTATTTGCTTTGATATCCAACATTTTCTTCATCTTCATTTGCCGGCACTGTAAATATGTTTTAATGCTTGTCGTGATTTAAAGCAAAAAACTGGAAAAACAACTTTGAGCTCATGTTCGTTTAATAAATCCTCAGTACAGGCACAGACACAGCGCCTTTGGCTGCCAGCGTACACAGTTGCCCTTACGTCTTCCCGCTGGGTTTCTGAAACACTTTGTCTTCGGTTTTGTGCTTCTTAATAGGAGCGTATGTATTATATGCATGTATGATCTCTTTAAGTATTTCGGAATTTCACTACGGTTCAAGTTACGTTTATATGTAGTCAGTTTTATTTTTTAAATTTTTTAATTATATTTACGCTATTGATCTGATTGGATTTTTTAACAACAATTTATTTGCACTCGGGCCCACAGTATTTTCTCTTAACACAAATCAAACGCAAAACAATTGGTTTAGTTATCATTGCCGGTCAGCGTTGTAGTGCCATTAAGCATTCATAAAATTTGTATTATGTTGCTGCCGCTCCTTCAAAGATTCTTTGACGGCACTCTCAACAGTTTGTTTAGCTTATGTAGACCGGGATGAGTTGGTAGGTATACAGGTAAGTGTCTGGCGATGCTGGCAAGGCGGTTTTACTGGTTTTCTTCTACCATCATAGTTCGTCACTCGAATCAGAAGTTTGAATTTGTTATATGCCGCGCGGAATTAAAGCATGCATAAAATGAATTCAAACTTAACGTTCATATTAAAAATAAAATATAAAAGTTAACAATGTTTTGCACAACAACACAATGCACAACATTATTTCTGCATATTTGTTCCGATAGTTTCTTTAAGTAGCACAACTATTGGATATTAATATTTTACTATAATGAACTGTCACTTTGTATTGCATTTATTCGAACATGTACCGCTATTTCGATTTTTTAACGAAATATTTTTTTTAAAAGTCCGGAAGTATAGCCATTGTTCGCAACTAGGCATTTGCTTGTTGGCTGTTCAACCGAATTGGCAATTTGAATGTTAAACGAACGCACTTCACAAGCCACTACAGCGGATTTCCCAAACACGTCGCTCTTGCACACCGGTCCGTAATCGACTGAGGCGCGCGCGCCGCATATTCATGAATGGCCTGGTGCTGGCAGCTGCTGCTGGCGCAACGCAGGGAAAATTATTACCCCTTGATGTGCTCGCATATTTAGTCGGGAGCACTGAAATTTGAAATTCGAATGACAATTACGAAAACTGGTGCTGGTTAGGGTTGCATATAAACAATACTATTTATGTAGTACAACATATTGAATATTAATTAAATATTTAATACAGACAAGTATTATATGCAATTACTGAATACCAAAAATATATGAAAATACAGAATCCAAGTCAAACTTTTCGTGCATTCAGAACTATTTTTTCTGAGATTAGAAACTAGGACATATCTAATAACGTATTTTATTGCTATTTTTTAACTTAATATTCTATATACATGATTCCATTTGGTAATACAGATATAATTCTGTAATCATTTTACGAATTGTTTTTATAGAAAATATATTGTAAAGGAAAAAAAAGTATTCAATGGTTTTGAAACAAAATCCTACCCTGATTTACTACTGCATGAAAACATATGATTACTACCCCATGTATATCGTCCATTTGCCATCCCTAACTTCGACATTAAACAATTGTCATAAAATATATAAACAAAAACTTTCAGAGCGCATATGGAAATTTAAATACAAATTTTGTTATATTTATTTACGGTTTAAAAATGGGATTTCTTTCAGTTTTGAAGAAAATGCGACAAAAAGAGAAAGAGATGCGCATACTTCTATTGTAAGTATGATTTTAAGTGAAATAAAACTGGTGATTCATACTGCTGTTGTATATGGTATATATTTTCACACACCAGGGGACTGGACAATGCCGGTAAAACAACAATATTGAAGAGATTTAATGGTGAATCAATAGATACAATTTCCCCCACTTTGGGTTTCAACATTAAAACTCTTGAGCATAATGGATATATGCTGAATCTCTGGGATGTGGGTGGACAGAAATCGCTGCGTTCTTATTGGCGTAACTACTTCGAATCTACAGATGGTTTGGTATGGGTAGTAGACAGCGCTGATCGTATGCGTCTCGAATCATGTAAACAGGAACTCAGAGTTTTGTTGCAAGAGGAACGTCTTGCTGGCGCTACACTACTGGTACTAGCAAACAAACAGGATTTGCCGGGAGCGCTTAGCGCAAATGATATCAAAGATGTAAAATATATATATATTTTTAATTGTTTGTTTCTGTTTTAATAGTTGTATGTCTTTTTACTCTAGGTTCTTGAGCTTGACGACATCACCACACACCATTGGTTAGTTGTGGGTGTGAGTGCCGTAACTGGAGAAAAACTCTTAGGTGCTATGGATTGGCTTATAGATGATATTGCAAAGCGCATATTTACCTTAGATTAATGATCACGTAGTGAGAAAGGAACATTCAAATTTAGTATTATTCGGCTTTTTAAATATTTAGCACTTATTTTTCTAATAAATATAATTTGTATAGTTGCTCCTCCGTTGTGCTTTTAAATTTTGGTTTTAAATTCACTTTGACAATATGTGTGAAACCTTCGTCCACCGTTGGATTTGTATATTTTTTCTTCATCATATTGAAAACCATTTCATTTATCTTTGAATGGCTGGTATCAGTAAGATGTCTGTATTTTATATTATGTCGCACTTGATCCACTTGCACGTTCATAACAAAGCAACGACATGGCACATTGTAACGTTTTGCAAGCGTAATAAACTTTTTGCGAGACTCAACATCTACATTGGTGTTGTCGACGACACAAGAAGTGCCAGCTTCCAAGGCTTTCTCGCATATTTTAAGGCATGCCTGAGTGCTTCCTGCTTTGTCAGCGTTGGCGATAGTGTAGTTATGTTGGTCAAGATACTCTTCACAAAAGAAACTTTTTCCTGAAATTAATATGAAATTATTGATATACAACTACTATAAATTTATATTCGAGGGCTTACCTGACCCGGGCAAGCCAACCATGATAATCATTTCACAATTATCAGCAGGAAGCTCAATATTTTTCGGTTCCAAAAGTGGAATATCACTGTTATTTATAATATCGCTTGGCTTATAATCTGATTTCAACCATTGCTCCGTGGGTTTACCCAAGAAATGTTCTTCAGGCGTGTAAAAGGACACGCCTACATTAGCAGCAAACCTACGATCTGCTAGAGAATGATCTTTCCGACGTTTGTTCTTGCCACTACCGCTTTCTGGTCGTCCGGCAGCATCTCCTACATAGAAGCTTTTGCTTAAATCTATATCAATGTCATCGTTTTTGTGTTCCACCAAATATTGCCACATGCCAATCAATGGTTTCCGGTAGTGTCCTTCTTCGATTGCGATAAATACTTGTACAGGTACTCCCAACTTTGTGAGTATATCTTTGATTTTTTGTTTAAAATCATCTAATTTTATTTTGCCACTCCCTATACCACCTTGGTTGGTGAAAAAGCAAATTTTGTAACCACTTTGCTGTAACAGCTTCAATTTTTTCAGTACTTCGGGGTACAATATTTGCCAATCATCGGCATGTTTTGGAAAAACATTACCAGACTTTGTGGTAATGATGGTACCGTCAATATCATAGCCAGCTATTTTCGTTGATGCTTGTACTGCATCGTCTGTGTATACCATCATAACGCCATTTCCTACAGATTCCCATTTTCCCGCACCAACTTTACTGCTCCTGCTATCACTCGATTTCGCTTCATCATTGAGTTGATTTTTATTTTCATTTTTAATTTTGACTTCCGCTGTGGGTGTCGGTTTGAATTGCAGCTCAAACTGATATTTACCATAAACAAGTTCAATGATATCGCCGTGCTCCAGATTACATTCGTTATTTTGCATTACCATTAAACCGTTAACGCTGCAAGGATTTACTCCAATTACACGCAATTTGGCTCGTGTGTTCTCCATATCCACGTCCAGTTCCAGTTGCCGCTTGGAGCAATGAACATCCCTTACGCCAGTTTCACAGCTTCGTCCTACCATATTTCTGCCGGAACTTAAATTGATACAATTGTAATCGGATGCCATTGGTTGAAGAATGCATGTCCGCTTGAAGGATTTGGATCCACCACTGTCCACGAAGGATCGTTTAAATGAATTGGCAATGGACATTATCGCACGTAGTACCGTTATAACTGAAACTGATCTCTTTAAAGGTTATTAAGTAATTGTACTATTATTTAAAACATTTAAATAACTTTACAATGAAATAAATAGAAAGAAATTCAGTCAATATCCAAATTTTATTTGTCGCGCCGTTTTTTACTAATTTTCCGCTTTATTTTATGAAAGTCGATTATAATAAAATGTCAGGTTCTTTCAACGCTCAAAATTATCGATAATTTTGGTTTTAGCATATTTCAAATCGACCTTGAAATCAGCTGACTTCGTTCATTTAGTTGTTTACTACACCGTGTACCGGTACTTAAACATTTTGTTTGTTCTATAAAAACTGAATTAAACTATTTATTCTTGAATTACATTAATTAAACTGAATTAAACAATTTATTATTGAATTACACGGTTTATATAAATGTAAAACAAAAATGGCGTCATTTGAACAATTTGTAATAAAAGTAAAACCAGCGCTGGACATGTTTCTGCGGTTGCCAAACAGGGAGCACTTGGAGAGACTACGCTATGAACTCTTGCATTTCAACTTTAGTCAAATGAAAGTATTCCATGCACAAATATTAGCACCGCTGGTGCTTAAATTGGAAGAGCTAAATGGGTATGTATAATTTACAATTTGAAGTGCCAAAATAACTTTTCTTCTGTAGTGCAAATCAGGATTTGATGACGGGCATTTTGGATTGTGTGCGTATTGTTATGTCCAAGCTCTACTTAGATGATATACAGGAATTACGCACATTGTTAGTAATCGTGCTAAAACAAATTCGTGAATCTGGTGCAATCACAATACGCCCCAATATAAGTGAAGAGCTAAAATTGGTTTCAGTGCAATGCATTGCAGAGGCACTACGGCGGTCGAGTAGTGATGTACTGGAAGCGTTTTACAAGCAAGAATCTGCTTTGCTCCTGGGACAGATACTCTTATCGCTGGTTGAGTTTATTGAAAAAGAAAAATATCGGAAGCTAGTGTAAGTAGTAATGCGATTTTTATTATTGTAAATTGTAATGAAAACTGTTTTACAAACATATTCCAGTATATCATCACTCGTTTGTTTGATGACCATATTCTATGTTCATGATGAAGCGGAATTTACAGATGTTGTGCTGCGAAATCAAGTAGCCGATACGATTTTTATATTTTTACCGAAAATTGTTACTGTTTTATTGAAAACTAGTCTAGCTGATGAAAAATTAGGCGAGACACTAAAGGCGGTAAGTGTATTAATTTTATATAACGAGTATATGGCATACCTGTAATAACTATTTCAAACTTCCAGACAGCCATTAAAGCGCTAGGACGAATACTATGCGTGGTTTTCGATCATTCGAGCGATGTAATAATCAAACACAGTTATGATAAGAATGAATTTAAAAATCTACTTAATGCAATGTCGCAACATAAAAACGATTCAACTGAATTTGATATTTACGCAACAACCAGTAAAAACTCAACTGAGCAGATTGAAAGTCGTCTCAAGCGCATGCAAAGCAGTGGACGCTCCAAACACTGGTTTAAAGAAACTTCAACAAAGCTTCGCATAGTTTACACACAAACAAGTATTTTGCGTTCGCACGACTCAGTGCGCGTGCGCAACGAATATGCACGCATGTGTTGCACGCTAATAGAACATTGCGGCCAGAATCTTTCGGGAAATTTTCTGATTTTACTCGAGAACGTAGTAGCTATGTCCGAGGATGAAGACAGAAATATAAGTGAACTGTGTGCCCAAACATTATCACAGCTACAGCTAGAAGGTAGTGCTAATGAGTGTATTTTTGACGAGTACGCCGACACACTATTCGATGAACATTTAGCGAAATTACCGCGCATAATCAATCGCTGTGCCGATGCTGAGCAATATGCTGAATTGATATTCCTAAAAGGTTTTCTGAAAAACCTAAGCGCATCGCGAATAAATTCTTTATTATTAGTGCCGAAAAATTTAGAAATGCTTTGTAGATGTCTGCTCGCTGCAGTTGATATGAAACTTTGTCGTGATTTTTTAATGGAAGAATATGCGGTGCGCGAAGTGGTGGAGGCTGATTTCGCCGTTTGTGCGAAACTCAGTTGGCGACAATATAAACATTTGAATAGTGAACGTTGCATTAAATTAGTGAAAGATATTTGCGCGATTTTAGGCAACACAAAGGGACTTAATCGTATGGTGTATGATTTTCTCTCAGAGCTTTTGGACCAAAACAGTGAAGCCATGAATGAAATTTTGCAAATAATGCTTTGGGTGGGCACAGTGTGTGACAAGCGGAATGTTGCTACCAATATAGAGTTGGTGGAAATGCTAATTGAAGAAGTGTTGCTGGATAAACACTGGCACTTAGCATTGCGACCGGATGCCAGCTGGCGTCTGAAGGTGAACAAGGTATTTTATTTGTTTACATATTTATTTTTTATTTCTTTAAATTAATTAAATTTTTTTATTTTATTATTTAGCCAACTAACTGGTTTGTGGACAATACGCCCGGGTTATACGAGTCGGCGGTGGAAATTAGAACACAAGATGTGGATTCTGATGATGAAAAGGATGCTGATGAAGGTTAGAATTTTAAATTACTTTTTTTTAACTGTTTTATATTTTATTGTTGTATTTTTATCTGCAATTATAGTCAGCAAGTCACAGCGCGTCACCATTTTGGATGCCGAGTTCAATGTATTACACACATGCCTTACTTTGGATGTCTTAGGACACTGTGCCGTATATTTCGGCGAGCGTTTTAACCGTTATATCTTTCGTTGCCTGCATAAAGTGCTTTTGAAAGTTGGTAGGTACACTAAATTAATTAAAAAAATATTTATTTAATTAATAAAATAAAATTTTTTATTTTTTTTATATTTATTTTATTTTTTTTTATATTTATTTTATTTTTTATATTTATTTTATTTTTTATATTTATTTTATTTTTTATATTTATTTTATTTTTTTTATATTTATTTTATTTTTTTATATTTATTTTATTTTTTATATTTCTTTTCTTTTTTTATATTTATTTTATTTTTTTCTATTTATTTTGTTTTTTATATTTATTTTATTTTTTTATTTTTTTTTTTCTATCTCCACAGCAAGCAGCAACACAATGGTTTATCAAGCGGCCAATTTTTGCCTGGTCTCCATACAGAAAGCGCTAAAATGTGCAAATATCTCGGAATTGATTGAAACACATACTGATTATCTCAGCTATCATCTGAATACTATACTAAGAAGGGTTAGTATATTGTAATAAAATTCTATAATTCGTTATTTATACAATAAAATTTTCACTTCAGTCACCTGAAAGTCACGCTGCAGTTGACATACTCACCGTGCTACTACAATTAAGCACTCGCAATGCCTTACCACATTTGGAAAACATTTTCCAAACAATCTACAATGAATGTAGTAAATCTCAGCAATCGGAAAATATCAATGCATTCTTGCGTGTTTTCAATGCATTCTTAAAGCATGTCGCACGTTGGCAATTGTCGAGTGATGTGGAAGTTTCCTCCGTGCCCATGCAAGTGGAGGAAACGCAAGATACAGATCTACTACAAAACTGGTTGGACATATTGGGAAGAAACACTCAATTCATTGAGCATGAAAGTGTGAATATGGAGAGTGAAGCAAATGCAAAAAGTACAACAAACAACACGGAAGATGTTGAGATGAAAGATGAGGAAGCCGAAGCGGAGCAGGATTTGAAACCACAACTACCACGTCATATACAAATGGTTAAGGATATAACAAATCAGGTTTTGCGATTTGTGGGTTTTCTTGAGCAAACGCATCAAATACTGGCGCTCGAGTGTCTAATACAGGCTGTGCCCTTACTGCGTGATTATGAGGATGAGCTGCTGCCGTTGGTGCATCTAATGTGGGCACCATTAGTGGAGCGGTTTCGTAATAACGATGCTGTTGTTTTAAATCGCTGTTTCACATTGCTAAATGTGCTTGCCACACACGCGAAGGAATTCATATTGAAGCGTAGTTTAGAGTATGTTGGTTTTTTATGAGTTTTTTTATTTGTTTTTCTGTACAAAAAATTTATAATTTTTTTTTTTATAATTTATAGCGATGTGATACCTAATCTGAAAGACTTCTTGCATAAATCATCCAAAACCAGCATGGCTGAAAAACTCAATGCGTGAGTTTTCAATGATTTTGTTGTTTTGATTATTTTTTTATTTTTTTTCATCTTTTTATCCTAGTCACACACAAGAGTATAAGCTACAAGTGATTCTGCTGGAAAACTTTGCTAATCTCATTGAATGCTTACAAATCGATGGCAAACATTTGAATGATATCGCTGAAATTGCAACGCTTTACCTTGCCCAAGAGCAGCCGAAGGAATTACATGAATTAGCCATCAAATTCTATCTTCATTTGCGTCTGTATAATGGACCGCTGACGTATATGATTGTGCTCAAGAAAGCGCATATACCTAGTTATAAGGACAATGCAGAGAAAGTGCTGACAATTTTTTATAAAAATCAAAATTCTAACGGTATTTGAGTATAAATTATAATGGAATAACATTTCATTGACTCGTTTGGATTTTATAGCGGGAGTGCAGTGTTAGCCCTAATGAGATAATATTTGGCTAATATTTTTTACCCTTCCAATAACAATAATACCACGTAATTGAAGTTGTTTGATTCCAAATAAGTTAATTATAACTGAAAATAGAGTGTAGAAGCAATTGGGTAATATTACTGAGAAATATTTCCTTGTAAAATTTACTTTTTACATTATATTTCCTTAATATAATCATATATAAATAAGTATATAAAAACGTACACCATTTGTACCGATTTTTTTTCATTTTCATTATATATTATGTTAAGTATTAGATTTTTAGCTAATTCCGTTAAGATATCTACCATATTGACCGATATATATAGTATAAAGCCAAACGGAGGGTAAAAATCAATAAATTTGGTATTCTATAATATACATCGAATTTAACTATTTACATTTTTTTAAACCGTTAACTGAAAAAATTACAAAACTCACGCCTAACAACATGTGAGAGTATAAAATGCATAATTTTACTTAAAAAAATATTTTTTTATTGCTTTTACATAACTAATTACAAAGAAATTTTGCATGCCGAATATTTTAGTGTAATTGGAGTTGTGTAATTTGAAATTTTTTCACTTTCTTTGTTTTACCAAACGGCTTTTATCTCCTAACAAGTGTTATTTGTATTTTGAGATCTGTTAGCATTTAGAAAACCGGCACATGGATCACATGAATCTGCTGTATTGGAGTAATCAGCACAAGTATTAACATTTTGTACAGTTGGGCAGCAAGCATCACAGGGATCACACGCATTGGAATTATTACGCGAACGTATCTGTTCACAGAAGGGCGCATAATTCGCTAACCCGGAGAAACCGCGCGAGGATGTTGATGTATATTTGCCATTCGTTTTGCCACCATCCATAGTCGTACTAGATCTATCCATGGAGGGTATTGTGGATGCGAATGATATGGGTGATATATCATTGACATCTTGCACCGATCTGCGGCGATTTCTGCGCGGTGTCGAACGTCCTGTGCGTGTCATCGACATTGATGGCGGCCCAGACGGCATGGAGATGTCGTTGAGCATTTGACTCATTGGTGACATTTTTCTTTGTTCAAAACGACTTGTGTTCGACATTCCCATGGATGGTGGACTCGCAGGCATTGAAATATCGCCAAGATTTTCACTTGGCAGTGACATACTTCTCCTGCGTTGGTGTCCACCGGTGGAACTTTCAGCAGGAGCGCCGTGGTAAACTCTCGAGATAGAAACTGTTGACGTTGTCACTTTGAGTTCCTCTTTGGAGGTATCCATTAAGGGCGTTTGGCCGTGGCGTCCTTGCGTGCGGGGTTGCGCAGGCGTTACACTGTGTTGTTGTTCGTAGGTGCCACTTTGTTTGATTGTGGTGTGCGTTTGCTCTACAGTAGCGGGACCGCGTGGACTTTGATCGTGCCTTCCCTCAGAGTTGCTTCTTTTGGGAGTTCCCCTGTAGGGGCTACCGCCTCTAGTTGAATCCGGCTGACTATACGAAAGCCGACGTCTAGCTCCGCCAGCTCTTGGTGTAGCTGCACCTGGTCGTGGTGTACTAGTAATGGGTGAGCGTTGTGTGGGTGGTGTTCTTAGTAGTGATGGCATAGTCTCGTCCGCAATTCTGGGGTCTAAGAGGAATCGTCTATCTAGTGGTGATTCATATGAGACATCCTCAAAACTGGGCATTGTGACATGTGAAATATGTTCACTTGCTGGTGATTGGTAGGAAGGTGCAGAAATATTTCCCAGCATTTCGCTGGGTAAGTTCATGGGTGTGCGCGGTGTTTGCGGGGGTGGAGTTCTCTGGTACGATGGTTGACTTATATCGTCCAACCGCTCACTCGGCATGTTCGTTGGTAGCGAATACCTTTGTTGTGAAGTTGCAGGAGTACCACTAAAGAAACCAGGTTCACTTATGTCGGCTAATTGCTCATGAGGTAAATTTTTTGGGAAGCTTCTGCCTGGTGGTGGGCCAATGGGAGTAGGTGAACGCAGTGAAAAGTGTGGGGCTGGTGGAGTGTGTATTGAAGGCGAGAGCACATCTCTTAAAGTTGATGACAGCGGTTGGTATCTCTCGGGTGACTTAATAGTTCTATACTCTTGCTGCATTGTGCTCACTGGCCGTTGAGGAGAGAATGCTTTAAATGGTTTTTGTTCTTGACTGTGTAAATAAGGTGTTTGTGCTGTTGAATGTCCGGAAGGACACGGTGGCGTTGGTGAAGTTACATAAGACGACGCAAATAATGGTGGGCTCTCATCTGCCAGCCTAGGATCCAGTAGGAATCTCCGATCCAGCGGAGAACCGCATGACGCATTTTCGAAAGATGGCATCGACATTTCATTTAACATTTCACTCGGATATGAGATGGATGGAACAGGTGGGGTCCGATATGATGGTGCTGAAACTCTTGACAGTTGTTCCTCGGGTATACTTGATAAATGCTGCAGTATATTTTCTGTGGACATGGATGGCAGATCATCAACACACGGTGGAGTGACGTCGGCTAGGTTGTCACTCGGCATGTCAGATAGGTCGAAGCTTAAACGTCGGCGTATGGAGTCTCGCAAAGTTTCAATTTGTGCTGCTGGTCTTGGACTTTGGGTGAGTATACCCGAATCCGCTGAAGGAGGGGCTAACCTGGTAGGTGAACAATTCGGATATTTAGTCTTAATCTCTTTAGTGTGGGTTTTTATGGATCCATTGGGATCAACTGTGACAACGATGTGTTGAGTGGTACTTTCAAGTTGTCCATTCTCATTTTCCGTACGTTCTATAACTGTTTCTCGAACACATTCCCCTTGCGGTAGCCCGCCACTGTCCGAGCCAGGATGCGTCGAATGTCTAGTCGAATCAGACACAGGTGTCTCAACTTTACATTTCAACGAATTGAAACGTTGTAGAATTTCACAATATGTTTTGTCAAAAGACGATTCTTCCTTTACACATGGGGAGGAATGCCGTTCAGGGGAAACCGATGGTGACCGAGAAGAAATCATTGATGGCATGGATTCATCTGCTAAGTGGGGATCTAAAAGGAAACGACGATCTAATGGTGATCCACACGAAGTGTCTGCAAACGAGGGCATTGTTTCAAAAGATAAATGCTCGCTAGCTGGCGATTGATACTTTGGCGGGCTCATGTCACATATCATATCTGAAGGCAAATTCTTTGGTATTGACGGGGTCCTATTTGGTGGCGTTCTCTCAAAATGTGGCGTACTAATATCAGATATGCATTCACTTCCCATATTACTGGGGAATGGTCTTGGTGGGGGTGACGCGTTGTAATAGCTGCTATAATAATCTGGTTCCGTTATATCTACCAAACATTCATCTGGCATATCTTTTGGCATTGGGCACCTGGTTGGTGATCTCACAGGTGTAGGAGAACGCAAAGAGAAATGCGGTGCAGGTGGTGTAGGTGAACATACAGGTGAGGGGCTCCGGGAACGCATGAACCTTGGTGCTGGTGAATAACGAGGAGAGCGTAGTGATCGTTGAGGAGTTGCTGTTCTAGATGGCCCGTGTGAAAATGAGGGACATGTTGTTGCTGTTGCCGGTTGTGCACACGGCGAAAGTGATCTGCACGGTGATAAACTGCGAGGTGACGATGCAAAAGATGGAGGACTTTCGTCCATAAGTCTTGAATCCAATAAAAAACGTCGATCCAATGGTGATCCACAAGATGCATCTTCAAATGAAGGCATTGTCATGCCGGACAAACGTTCACTGCGAGGCGTATCGTAAATTGGTTGTGACATATCGCATAAAAGTTCGGATGGCAAGTCATGCGGTAAAGACGGTGTTCGCGCAGGTGGAGTCCTTTCATATGAGGGTTCACTGATATCTCCAAGACATTCACTCGGCAAGTTACTGGGCAGAGGTCGCATTTGACCAGGGGTGCGAGAAGGACTGCTGTAGTATGATGGCTGACTGACGTCTGTAAGACATTCACTAGGCAGGTCCTTAGGTAAAGATTGCCCCCGTACAGGTGTCGGAGAGTAATAGGAAAAATGTGGCGCGGGGGGAGTAGGTGTGCATACAGTAGACGGACACGAATTTCTCATGGGTGGACATTCTGAAGTTGAGCGACGTTGTGACATTAACTGCGCTAGATTGAACCTACGAGGTGGAGACTGCCGTTTTCGCATCGGAGTGGGCTCATAGCTTTGTTGTGCCGATTGAGGTGCTGCACACGGAGACGGACAAACACCACGTGACGTTGACCCTGTTGAATAAGGCGTGCCACTTCTAGAGAACGATCGTCCTGGCGAGGAAACCCGTGAGGAAGCGAATGACAGTGGGCTTTCGTCAACTAATCTTGAATCCAAAAGGAAACGTCTGTCTAATGGTGAACCACATGAGGCGTCCTCGAATGAAGGCATGGTCATTTGTTCTAATGCCTCACTTGGAAAAGACATGGATGGCGTGGGCGGTGAACCGAAAGACGGAGCACTAATATCACAAACCATATCTGAAGGCAAGTCCCCCGGCATTTGGAATCTTTTTGGCGAAGGCGGTGAGGGCATATCACAGATGCTCTGTTCAAATGTAGGCACTGAAATATCTTCCAAACATTCACTGGGATACTGCACAGGCGACTGCTGCAGTCTGATTGGTGAAAAATGCGGCGGCGGTGTTGGGGTCGGCGCCGGTGGTGTTGGTGCACATACATCGGGTGTATTCAACAAACCGATAGGTGTATAATGCAACTGTGGTGTCGGTGAGCCCATAGTGCTGGCATACATTGGACTTGATTCGTCATCCAAGCAACTATCCGGAAATGATTGCCTTCTTTGTGGTCTCAGCGGTGACTGTGTACGCCTTGGAGAGTAAGACGAAATGGCCGATATATCGCCAAAGTCCGGCGCGGATATGTCGCAAATATCAGGCGTTTTTTGTTGCTGTCTTGCGGGTGACTGCCGATGCCTGGGAGGCGTTTGTGCCGGCCACGGCGAGGCATCTGATATGTCGCAAAAGTCTGGCGCGGAAATATCACAAATGTCTGGCGTCTTTTGCTGTTGCGAACAAACATTGCACTCACCCTCATCATAAGCCTCGCGAAAGTTGGGATTCGAGAAATCATCGAGCTGTTCCGAGGGCAGATCGCAGATATTGAATTGCGGCTGCTGTTGATATGGTGGTCTAGCGTTTGCCGCACGCATTGCATCGAAGGCACCAGCATTCGTTTCAACTGCGGAATGAAATGCAGACGTGAGAGTGGCGAGGGTACGAGGCGTATTTTATCTTCTAAAAACGAACTTACAGGTTAGATTTTCGAACATGCGCGGATGTTGGAATGGCTCATCTTCGCGCAAACCAAACTCGTGTGCCTCATACTGACGTGGCGTTGGCGGAAACCGAGACGTGTGTGCATCCAAACCCTGTCTGGGACCACACTGCCTTGCTGGTCGACAGCCACGCACACGATCCTCATCTATTTCTTGCATGCTGTTGAACTGTGTTCTTCGTAGAGAAGAAAAATACCGTTACAAGCGGATATACGTTACAAACTTACGGCGACGTATACCTGCGATTTTCGAAATATGTGGGCCTTGCGTGCGTATCATTGGGACAACTAAAAACAGTAGCAACTAAATAGCTTTCAATTAATGGCGGACGCCAACAGAAAACACTTGCAATACCTCATGCCGCTGCGAATGCATAGAAAATGCGTTGCCAAAATGAAATAAACAAATAGCAATCCTTTCAAGCCAAATAAGTCTTTAGTGTCACTTCAAGCTGGATGCGAAGTGGATGATAGCTAGTCGATTGGTAAAACAGGAAACTGCCGGATTTTGTACTGAAATTTTACTACAAACTAAATGGTTAAAAAAAAAGAATTTAATTGTTTTTGACTAAAGAATTTTTTGTAGTGTTTTTGAAAATCGAAATTTTGTCGAACATTTCAAGTGTGTGTGTAAAGACAAAAAAAAAAAAACAAAAAAGAAAAAATACGCTTGAAGTTTATTGGCAGTGTAACCAGTTGGTGTTGTTTTAGGCATACATGAGACAAGAAATTTTTTTGAAACTTGTTTAAGTTTGTTTTATTAAAAATTTTCATTTGGATACATATGTATGTATGTATTGTTTTAATTGCTCTATACTGCCAGCAGGTTCATACCAGTTCACGCATATCAAAATGCTGATTTGCCATACATGTACACACTTAATACGTATACATATATATAAAGTAACTTTTAACGAAATTAAAAAAAATCAAACTGAAATTAATTTAAAACTATTATGGCTGCTTGCTTAATCGTATATATATGTATATATTTATTAAAAAAAAAGTGAAATGAATAAAACCACGCTTCTTGATATTTTCATAGCAAAACATATTTTCCATTCTCTATTTCTATACATGTTTTCTTTGTTTTGTTGTTTTTTTTTTTACAGTTGTATAAGTGTTTTTTAAAGTAAAATAAAACTAAAATGTGGCGTAATTTAGATTTTGGTTGACTTAAACGCATTTTCGTTAAATTGATAAAAATCACTTGCAAACAAACAAATGTTCATTAAGTGTATGTGTATGTGTGTGTATAGCTCAATTTATAATATAAAACATATTGTGTACGTCACATTTGCAGTGTGTGTGACACTAATGCTGACTTTTTAACAAATATACGTTTTTTTTTTTAACTTTAATAAAATTGAAAAAAATGTATCAATCAAATCAATGTGTTTTTGTATAGATTTTATAGTTTTAGTTAATATACGCTGCATTTTTGTTTTTGTTTTTGTTCTTTTTTATATGAAATTTGCAAAATAAAAGTCAACAAAGCCAAGCTTTTAGGAAGTTGTTGTTGTTGTTGCTACGCTAAAAAAAATGCGTATCTCGAATACAATGGTTACCGGTATACTATTAAAATTATATAGTAATTGTTGTTGTATACACCATTCTAGTATTTAAAAATAGATTGTAGTTAGCATTTTCCACATTTTAGTGTTTTTTTTTGTTCTATACTAAGCACCAGTTTACGAATTTTTTCTTTCTTTCTTCTTCTTCTTCTTTTTATAAATGTGAAACTCTGTGAGCAATTTTTGAGTTCAAAATGCGGTAGTGTTCATACGACATGCTGACATTTTTTTTTGTTTTTATCGTCTATTGATTTTTGTTTTTTTGTTTGCTTTCTTTCTTGTTTAAGTTATACAATACTTGCTTAAACGCCTGCCCAATTTTATATTACTATACAGAATTAACTTAAACTACATGGCGAGCATGCTCATTAAGCTGTTTGCATATGCCATTGGCTTTACATCAGGATGAGGCTAAAAAGTGAAATAGAAAATTAACATTTAATACACTGTTATTCAAAAAAAAAGAAGAAACAAGTTTTTTATGACTCTACTCACCACAGATTCGAATGATTTGAAATTCGGTTTCAAATCATTGCCTTTTATTGTTATGAAAGCGCCCATATTGCCCATGGTATCGCTGTTGAGAAAAATACGATTGAAGATTTTCATTTTAAATTAACAACATTTTAATTTTCAATTAAAAAAAATTATTTTAAAAAATATCCAAACTCACCAGTAATTAGGTGCCGAAAACACTGTAATACATTGGCCATCATGTGTGACCTCATAGCCCATATCTTTGACCTCATGACTGCGCACCACATAATCCAGATTATTTCGTTTACAAAATGTTTTTGTAATATCCGGTCCGAATTGTATGCCCACACCACGTTTCGAGGGTCCACGACCGGGCCATGCCTGCGGATCGGACCACAATAGTTCACACATGAGTCCCTCCTCTGGTGGCTGGCAGTTGCGATCGATGCAGCGCAGATCATCCAAGACGACATTGTCTTTCGAGAAGAGACCACCATGCATAACAAGGATTTTCTTGTTGATGCAATGGCAGAGCGGCAACCAATTGAATACACGTGTGAACATATCAGCCATGCGTGAGGTATATTTTGCTGATACTTCACCGGTGAAGCCGTACATGTGATTCATGTTGATGCTCTCATGATTGCCTGCAAAATACAATCAATTTAATTTATTAATATCAAATTCAAATAGCAACAAAAAATATATACAAATTTGCTTTTGTAATTACCACGCGACATGAAGAAGTGATTCGGATATAAAAGTTTAAAACCGAAAAGTGTGAATATACACTCAACAGAAAATGAGCCTCTATCAACGAAATCGCCATTGAACAGATATGGATTCGTCGGCGATGGCAAGCCATTGATTTTGAAGATATTCATAAGATCATAGAACTGACCATGAATATCGCCGCAAATTGTAAACTTCGATTCATCGGGTACATTGATGTCAACGAGCGAGGGTTGCGTACGCATATATTCGTCAACATCGCAGAGTATCTGAAAAATAGTAGTTGAGTCATAGATTTTTATTTACAGATATAGCAAAAGTTGAATGAAAGTGTTATACGCAATAATAGATATGAGCTGGCGATTGTAATATAAATATTAATCTAATCTGTAAACGATTATATCGAAGTATCATATATACATATGCATGTATGTGTGTATTATGTACTTAAGCACTATTTTGTGATTTATATGTATACGTACTTTGTAAGCGTATTTGCGGTGCAAGATTTTTTGGTTTTTGTAATGCTCCATTAGTTCCAACATGAATTCCAATGTTACTTTGTTATCTTTGAGGGCCGGCCCCGTATAAGCATCTTCGATAGCTGTAATTTATTAGAAATGAAAACTATAAACTCACACAACTAATTACACTAGCGCCTTACTTATGTCTTCCAATTCTTTGTACATTTCCGCTAACGTTTTTTCGGGTGTATCAACCGCGATGGCACGTTCGAAAGCACGCATTTTAACAATTTTATTGCATTCCGTGTACTTGAGTTTAGCATCTTTGTCATTGGGTCGACATTTGGAGACCTAAAATTAAGTTAATAAATAAAATAAATTATAAAAATTGTATGTAATTTTTTAAATTATATACTCACATATTCAAAATCGGCTAAAGCTTGCTTGAATTTACCAAGTGACATTTGAGCAGCGGCACGTCGGTAATAACCCTTCAAATATGTTGGATCCGCTTTGACAGCTGCGATACCATCTTGTAGAGCGTAACCAAAACTCTCTTCACGCAGATGAGCTAGTGAACGGTTGGCATAGTATATTGCACAAGGACATAACTCTATAGCTTTCGTGTACATCTCAATTGCTTTAGTAAAATCCTTATCTGTGTATAGAAAATAATTGTTGCTTAATATTTTTAAATTAACGATTTAGTATCATAAATATATTAATAACACATTTACTTTAATACAATATTTTCACTTTCTGCCATTTATCGGAAAACAAATGCGCATATTTCGCGTTGTCCCCAAATTAAATCTACATTATCGGAGACCAATTAACACCGTATGACAACTACATATATTGCATTAGTAGCAGCAAAAACGTTAAGTGGTTAGGCGGGCATCGGGTTGCGGGTTGTCATACTCAATATTTGCATTTTTGCCGTCGATGATGTTGTGGGTAACGTACAGTTTAAGGTTAGAATGAAGCACGATTAAGGGTGGGCGCAATGTTTTTAGTTGTAACACACGCGCGCACTTGTTAAACGAAAGAGCAACGACATTATAATAATTAATCTCCGCGAAACTTATACAACGTCTATATATGGTATTTTCATATACATAAGTACTTCTTGGCTATCGCTAGTGTAAACATTAGTTTTAACTTACTCTTTAACAGCTCATTTCCCTGATTTTTGTAATTTTCTGCTAAATCTTTTTGTTCATCCACACCGTTGTTAGTGGCCTCTTGTGGTGTTGTTGACGTATCCATTTTAGTGGCCGTTTCCACCGCATTATTATTCTCGTTCAGCGCATTATTGAGCGTGGAGGCGGTGGAGTCGGTGTCTTTAGCCGCTGCTTTACTCACACCACTCAATTTTGTATCCTCGTTGTTTTGTTGCACTTCTACTTGCACCGCCGACATGTTTCCAGCAATTTTCCCTTAAATTTTCTTCACAATTTTTTGTTCCTTTATCACCGATTCGTATGCTGCACTTCCTTTACAGGGGGTTTGATACTCGTGCAAGTGAATGCGTTGGCGCTGTGGTCTTTTATGATTTGATTATCTATGAATTCTCTGTTTGCTAACGCGTCCTTATTTTTATAAACTTTGTACCGAAAATTAAATGGTTTTCTTAATATAAAGTCTTTAAGAAATTATAATTATTGGATTCTAACTTTTCTCTCGATTTACCTGCTTGAGTTTCTGAAATGAAAAAAAAGGTGCTCGTCTAGAAAAGGAAATTTTCTGACATATGATGCAGGTGATGCCAGATGGTTTCCATTTTAGTACTCTTCGGTAAATTTTTTGGCTGCTTTGTTTGTGTTGATTTTGTTATCGAGAAATGTAATCGACAGACTTTTGTGTGTAGTATTTTCCAAGATATATAAACTTTAAAATCCGGTTTAAAAAAACGGACTTTTAATAAAAAAAATATGTGGGATTACTGTCGAGTACATAATATTTAGGCAGTAATATATTCGCGACTTTACTTACGAAGTACCGATTATCGCGAGGCCGAAAAGATAAATAGTTTACCACTTATCTCTATAAGAATAAAAAATTTAACCTATTTTATCAAATTTTTAATTTAATATTTTTTCTTTTTACTCAACTATTTATCATACATCTCCTAATACTTATTTCTCTAAATTAAAACAAAAAAAAAATCAGCCAGTGTTGGCAACTTTGATGTTCCATTATTTTTTGACAACTCTTTATTTACAATTGAAAGCAGAAAGAAGAAAAGAAAAACAAAACTTGAATGCATTTTAATAATCGTGAATGCAATGAAAACTGCACAAAAGTCAAAAAATATAGAATTTAAAGCTGTAATTAGTGATATTAAATGCAACAAACTGCAACCAGCATCGTAAATCATTTCATTGTAAAGAGATATATTATCCGTATATAGTACAACTGACCAAACCGAACTGCATTATATCTAAATAGCCAAATATGCACTCATATGTTTGTAAGTAAATCAGAGATTCTAGTTTTTCATCTTTGGCATTGCTGGTGGAAGAAAACTAAGCAGAGCTAAAAAAGTCGAATTGTGTGGAAAAGGTGAGCTAAGCCGAGAAACCAGAGTGGCAATAGCATTTACATTTGTGCAGTAGAGTGAGCGTGTGCTGCAATGAGCAACGATCAGCTTTTATATAATTTACGTATTCAAAAGTGAAAGAATTAAACTTTAATTATTTGCAACACAGATGTCGAGTTGGCTGGATTAGACAAAGTGGTTCAAACGATCAAATATTAACATTTCTGTTAACTGCAACAAAATTTATAAAATTTTTGGTATATTGTTTGGAAATATCACAAATATTAGAAATGTCTATGAACAATTTATCAATTGATGGCGAGTTCCGTTACATCATACAGTGGTTTAACGAGTGGAGTGAGTTGCAGCGCGATGACTTTGTACCGGTGTTGTTAGAGTATTTGCAACAGGAAGGTTCAAACGGCGTATATATGAATGGCATAGTAAATTCTGTGTCCCAAACCAACATTCAGGATAAGCCGATGAGCTTATTTCAATGTAGGGTAAGTATTTTAATTAGTGGAAATAAAAAGTATATCAAAAAATTAAAAATAAATCAATTTATCAAAAAAAAAATTTTTTTTGTATTGATTGTATATTACTTAAGATGTAGTCTTTAACAACTAAAAGCTAATATATTTGTGAAATATGTTATTAACTTTTATTCTCCTAGTCATTTACTTATTTTATTATGTTAAATAACATGCTCTACAATTTTTTTAGATAAAACTCTTCCGCGAGTGGAACAAAAAATGGCCTTCGGATTTAAAACTGAAGTTGCAGGAAAAAGTTACCGAAATTGATTCGAAAGTGGGCGAAAAGATAACAAAAGAAATCACGCCTACCGCTGTGGAACAAGTGAATGTTTGTAACGGTGATGCAGTCGCCATCGAAACACATCATGAAGTTAATGAAGGAGATGAAGAGAAGAAAATAACTGCTGAAATTGCTGTTGAAGCTAATGAGGTTGCAGAGGTGCCAACAAATTTGGAAAGTCACATTGTAGAAGCACTAAATAATGAAACACCAGTTGATGACAATAATTCGAATGAAAACGTTGATAACCAGATTGCCGATACCACACCAACAACTAGCACGGTCACAGTTACTGCTATCGAAAACTCAATTGATAATGCACAGTTACAATTGGAACCAGATGAACAAGTTCAAATACCAGCAGAAAGTGCATTAGAAGAAAATATAACAGTTGTAGATAGCATTGCAACCACCACTGCCACTGTTGCATAAAAGCAACGATTGATCTATAAAGAGAAAAGCAACATCAAATAGCAGTTATTTACCTGCTCTAGCATGGCTACTAATAGTAAACAAGAACAAATATGGAATTAATTATCTACATTCACAATGCATATAAAATACGATAAATGGGGTAATTGACTTTGATTATTCTTTAACAACTCGTTCAATTACAATACCGTTATAGACCGACGCATTTAAGTGCATAATTGAATTAGTTTTACAAAATCGTTTAATCCCATAAACTGAGTTGTATTCCAGTAAAAAGAAAAAAATTCTGCAACAATTGTATTTAATACAAAATTCTCAATGATCTACACAAAATATTTAAAATGAAATTATTTATTAAAAATTTTCTATAAAAATTAGTTGCTCGAAATCATAACATTCCATTTACATTACATACTTATGTTGAAAACATAAAATTAAAAAAAAAAATTATATATAAAAAATTTTCTATAAAAATTAGTTGCTCGAAATCATAACATTCCATTTACATTACATACTTATGTTGAAAACATAGCATTTCCATCTTTAATTCTAGACTTAAGCAACTAGTGTAAGCAACATACATGCATATATACATATATTTTTATCAATTTCTTAACTAAACTAAATAAACGGTAAACTCAGTGTAATTTTTGTGTGAACTTTTTGTACAATTGTGTGTTTAAGACACACGAAAAAAACATTAAATTACAAAATAAAGTTTCATTCTTGCAAATATCCGTTATGTGGTTTGATTTGCAATTCACCGTATTATTACTCATTTAGTCTACACGTCACGAAAACTTGAATGAAACCCAAACACTCATAGCCGCAATGAACTATTGTATTCAAATATCAATTTGCCAATAATCTAATCAGCATTAGTAATTAATATTGCGAAATAATGTAGCACAGTGGGATAAATTAAATAGAAAATATATAATAGAAAATTATTAATGTAATTTTTATGTTAATTGTTGGAAATTGATAATATTCAATGTTTTGGAAAACGATTTAACGCTGAAAGCTTTTGCTGATAACAGACGATTTGATAGTTTTCAAGCGGATGGAATCCAGATCTATTTCGGTTACATACCGATTACCTATGTCATAAAGACAATCTTCTGTCAAAAGACAATTGAGGAAGGAGATATAGGTATAAGAAGAGTATGCGTGGTTGTGAACCAATTTCGCCCATTTTCAAATTACACGATTGGGATGCCAACAAAAAAGTGATGAACCAAATTTCGTTGAAAAAAATAAATAAATTAATTAATAACTCCGACAAGGGATGTTATAGTCAATTTCTATTAGTTTTGCTCCCACACTTGTTGTAGAACTGTTATTTGAAGACTGATAAGTAGCAAGTAGACTAAGTTAAGAGTATTTGATCTTCAAAGGAGTCATCCCATGTGAAGGCCGAGTTTTTAGGGATTTTTTATATTTTTTTAGATGACCAGTAAATAGATAGAGCTTTAAGTCTAATATCATATCTCAGCAGTATAAATATAAATTTTAAGCGAAAAATATTGCTCCTAATCATTGAATCTGTTTCGATCGAAAAATGGTACGATACGATCGAAAAATTTTACGTCGAAATCATTGAAACCGTATCGAAAATAAAATTTACGATCACATTGAATTCACTTTCCGACTCGAAACCATTGAATCCGTAATATCGAAAATTTTGCTCGAAATCTATCCGTTTGTGAATGAATTGCGTGAATATAAAATAAATAAACCATTTGGAAGTTTTTATTTAATTTATTTTTGATGACGGAATTAATTATGTTCAATTGGTTATCTTAGAGATAAGTGACAAGAACACTTTAACGAAACATAATTTGAGACGTTTAAGTACGATATAAAGTTGCACCCCGAAATAGCGCAAGAATTTTCTCAAAGAGCCTCAGACGAATTAAATACTTTTTGAGAAGAAATTTGACAAGAGTTAACCTGTCTAGGCTCTCCAATCCAGGACAAAACTGGATGAATGAAAATGTGTAAAGACATCGTGATAAATAATTTTATTTATAGTTTGAAACTAATTTTAAGTTTGTAACAAAAAAAAAAAAAAACGTATAACGCATATCTAAAACAGGGGGTGGGCCCTTCATTTAAATAAATTTAAGGTCAGTTTAATTTTTTTTTAAACGAAGCAAAAATCATAGATAATTTCATTTATCTAATTTGTCGCATTTGTCGATGGAGGTCGATAAAACAGTTTTACGTTCTAACTTTGTGATAAATCAGTTTGTCGACGGAATCAAAGATAGCATGAAAATTTTCGATCGAAAATCTTTATCGTATCGAAATCGAATTCGCTGCGGATTCAATGATTAGACCCATTGTGTAGAACATGAGTTACAGCGTTCTGAAAAATTATCTAACACTTCCTCCACGATTACGACTGAATGCCTTATCGGAAATAAAAAAAAAAGTAGCGGGTTTTAATCTGTAAGCTAAAATCTATGGAATGCACTACGATAAAATGGATATAAATTGAATTTGCGTTTTTTTAGTATTTTGCCATAAAAAAAAAATTAAAAAATTAGGAATTTTTGGTAGATAATAGAGCGTGCCAAGTCATTCGGTCAAGCCGTTTTTGAGATAAGATGGAGGAAACTTTGAAAAAAACAGTTGTGAGAAAAACACGTTTCCAGTTGCCAACTGAGTTCTTCGAAGAGCTCCTTCTCCGTTCTTTCCTTTCTTAAAAATCACTTTGCTACCGTATTCCAGGCATGTTAAGAAAGAAATTTATGATAAAAAAAAATAATTCTATTTTGAGCCCATCACATGGATTGACCTCCTTAACTCGTTAAGCGTGTCATTTTAGAACGCTAATATTCTCATTATAAATATAAATATGGATAATTTATTAGTAATTTCAATTCACATTTAAACAGAAAATTTTTACCCACCACAATACCCACATGAACACACTGTACGCGGCACTATAAGCCATCAACTCTTCTCCGCTTATGCTATATGGATCTGTTTTGTTGCTCCGGTTTCGCCACCGCGCTGTTAAGGTTAACCAAAACGACGCTATTCTTTAATGCAATACAGTAAACTGTGTGAGACAATACATTGCATGTTGTTGTTGTTGTTGTTGTTGTTGTTGCGCAGCATCATACCCATATGTTTATAAATCGTTCATTCTCCACTTGCTGCCTTTTCCGTATTTCCGGCCTTTATAGCGCACTCAAATAAACACAATTTTTTTGAAACCGTTTCAATAACGAGTTGAGCGCGAAACGTGTTGGTTGATAAAATATAAAGTACTCGTGGGAAGCTGTAAGCAAAGTTTTGAATTAAAAAATGTATCAAGAAACAAGTGTAGCTTAAGAAGTGCGGCAAACTGTATATAAAAAAAAAAAAATAAAATAAAATTTTTCGAGTGCGCGCCCATGCAACTGAGACCAATCGAAACTCGATTTGTAAATCGAAACTAATTAAATCATGCCGTTTTCTCAGCTGGAAGCTTGAACTTGTCTAATAGCGTCAACACTGACGCAGAGCTGTCTACGCTGAATGTGCTGTGTGTGTTTGTGTAACAACAACAATAAGCATATAACAATGCGCCGGTGGAATTGTTTGCTGTTTTTGTGTACATTTTATAAAGGTGAGTATGTTTACAGCACAAACAAACAAACGTACAAACATACAGACGTCAATAAAAGTATGCTGCGGCGCTTAAACAACAAAGCAAGAATGTTGTTTCCTATTAAGTGGGTGTGCATTTGAATATATGTATATATATGTATCGATGTGTATGCAAGTGAAAAATGTAGCAAAGTGTTTAGGCACTTCCTATTACTTGCAGCAAACCACGAAGTCGTGATTAACAAACAATTGCACTAGGAAATTAAAAAAAAAAATAAAATTTTTACCACATTTTTATTATTTTCAACTCACTCGGTTTACAGTGAATGGAAACATGCAGAATCATTTAAAAAAAAATCAAATGGCATTTTAGTACGAAATCTAAATAATCTTGTGCGTGACATTGGGCTTTTCCATAGAATTTCTGAAGGCTTAATATCGATTAAGCGGCAAGGGCGTGTGACACATGTTAGCTGACTTTCATAAAAGCGAAAAAAAAAACAACAACAAAAATAAAATAACAAAAGATAAACTTCTGTAATGTGCCCGCGTGATGCGTAAGTTACGCTCGCATTAATTACATTTGTATTTCTTTCAAATTTTGTTACTTGCTCTGCTTAAGTGACAACACTAATGTAGATTCAGTGTAATCAACTACAACAGGCTACAGTGTGCATGACATCCGCAAAGTTACAAATTTGCTTATATTGCATGTACATACAGTGATGTGCAATATAATAGCAGTGCAAATTAGGAACTTCTATTTATATTATCCGCCTTGATAGAGAGGCCATTTCTCCCGGTTAATGTTGGTTTGATTTTATGTGGATTTTATTTTAACAAAAAGTAATGTTTATAAAATTCAATAGGAAATAATGCCTAGTGTCTTAAGGTACGATAAAAAATCTTTTGAAAAGTTCAATTTTATTTTTATTTATCTTTTCTTAATAGATGTTAATGGTTAAACTATTCACGGATAACCGAGTTCGAACTGTACTATACTTAATAATAACGCTTCCAATTTCGAAATTCGAAAGTCAATATTTCGAGGCTAACTTCGATCGCATTAAATCGCAGAGAATAAACTATTTTACTTATGATTCAGTCTCTCGAAAAAATGGTTTTATTCAATATTCAGAAAATAAAAATCGACTTCGCTGTAAATGTTAATGTTATTGATGAGACATCCCAATTAAGGCAGTAGTCTGCTTTAGAAGCCGCAAAAAGCGTTTTTTTAGCAATTTTTTTTGAAAGGGAAGGAAATGATTGCGGTAAACGGAATTTTAAGACGATAGTGTACTATATTTAAGGCTTAAAAAACAATATTTATTCTAAAAAAATATTGAAATTTTTTCAAAGTTGTAAGTATTTTTCTGGAGCGCCTGGAGTCTGCACTTGTAAATCGGTGTCGGTGATGGAGGTCGTGCGATGCATCTGAAACAGTCGAACCAATTTTTTTTTGTTTTTTATAAGTTTATTTTCTTTATGAACTAAAAAAATACCGAAGAAGTTATAAAATTCCAAATTTTTTCGAATTTTGAAAAAAAAATTCACTTTTTTAAGAAAAAAAATTGACTAAGTTGCAAAACAAGTAGTTCAGATAATACTTTTGTCCAACTTTTTTAGTTCAAATAGAAGATAATTTAATACTGAAGCTAGATCACTTTGGTTTTTTTTGATCGGACGTATATTCTTTTTGCTATCGCCCGCACCGTTTTCTAACACTTGTGTAAATGAAAACTCGAGAAAACGGGATTTAAAGTCTGCCAGAGCATTCGCACCTGCTTGACGCTCGGCCACTAAAACTGCTCAAGCTTCGAAAATATGTCGAATTGGCCTCTGGAATTTTAAAGACATATTCTTGGATAGTTTTGGAAGATATTTAAAACAAAACAAAAAAATCGATTTTTTGAAGCCTATAAAGCAGACTACTGCCTTAAAATTATTTAAGAGAAAAAAAATTAAGTCAAAGTCACATATAAACGGGCTTCCAAAACCCCCATATGCCCAAACTATAATATTAACAAGAAATATATAAAGAAAGCATGTAAGGAAAGCTTTATTGTTCACGAAAATTGTTTCAAATTGCCAAAAATTTAGTACAAAACTTAAACATGTGACCTAAAATGCTAAACAGACAAAATAACTGACTGAATTAGTCAGAAAGCTACCAAATATAGCTCACTAACCTTCTGTGAGTAGTTTCATCTAATAAAAGTCTAATTCGAATTCTAAAAACTGCTCTAAAAGTCTTCAGTTACCAGCGTAAAGCATACAGATGCTTAAATAAGGATTTGGCCTGCTTTTCACACAAAGCGGATATCGTTTAGGGCATTATAGACCACCTCAAATATATCAAAATAATAAAATAGGTTTTGCTTCAGTATATGGAGGAAGAAATGTTATAAAAATGGTCCTTTCAATAATACACATAAACACAAAGTATGTCAGACGATGTATGTATAAATGCTTGCCGCAAAAAACGGCGTGCTTGATCCTCTGACTTGAGCCATATCGGTATAATGTGAGGGTAGATATGTATATTCTAATATGTTTTCAACAAAATATGAACTAATGGTAACATTTATGAAATGTACTGCTGTTATTATGCACGAAACTGTATGTACATGTGTAGCGGCAGCTTTGCATTCATGTAATCACGAAGCAGTTTGGCGAACATGCGTTTAACGAGTTTCTTATGTTGTTTATTACATGCATTGATGTACATATGTATATGTATGTATGCATGCGAGTACTAAATATAGACTAAATGCTTTGCCCTTGGCTGTGACGCAATGTGCCAGCTACATGCCGGCAACGCTTGACGCATAACCATAAAACAAAAGACTTCGGGCACGAACTTCTGCCAGTTGCACAGTGTAGGAGTGCGCAAGGGCTGGAAGATTTACATACATAAAAATTGTCTCCAATTAAAATAAAAATCAAGAGTAGATAAATTATTTATTACTAATAAAAAATGTTCTACACCCAGTTATGCAAATTATAATTAATATATTGTATTAATAAATAAATAATGAATTAATTTTTTATTTAAATAAAAGCCAGTTTAAGTTAAGAATCACTTGCCATAAATTGCAACTGGATTTTATGGCATTTTTTTCTTTTGAGCAAATTTTAAGACACGAGAAAAGGGATTCTCGATTGTCATGAACAGACAACTTTTTCATACCAAAAAATGATTCAACTTAGCAAGCTAAGAGCAAACTAAAATATATTTTCCACTGAAATCAATATTGAATTTTCTTGGAAAGTGATATCTTAAAGAAATAAATTCAACTTTTTTATTTTGATAAATATTTAATTCTTTTCTGTATAATTCAAAGCTGTAAGAAAAAAACATGTAAAACAATAAAATAACTTGATTGGTAAATAATTGACACTGTGCTTAACAATAATACAATGTCGAAAAACCGGAATTTAGAGCATTTAGTAAAAAAAAAACTAGATGGGATGCAACCTCATTTAAATGACAGAGAATACAGTACAATTAAGGTATTGGGTACATTCTTATGTTTAATACAATTCAGTGAACTTTGTTTGTTCGCATACACAAATGTTGATAAAAAGAAATGAGACGGGTCTTAGAAAAATTTTACTCTTGTTTACTTGTTAACTACGGCAATAGAAGAAAATTGATGGTGGTAGCAGTGCAATAAATAAATAGCTGCTTTGATATCTACGTTACAAGGTCGCAGAACCGATTGTAGCCTGTTGAATAGGTACTCATTTATTACATATGATATCTTAAACTAAGGTTTGGGAATATGTTTATCTCTTTGAACCTTTTCAAGTTGTATTTTCTCGAAATCCAGCGCAGAATCACTCTTCCCAGGTGCTACTTTGGACTGAGTAGGCGATTCAAAAGTAAAGTCCTCTCTCGGCGAATCAAAATCAAACTCTACAAGTCGCTTATCATTCCCGTCCTGCTCTACGGTGCAGAAGCTTGGACGATGTCAACATCAGATGAAACGACGAGAGGAAAATTTTGCGCAAGATTTATAGTCCTCAGAACATTGGCAACGGCGAATACCGCAGACAATGGAACGATGAGCTGTACGAGTTATACGACGACATTGGCATAGTTCAGCGAATAAAAAGACAGCGGCTACCTGGCTAGGTCATGTTGTCCGAATGGACGAAAACACTCCAGCTCTGAAAGTGTTCGATGCAGTACACTTGGAATCTCCAACTGGCGCCGAACTGCGAAGGAAAGAGAGGAGTGGAGCGCTCTCATCTCATCGACTGGCTAAACGGTTCAACGCCAATTACATACATACATACATAACATTCCCTCCGTCTGTAGCTCTTTCCTAGATGTCTAAGAAAGGTTGTCAGTAACGATTCCTACTTGTCTATCCTTTTTTCCGTAACATTTCCCCAAAAAGTGACTGAATCCAACGCGAAGAAAGGCGCCGTCCCTATAGACATGATGGCCGTCGCTTCCTTAGTTAGCTGATCGGACCAATGTCAGTTAGATACATGATGAAACTGTTTAGAGCGCCAGTTGATACTTTCCATTTCGTAAAGTTTTGGAATTTTTCCAAAGTTTATAATCTTCTCCTTTCTGCCAAACAAAAACTGTTTCGAGGAAGAAACAGCTATTTGAAAATTAGTTGATTACGATTAACTCTTTTCAAATAAAGTAAGTGCTTTTGACATGTAGTTAGGACTTCAGTAGACGTTTACGGTTTCTGCGCATGCGGCTATACGATCCACAATTTTTTCTACAATATTATGTTTAATTATAATTTAACATTTCCAACACAACAGCTCCACATTAATGTCTCCACATTTTTGCTATTTCCAGTCACGCATGGCATTGCCTTGTCTACCGGTGTGCCCAAATGTAATTGCATACCGGTAAAAGAGTGCGAACCAATTGCTTATTTGCTCTTGAATCACAAACCGCACGAAGCTGATATGATATACAAAATAGTACAGAGTGCCGGTTGTGGTTATGCCGGTCTCGAGCCGCTCGTCTGCTGCCCCACCACTTATGCTAACCACAAAATTGCGACGCGTCTGCAGGCAAGCGACAGCGACGATGTCTATCGCAGCACAGATCCCGATGTTTGGGTGTGGAGTAGCACACAGTTTCCCACACGCAACGATGCACTCACCGACGTGTTGTTGGGCGCTAGCGCTGTGGATGGCAGAACAAGCAAACGCAGATCTAGGGAGTTTTACGATGAAACGGATGTGTTTGATTTCATAGATCCAAAGACGCAAAGAAATTTTCCACATTCATTCTACGAAGAATCGGTTGACTCCGATGATGTGCATGATGAGGCGAAGAAACATTACGGTAGCGGAAATGTGGATCAGAAGAACTTTAAGCATCATCATCATTTTGGTGGACATGATTATTTTACACCCCACCATCATCACCATCATCATCATCATGAATATGATGGCGGCAATGTGTACGATAGCAATGAATATGGTGAAGGTGAGGAAGAATATCCACGCACTCTTTTCAGACCGATCAGTGATGGTCCTGTTGTTTATCCGGATGATAGACGCTTGAATCGTCCACTACAATTTCCAACAATAACAACAACAACTACATCAACTACAACGACAACCACCACAAAGAAGCCAACAAGCAGACCGTTAGAGCAATCCAAAGTGAATATTCCACGCTGTGGCATGCCCGACATAGACGCCGCCAGTGGAGAACGCCTGTACCCCTGGATCTCACGCATAGCCTACGTTAATAAAAGTAAGTTTCGCATTTCAGTTGGACAATTATCTGTATTTCATGTTCGCACGCATTACAAGGCAACTTCACATAATTTCATTGACCACCTTCTGCATTTTCTTGGTCAAGACAACACCGAACAGAAAGACGAGCGTGCACTTTAAAAGCGACCAATTGCTTTCGCTCATTTGAAATCGACCATCTCTATTGGTTAGTGATGTAATGGAATTCGTCAGCTTCGTCATCAAAGTGGGTTTCTCTTCCTTGACCTCAGTTTTGATTTCAGCTTCGGTATCATTCATATTGAACTTACGGTATTGCTGTAATGAAAACAATGATGTAAAAGAAATTAGTGAAGAGAAACATGTAAGGATTAAAGTATGGACCGATAACGGTGAATTTCGAAACACCATATTTCAGTATGATAAGTAAAATATTACCGCTATGCTTTATTTAGATATAAATATCCCTTATATTGTATTTGAGCATATCCGACGAGTTCGATTAAAACCGTTTTGTGGTCCGGTTAGTCCGATTCCGCACTACCTACACCAATCTAAAGGAGCCACCATATGTACTAAGTTGCTGTAAAATAACAAAATTCTTCATGAAGTTATCGCTTACTCGAACCGATGACCAGATAGATAGGAATAAAAAATCAACTCATCTCATCTTCATGATCATTTTAATCTTTTTTTAATTATACTATCTGATCCTATATTCATATTCATATCAGTTACTTCAGGGTGTAACCAGTTAATAAAGCTACTTGTTGCATTAATGGTTTAAGCCTAATTATTTTCCTCTCAAAAATTCCGTTAAGTCGAATAGTATATAAACTGACGTTAAGCTGTTGATTGAAATCAACTATTCTAACATTTTTTTTTGCAGCCAGCAATGTCGTCAGCTATCGCTGTTCCGGTTCCGTTGTGAGTCAATCGCATATTCTCACCGCGGCGCATTGTGTCATAAATCTCGTGAGCGATCTGCAGCTGTGAGTACCCGAAGAACTTACTTCGTAATTACTAACTAGTTTACTATTTACTTTTTCAACAATAATTCCAAATTTACTCTCTAGCTCACATGTGCGCATCGGCGGTGTGGCGCTATCCCCAAATTGCACGGCCAGCAGTAGCGTCAATTGCTCAATTGCCTCGCGCATTTATCAAATCGCGGAAGTACGCGTACATCCTAACTACGATCAGCCGAAGTACGCCAATGATATAGCGTTGGTAAAAATTGTCGGCGAAGCCAGTGGTGAGTTTGTTTTTGTAATTTTATTTATGATATTTTTTTCAACAATTTTAATTTTTTTCAATTCATGTAAGCGCAGCTTACACACCAATTTGCTTACCACCAAATCTCTCGGTCTCTGTACGTGATCAGCTTATTGGCAGCCCCGGTATAGCGCTCGGCTGGACGGCAGATGTTGAAGGTCAGCGTTTTTAGTTCTTGTTTAGCTTATAGTCTATTTTTCGTTAAATTTTTATTATTTATTTTTTGTAAATTTAATTATTGTTTTTTTGATGTTCTGATGTGAAACTTCAATTTTGCATTGAACACAAAGTTAATCGAAATTCTTCAATAATAATTCCAGGCAACGACACAAGTAGTCCAAGAGTGCGTTATCTCAATTTACCGATCGTTAATACGACTGAGTGTGCAATTACCTATGCGAAATTCAGTGAAAATTTCAATGACCCGATCGTTATCACGCCTTCACAGTTGTGCGCTCAGGGTGGACCAATGAATGATGTTTGTAGAGGTAAGTGCTTTGAAAGTGTTCAATATCACATAGTCTCTGCTCTCAAGTGAGATCGGAACAAAATTTAAGACTAGCCTGGCAAACAATTAGCTTCTCATGAGTATGATAATAGATAAAATTGAAATAAATAAACGGAATGGAAAGGATCAAGATATGTACTAGTATATGAATATCAGCCCAAGAACTAGTCATCCAAAAGTAATCTGCTTCTCTGAAAATCTCTAACCTATTTCCTCAACAATATTATATATGAATTTAATTTATAATAATTACTCTTATATATATGTATATCTGATTTCTAATTTAGGTGACAGTGGTGGTCCGTTTATGGATGATGGTTCTTCAGGCCTCATAAATACAAGTGGTCGTCATACTCTATTGGGTATTGTGGCTTTCGGACCAACAAAGTGTGGAATGTCTAATATACCGGGAGTGTATACGCGTGTTAGCTCCTACTTAGGCTGGATCATAGAAAGTATTAGTTTAAGTTAGCTTCGTTTCCTAATTATATTTAATGTATAATTAAGTGCTTTTATTCATAGCTACGTAATTTGTTTATAAAACGTTTTATTATAGTGTTAAATATTAAGAAGTGAATAAATATTTATTTTAGTTTTAGTAAATGTGTGGTCTATTTTTTCTTTTCTCTATATTCTATTATAATTCGTTTCGTGTGAAACTTTAAATGCGTTTTTCTCAAAATCCTTTTTTTGAAATTGTGACAACTGTAATTCGAAAACCGCTCAGTAGATTTTAAGGCAGTAGTCTGCTTTAGAAGCCGAAAAAAAGCGTTTTTAAGCAATTTTTTTTAAATGGAAGGAAATGATTGCGGTAAACGGAATTTTAAGACGATAGTGTACTATATTAAGGCTTAAAAAAAAATATTTATTATTAAAAAATATTGAAATTTTTTCAAAGTTGTAAGTATTTTTCTGGAACGCCTGGAGTCTGCACTTGTAAATCGGTGCCGGTGATGGAGGTCGTGCGATGCATCTGAAACAGTCGAACCAAATTTTTTTTCAATTTTTATAAGTTTCTTTTCTTTATGAACTAAAAAAATACCGAAGAAGTTACAAAATTCCAAATTTTTTCGAAGTTTGAAAAAAAAAATCACTTTTTTAAGAAAAAAATTGACTTTAAGTTGCAAAACAAGTAGTTTAAATAATACTTTTGTCCAACTTTTTTAGTTCAAATAGAAGATAATTTAATACTGAAGTTAGATCACTTTGGTTTTTTTCGATCGGACGTATATTCTTTTTGCTATCGCCCGCACCGTTTTCTAACACTTGTGTAAATGAATACTCAAGAAAACGCGCTTTAAAGTCTGCCTGAGCATTCGCACCTGCTCGACGCTCGGCCACTAAAACTGCTCAAGCTTCGAAAATATGTCGAATTGATCTCTGGAATTTTAAAGACATATTCTCGGATAGTTTTGGAAGAGATTTAAAACAAAACAAAAAAATTGTTATTTTGAAGCCTGTAAAGCAGACTACTGCCTTAATGAAATTTATATAGCTTTTAGAATACATAATAATCCTGAGCCCGGTAGATTTCGATTTTCAAGACCAGTTGATTGTGTCCCGGAAATCTAGAAAAAAATTTCGTCAGGTCGCCATTTTGTTAATTAAAAAAAGAAACCAAAAAGCTTTGATCAGGCCCAGGATTATCTCTTTGTAAAACTAAACCGCAAATACATTTTTTTGGAACTGTGTGTTGACCCAGCTATAACTTTGGAAATTATAATTTTTTTTTTTCAAATTTTCATGACTTCAAGTTAAAACATTGTGTAATAATGTCATATTATTACTTTTGTAAAATAACATGATTTAATAGCAAAAAAATACTTAAAATTCTCTTTTTTCAATGTGCATACAAGCTTAGCGCTTCTTTCTACTAGAGAATAGAGAGATTTCAGAATTCAATAAAAATCGTGAGTTCTTCTATCAGCTGTTTCCGGCATTCAATAAGCCATAAACCGTTACAAAAAACTTTCATAAGTTCTTAAATTCTGTGATTACTCACTTAAAAGTTCCGAAACATGTGAAGTGGTATTTCCTTTCACTGAATACTACTATCTCTATTCAGACTTTAATCTAATGCTCTCTTTTTACTAAGAATAAGCTCTTGTATAGATTATTTTTTTGTTTACCAAATCAACGCTCAGTTGTTGTTATCGCGCTAAGCCGCGTCTAACAGCCGGGAAGCACCACATAAACAAGTCTAAACGGAAATACGTATGTATATTGAATAGAGGTATGAGTTGGTAAATATATATATAAAGGCAAATGATAGATTCAAAGAGATACAAGTTTAAACAACAACACTTGTTGAAAAGAGCTTCTAAATTAAAGAGCGTTGCTAGCATCTGAGTAAGTGATAACTTATTAGTCTCGAGCAAAACACTAGTCAAATAGCAACGTATCGGTAGTGCGCATCATAGACTTCTGCAGATAGTATAGCAACCTTTTACGTATATAACATACTATATAAATAAAACAATTTTGGATTTTCGTAAACGCTATAGAAAATAAACTCGCGTGAGATTCTTGTTAAGGATCGATACCTAGTACTTATCACGTAAACTTGAACTTGACTGTGAATGATGGAAATCCGGTTGAATTTTTACTTATTTTTAACGTCTTTGTCAACGTGTTTGCTACATTTCGCTACAGCTGGTGAGTGAAAAATTCACGCTTCATATAAATAATTTCATATAAAGTGTTGAAGAAATGGAAATATTTAATTTCGCTATTTACTTTTATTTATATACATATGTATGTACTTACATGTAATTTATATTTTCTTATCAGTTTTGCTTTTAAATATGTACATATGTAAATCAAGTTAAAATTTATAAAAAAAATAAAATAAACATATTTACATTTTTTGTTATTATTTACATATTCACATTGTGCAATAAATACATAATACAAACGTAATAATGTGTCGCAAAAGTAAATTATTGAAACAAATACTTTTTTTATACTCTCGCAACAAAGTTGCTAAGAGAGTATTATAGTTTTGTTCACATAACGGTTGTTAGTAACACCCAAACTAAACTATTTAGATATAGAGTTATGTATACCAAAGTGATCACGGTGTAGTTCAAATTCGGATGTCTGTCTGTCCGTCCGTCCGTTTGTGAAATCGGATTATAACCACGCTCTCCTCCCATACAAAGATTATGTTGAAAACTACTAAAAATGCTTTAATCCAGTAAGGGAAACTACTCGACCAATATCAATGAAATTTGGTTTGTAATATTTTCCTTGCATCCCAATAATATGTGGTGAAAATAGGCCAAATCAGTTCACAACCACGAACTTTAAAGTCGATCGGAATTGTTTACTTTACAATATATAAAGTAAGCAGTAGTGAGATTTCGGAACAGAACTTTGCATAAATACTGGTTATATAGTGTGGCAGCCCCTTTCTAAAAATCGCCGAAATGGGACCATAGGTTTTCTAGGCCCCATATATCGAACATGAGGACCTCAGTGCTTCTAATCATTTTTTTCCGAAAATATTGGTAAATCTAACAGGTATTTCGAATAAATTTGTAGGGAATATTTTTCTTCAAATAATATGTCTCCATGCAAAAAATGGGTGAAATCGGGTCATAACTTCCACTAGCTTCCATATACCTAATATTAGGGTTTCCAACTTTCAATGGACTTTATACCATATATATGACGAATATGTAGGTCAAATTGTGTATTATATAATATTAATAAAATTAAATAAATAAATAGCGAGAGTATAAAATGTTCGGTCACAACCGAAATTAGCCCTTCCTTACTTGTTTTACTTATCATTCTACTTAATAAGTATTAAAGAGCTCATTGCCAATGCTGATACTTAATTCTGAGAAATCTGAAATCAAATAACATTGAACGGATTTTTTTTTTTTAATATATGTACAGTTGAACTTTCATAACTCAAACGTCATCAACTTCAAGTTATCCATAACCCGAACTCTTGAATTGTCAATAGAGGTAAATTTTCATACAAATTTCTTTCCACAAATCGAACTTTTCGACCAGGGCATAATATAAAATTTTACTATCGAGGCAGAATTTTGTAAAGAGTTCCTCTATATCGTGAGAAGGCAAACAAAAAATATGATATTACACTCATGGATTGCATAAATCGTGTAACAAAGGCATGGGATACAGACGTCAAGAGCCAAACAATAGCAAACTGCAACAAATAAAATTACATAAGACAGTTGTAACGTTTTTACATTATTATTATGTATTATGCGAAGTAAATAAATAAAACTTGGTATAAATTTATATTGTATAGCTTTTTGTAAAATTGTTTAAAAACATCTATAACTCGAAGTCTCTCTAACTTGATTTTTTTTTGTTGATTTTGGTGATTCGAGTTAGGGAAGTTCAACTGTATAATCTATATATAATATATATTATTTAATATTCAGTATATAATTTGCTGTTTACTTTGCATAATCTCAATTTGCAAAATACAATTTCAAAAGAAATGGAATATATAAGTACATATGTATTTATTTTTGTATGTACTATAGAGTTTCATCATACAGCATTTCTATTATGTATAACAAAATTAGTGTAAATATTTAATATACAGTTTAATAAACAAAAGTAAAGTTATAAATTAATAAAAATCCGTAATAAATACATTCGTAAATCATATGAATCAAATCGAGAGCTCTGGGATAATGTCTAAGTGACTCTACTCCTTCGATGGCAATTGGTTTAAATTTTTACGAGTTCGCATTTGAATTTCTAATGAGCCACGCCCATTTTCTCCGAAAATCTTTGGCAACCACCGAGTATAACGTGAAAGAGTATACTCATATCATATTGGCAGACCGAAAAATTTGAGTCAAAGAGGTGTTTATGACTTTCACGAAGACCTATCTCTCAAACTATCAGAAAATGTATTTAATTTAACGGTTTTAGAAACGTTTTTTGTAGGCTAAGTAGTTCACAAAACTGCTTCGTAAAGTGTCATAATCAATATTTATCAATATCGAATAATTTGAAAGTATACGCCTTGACTTTCCCATAATTTTAATAAACGTTATGTATTATAGGTACATACGGGTATCACAACTATTTACTTTTTTTAATATTATTATTTACTCTATAAGGCCCTTTATATTTGCTTATATTTACATATTTATTTATTTTTTTAATTTTCAGCAAAAAACGGTACGCCATGCGTTACGCCAAATCGGGTGTCAGCCACTTGTATTTACTTGGAAGAATGTCGTTTCCTCTACGAATTGGTACTAGATCCAAATCTCTCGAAAAACGATCGTAGTTATTTGCGTAGCAGTCAGTGTGGTTATAAGAATGGCACAGTGTTGGTAAGCAAAATCGCGCAGAATCAGAGTTTTTCTGTTCAATTATTACATATTCAAAAACTAACATGCAATCCCACAGATATGTTGTGCCCCGGATTATATTAATCTAAGCGCTACTACAACTCCACCGCCAGCACATGAAGACAAACCCATGATCTTTCCAGAGTCCATTGTTTCAAAGCCAAGCCCAACCACAGTCGCCAGCGTTAACATTAAGGCCAATAATTCACATTTACTACCAAATTTTCCGCAATGCGGTAATATGCTTGACCACCGTATTTATGGTGGAGTCGAAACGGAGTTGGATGAATTTCCGTGGCTGGCACTATTTGAATACACAAACCGTAAGTGGACCTATAATATAAAATCTAGATTCATACCAATTTTTAAATTATTACTTTTCATCCTTTTTTAGGGAATGGTGTGACTGGGCATTATTGTGGCGGAGCATTAATCAACGATCGATATGTTTTAACAGCGGCACATTGCGTCTTTGATAAAGATATTCCAGCTGGTTGGCGTTTAACGGCCATACGCTTAGGCGAGTGGGATACACGCACTGATCCCGACTGCTCACATGACTTTTGTGCGCCCAAATATCGAAATACCTACATTGAACGGTTCACAACACATCCGAATTATAGAAAGCAGAATGACCCGAATGACATTGCTTTGGTGCGTCTAACAGAAACGGTTCCGTATAGTGATTTTGTTAAACCAATTTGCTTACCGAGAACACCTACGCTGCGTAATGAGACTTTTCTGAATGTCGTAATGGATGTGGCCGGTTGGGGTAAAACGGAGAAAACCAAAAATAATCCAGTTAAATTGAAAACCGCCATTAAGGTGAAAGACATGAGTGTGTGTGTACAAAAATATTCCCTTTTAAATATACAGTTGGAAGAGTCACAATTGTGCGCGGGTGGTGAAGCCGGTAATGATTCCTGTAACGGCGATTCGGGTGGTCCACTAATGTATCAAGATATTGTAAATGGCAAACCGGTTTATTTTGTGGCGGGTATAGTTTCGTTTGGACCGAGCATATGCGGTGTGAGCGGTTGGCCGGCGATTTACACAAGAGTTGGCGCATTTATAGACTGGATTGAGAGCAATATAGCACCATAGGCTGATTGGAGTAACAATTTTCAATGTGGTAGAAATTATTAATGTACTGCAAGCATAACTGTGAATGTCGTTAGTCAATAGAAAAATTACAGAAATAAAGTTAAGGAATTATAATGCTAGATGTTTCAAATAGACCTTGAATTTATGAATATAAATTAAATAGGTTGTGTGGGACATATGAGACCCAGCACTATATTTATGGTGTGAATATGTTATACTATAGGAGTTGTTCCAAGTATACACTAAAACGGATGGCAAATATAGTTATGTATGTCTATTTTCAATATATGGCATTTCTGAGGAGAAATGTTGGCTCATATTTTCTACTCTCGCGACGGTGGAACTTCTCTAACTCGAATTCCCATAATTCACAAAAAAACTTCAAGTTCGAGAGACTTCGAGTTATGGAAATTTTCAATAAAACATAAATTTTTCAAAAAGCTGTAAAATATAGATTTATACACAGTTTTATTTATTTACTTCGCTTAAAGTTTTATGTACATACGTAAAAAGACGTATTCTGTAATTTTGTTTGTTGCAGTTTGCTATTGTTTGACTCTTGACGTCTGTCTCCCATGCTTTTGTTACATGATTTATGAAATCCATTAGAGTAATATCATATTTTTTATTCTCCTCCTCCTCGATATAGAGGACTCTTATAAAATTGTGCCTCAATAGTAAAATTTAAAATTTTGTATTATGCCCTGGTTCGATTTATGAAGCACTTCGAGTTAAGGAAGTTTAAGGAAGGAATTTTGTATGAAATTTGATTTCTAAACGCTATTGCCAACACAAAAGTTCGAGTTATTGAGATCTTCGAGTTATAGACGTTCGAGTTATTAAAGTTCCACTGTATATAGTTCTGTTCACAAAACGGTTGTTTGTAACACATAAATTGGTGAAATTTGGTACACGTATTCCTTGGTTTCATAGACCATTGCCAGGTCCCCAAAATGGTTACCAAAGGTATATAAAACAAATTTACTAGACATAAAAATTGGTGATATCAGATAATAACCCCACCCACCTCTCATACAAAGGTTATGTTGAAAACTACTAAAAGTACTTTAACTCACTTACGAAAAACGTAAGAAGCAATAGATTTGGTAGTAAAGAGGGTATAGGGAGGTTTCACTCATGTTGGTTTAAAAACTGGACAATCGGCGCGACACCGCCTAAAATTTTACATTAGGCACTACTATTACAGGCCTACGGATAATGTTTTACCGTAAATTTCGATAATATTCTCAGATATTTTATAGAAATTCAGAGTGAATCTTTTTCTTTTAATATGGTGGTTTTGAGCAAAAAATTTGTTTTTCAAATACTCAGTGGGGTTTGTTAAAAAAGGCAGAAACTAAAGAAAAATCAACTTCTTCATAAGTTGCGAAAAGAAATACGCCTAATTTTACTTCGAAAACGTTTAACTTTCTAAGAAGAGCCATTATCTCATATTTTCGGATGAAAATAAATTCATTTACGAAAGTTTTTTTTTATTTCATTCGAAAAAGTTGAGTTGAGAAATATTGTTGACAATCTAGAATGGTATTTACGGCATCCGGTCTGCAAAAAACATGGGTACAAAGCCAAAATGTCGAAGTTCTTGAGTGGTCGCCATACTTCCCAGACCTAAATATTATAGATAATGTCTGGAGATGGTTGGTTAGAAAGGTTTATGGTATTGATAAGCAATATACCACCAAAACGGAATTATTACACTAGATTTTATTTAAAAACTATATGGTTCTCTCCCCAAAAAAAATTATGAAGTTCTTGTCAACAGAGGTGGCATAACCAATTACTAACTTATGTTAAAATATTATGTTAATTATAAATGAAAAATGTTAAGTTTGATTTTTCATATGACATAAATGGTAAAAATTAAGTCAGCGACTCCTACGCTATCCTGATGACCCAATATTTGTTTGCCAATTTGTATACTGTTCTGCTTTCTAATTCATTAAAATATTATAAAGAATCGTATTGTGTTATTGTGTATCTCTAACCAAAAACACTATGGATAATATTGGTATCAACCAAGCATGTCTGGTGAGGCCCTATCCTGATGACGCGTGGTATATACTGTAAGAAATAAAAAAAGATTTTAAAGAAAACGGCACATGCATCCCACTGAATTTACGGGCATAATATATTATTATAAATACGTCCAGACAGATTTAATGGTATCTATACAGTATTTGTTCCAAAATCGGTAAGGTAAAAAAACTATAAATTTGGTAACACTTCTCAAAATTATTTGGCGATGATTTTCTGCAGCTGGAATAAGAACAAGTCGTATTATAGATTTGATGGAATTAAAACGGTTACAACTGTTGAAGTATAACAAAAAATGTTAGACTAATATTTCAGAAATAAATCTTCAAAATAACGGTCGGCATGCGCAAAGATCTAGTGGAAAGAAATAAGAGTTTTATTGGATGTGTATAGTCCACATTTGAAACCATACATAGAGAAACGCCTGATATGAGTCAATTGCAAATATTCTTGTTTTACTAAAATATAACAATGTTATGTAGTTTTTAGAGCGTGATCAATTTGCATTTACAATTAAAATTTAAGCCCGCAAAAACTTTAAAGCATTCTACAAAATTGCTGATTAGAATACCTTAACTCATATTTATATATAAACTAATTAAGAGAAATCAGCTGTGTGCATGCTCTTTCAGCAGCAGAATCAAGCGAACGCTATGCCAACGCAAAAAAAAAAAACAAAAACAATAAAATAAAGGCATATACATAGTAACACTAGTATTAAACGCCATTTCGTGAGAAGCTTAGCAAATCTGCGCTTAAATGCCGGATTGCTGCGAAAGCACTGTTCCATCCGAGACAAGTTTAATAAATATTGCTCAGAGGAGATTTCAGCGTAGACCAGCCGAAAGCATCTTCTCAAGTTCTCAGTTGTCTTTGCGATGTGAAACGACACTTGTCGTAATCTCAGTTATAAGAAAGCGCAAAGGTGATTTTCGCTATATAACTCGCTGAATATTCGGCCGCCGGGTAACAATAAAAATATTCAAGCGCAAAAGATTTCTACGGATTTGATTATTAATTGTGAATTAATTAATTAATTAATGCAAATTATAAACTCGTTGTGAACATTTGACGTCGAAACAATAATTTCAACTGAGTTACACGTTTTTAATTGCAACAAAAATAGAAACACAAAAATACAAAGAAATTCAGAGTGATATTCGCAGTGAAATAAAAATTGAAATTAATAAAGTCATTTCTATTTTGAGTACATTGACTTTTTTTGTGTGAAATTTGAATTGATTAAAACTGTAGGTTGCACAAAGTATCAAAAAAAAAATAAACAATAATAAAATATAACGAAAATCCATAAAAAAGTGTGCGCTTAAATACAAAAACTATAGTTAAATGCAAGTACATACAATACATATGTATGTATGTATAATTTAATAACGCAAATAAAATAAAAAAGAACAAAATAACAACAAAGCCAGTAGTTATTTTTATATACTAGCAGGGACAAGCACCATTGTACACTATGTTAAAACCGGTGTTAATTAGCGTCTTCTGCTTTTGTGCTTTTTTGTGCGGTTCAGCCTCTGCACGTAAGTCATACATATACATATATATATTCCGTGTCGGTGTCTGAATCATTTAATAATTGTGTATTTACATATGTACATATTTCATACTTAAGGATGTCGCATTAAAATTTTATAAAATCCCAACTGGTTACAAGTTAAACCCTTACATTCGCATATAACTAAATGTATAAACTTTTGTTTATGAATCATAAAGTAATTTTTATAGAAAAAACCATTAAATCATGACATTTTATTGACGAAAATTTGTAGTGATGCACTTATTTAATAACACACACACATTTATGCATATCAATTTAGGGATGTACAAAAGATTTGCGAGTACTTAATAATCTGATATAAGACTTAAAAATACTAAATAGTGATACTATTTTAAAAAATATATTTTTTCAATTAACTCTTATTAATACAGTGGAACTTCCATAACTCGAACTTCTCAAACTCGAAGTTCTCCATAAATCGAACTCTTGAATTGGCAATAGAAGTAAAATTTCATACAAATTACCTTCCATAACTCGGAAGTTTCTCTAACTCGAAGTTATGGTGATTGGAGTTAGAGAAGTTCAACTGTATTTATAAAAATATTTTTTTGAAAATAATTTTTAATAATATTTTTAAAAATATATATTTTTTAATTAAATTTTAGTAATACATATTTTTAAATGTAGATTTTTTTAAATTAATTTTTATTAGTATTTTAAAAAAATTATAAATTTTTAATAACTACTAATCATATTTATTACATTTTGTTTAATTATTCAAATTAATAGTAAACAAAATTATTGTTTAAATATGTAATATGAAATAGTATACATATAATTAAATCTAATATAAACATTAGAAAAATATATTTTTTGCTTTTAATTGAAAAAGATTTTATATAAATCCCAATTTAATCCAAAAATAACACATAGAAACTTGGCAAAAATATTTTCAATAAAATGATTGAATTTAAAAATTTATTTAAAAATTTAATGAATTAAGCATTTAGTTTATAAAGTTCATAAAAACAAATTTTTTTATATATAAGTACAATAAAGTATTAGTTACTGAACTTAAAAGTCTTAGAACGCTTCTTACGGCAGTAGTCTGCTTAAAAAAAACGATTTTTTTGTTTTGTTTTAAATCTCTTCCTAAACTATCCAAGAATATGTCTTTAAAATTCCAGAGGCTAATTCGACATATTTTCGAAGCTAGAGCAGTTTTAGTGGCCGAGCGTCGAGCAGGTGCGAAGGCTCAGGCAGACCTTTAAAGCGCGTTTTCTCGAGTTTTCATTTTCACAAGTGTTAGAAAACGGTGCCGGCGATAGCAAAAAGAATATATGTCCGAGCAAAAAAATCCAAAGTGATCTAGCTTCAGTATTAATTTATCTTATATTTGAACTAAAAAGGTTGGACAAAAGTATTATTTAAACTACTTGTTTTGCAACTTAAAGTCAATTTTTTTCTTAAAACAGTGAATCTCCGAAAAAATTGGAATTTTATAACTTCTTCGGTATTTTTTTAGTTTATAAAGAAAATAAACTTATAAAAATTAAAAAAAAAATTTGGTTCGACTGTTTCAGATGTATCGCACGACCTCCATCACCGCCACCGATTTACAAGTGCAGACTCCAGGCGTTCCAGAAAAATACTTACAACTTTGAAAAAATTTCAATATTTTTTTATTAAAAAATAAATATTGTTTTTTAAGCCTTGCACTATATGTACACTATCGTCTTAAAATTCCGTTTACCGCAATCATTTTCTTCCCTTTCAAAAAAAAATTGCTAAAAAAACGATTTTTTCGGCTTCTAAAGCAGATACGGCCTTAAAATTAATATGAAGTCAATCCAAGACATAGCCTCCCTTTACATTCCCTACCTGCATAAAATATTTAAAAAAAAATCGCGACAATTTAAGCATCACCCTAGTATTTAATTATACATATATAACAGCATTTTGTCACAAAAATGACTTAATGCAAGCAATTAATCAAACTCAAGCACACAAAATCATCTTTACAGTCACAAGTTCTCGTCAAACGCATTTTTTGTTTATTCATAATTTGAACATCATATACATATATATAAATATATAGATTTTTACATTTTAACACATTTACATATACACAATAGTACATAGCACAAAACAGTAATGCATACATTTCGCACATATTATTGCTTCGCATGTCACATTTACTTGCGGGTATTTCCCAAAATTTTCAGTCTTGCTTGTTCACTTTCTGGTTTTTTTGAGATTTAACTGTCAGCGACCGCTTAAATATTTCTAAAAATCTATGTATTTGCTTAAATCATCGACACCTAATTACAATATTATATTTACAAGCGTAAATCCATATAACAATTAAAAAAAAAACTTTCGAGCAAAAAATTTTGTTTTAGAAAATTTAGCTTCCACAAACTAGCGTCATACTTGTAGTTACAAATTATAAATTATATTTCTTTAAAAACTCGCGTGTTTAAATCTCACCTATTAAAGCTTTATTTCTCGCGTATAAACAAGCATATAGATATACATATATACATACATACATTCGATGAAGTTATTTTCAACACCAAGTTATGATATAATCACCGCTATTCGATGTTAATGTTACGAGTTTCAATTGATTAGTTAAACTTTAGTGGTGTTAGTGTGAGCTTCCGAAGTTTTGTTTGATAACAATCTTTAATTGTGTTATTAGTTAATTTGTTGAATTTATTAAAATACTCATAGCACACTTTGCTGTTGTTGTTTTTGTAATAAAAATACATATAATTTTTATAAATAAGCGGGGATTTCTTTTTCTTGACAAAGTGTTTACATTGAGTAGAACAGATGACAGCATTTGTTTACGCTCTTTAACCTCAAAGTTATACCGAATAGATTGTGATTTCAAGAATATGTTAGCGTATGAAATCTCTTAGTTCCAGAAATTGGGTTGTAATTAGCGACTAGGTGCAGTTTTATGCTGAAAATTACTGTCAACTGATATTTATGCCTTTCATAATCTATAGTTTAAGTAACGGGTTCTTATTAAACTTGTTAGTACCCAGCATATCATTTGAACCTTATATTAATTACCAGAGAGCTCTGCTCTTTATGTTGAAATGTTGAAATTCTCAAAGTCGCATTGACAAAACCATACAAAAGTGGATAAGCATCCATTTCTTACTATCATACTGAGCTTAGAGTTCTGAAATAGTGTACGTATAAGTTTTCATGAAAACCTTTCAAGGCACTATACTTTCGGATACATACGATTTCATTGGTAGAAGTTACTTATAAACCCTAGACTGGCTTAAAGATTGCGTTGGTTCCCGCAAAGTACTCGTTGTTTGATAAATTGCATAAACTGTGTAGTATTTTCTGAAATGTTCTCTTGAGTTATGCGAAATTACCGGATTTGAACTGAAAAGTCGTTAAATTGACTTTGTTCTCGTCGTTCAATCGATACAATACCGCACAGTAATATTGTTTATTGATTATTTTACCGTGTTCGAGGCAGTCGTTGAAAATCGATTCAAAGTGATCCCAAAAATTTTTGGCTAAAACTGTTATGTTTTCGAGCTCTTCGAGACTTGAACCGTGCAACAAACATTCATTGGACCGCTGAATGGAATCAAGTGTGTAATGTTGTATGTACGTTTCATACATTATGACAAATCGTCGCAAAAACTTGGTGTTTTCCAAACAGGAAACAATTAAAAAAAAAACCTAGGAGATCCATTTCCATTATAAACCATAATAACAAAACCAATGTCTTCCTGAAGGCATTAACCTGAGAACGGTTGAATGCAATGACATGAAACTTTGACAGTATTCAAGTTAAGCTTGGTACTCTAAGATAAGTATAGGGATTTTTTGTTTGTGACGAAATCTCACGGTAAGGTCAAAGATTTTTTGATCTCTGAATAAGATTGCGTGTATTAGGGTACGTCTATTGGATTTTCGTAAAAAAAAAAAATTATCAAAATTTCTATAACACAGTATTGTAGTTCACCTATGTCTTCAATACATTCTACGATATTATTAAAAATAATAGCATATATACCATATCAAGTATTAACTTTTACCTAGAAATATTCTTTTGTTGAAGATTTCGGTATTTTTCATTTCAACAATTTGCATGCAAGAAACCAAATCTTCTTGTTCTGCCAAAATAAAATAATGACAGCGACTAATTATTGTCATTTGTTATTTGCAAACGAGCCATGTTCAATAGTAAACCAGTTTCTTAACTGAAAGTGGGAAATATTTGTGGATTTCAAAGAATTCTCTGTACATACATGCATACTAAACACATGAAAAGTAAACAAACGCAATAACACACATACAAACATACAAACATACACACAAATTCATTAACTCGGTGTTGGCTAATCTTTCCAGTTCATATGTATGAAAAAAACACAACACGCTTCTTCTCATCCAACTAAATTAATCAAGTATGTATAGAAGCTAAGTAAATTTATTTTGATATTAATTTTATTGGTTTTAATTTATTGACAGAATTCTATTTTCCCAATGAGTATGCCGATGTGCCCAACTTTGGACGCTGCATCACGCCAAATCGTGAGCGTGCGCTATGCCTCATACTCGACGACTGTAAATATCTGTTCAATTTGCTGCTGAAAGCACCGCTTCTCGATTCAGATCGTCTGTATTTGAGTCGGAGTCAGTGCGGTTATCAGAATGGCAAAGTGTTGGTAAGGATGAGATTTTGATTTTGTGAGCGCTTTTTATACCCAAGGCTATTACGTATTCATATGTATAATGCTCTTAAGCTTTTTTTCCAAAAAATACAGCAAATAATCATATTTCCTAGAAATAAAAGTATAAATAAATTATATTCTATCATATACTTTTAGCTGTATCGAGTCTTAGTAAAGCTTTTTTACTTAATATTCCAATAAAAGCTCTATAAGCATTGAAAGAGTACTAGATTCTAATTTGCGTGCTTGAAGAACTCAATATGTGATCTACATATTTCGTAAAAAAATGATTCACCAGTTTATCTTCACCGTTAAAATCGTGCAATAAATTGGGTATAAAACTTCTTCTCACACATTATTTATACTATACATATCTATATTATAAACTTAACTTCCCGAACTTCACAGATTTGTTGTCCCGATCGTTATCGAGAGGTTATTAACATACCCTCGATACAACCCACCACCACACCGCCACCGGTTGCGCCGAGTAATCTCTTGCCACAGCCTGGTCAATGCGGCAATGTGCTGTCCAATCGTATTTATGGCGGCAATGTTACGAAAATCGATGAATTTCCATGGATGGCGCTGATAGAATACACAAAGCGTAGGTTTAACGTGAATATATACTAAAAACAATACTTAAAAATTCCTCGATATTCCTCACAGCTACCGGCAACAAAGGACACCATTGTGGCGGTTCGCTTATCAATTCACGTTACGTCATCACAGCATCGCATTGCGTAAATGGCCCAGCAATACCCGTCGACTGGAGATTGAGTGGCGTACGATTGGGAGAATGGGATACGACTACCAACCCGGATTGTGAAGTTGATGTGCGTGGTGAAAAGGATTGTGCGCCACCTTATATGGATGTGGTCGTGGAAAAGACAATTCCACACCCGGAGTATGTACCAAACTCGAAAAGTCAAGTTAACGATCTAGCACTGTTGCGTCTCAATCGAAATGTGCAGTATACAGATTTTATTCGACCCATTTGCTTGCCGATAAGCGCCAATCTAAGGACGACTACATTCGATGGTATTGTTATGGATGTTGCGGGTTGGGGTAAGACGGAAAGCGAATCGGTTAGTACGTTGAAATTGAAAGCCGAAGTTGCCGGTGTACCGTTGAACAAGTGTTATGACCGTTATGCTACGGAAAATATATTATTGGAGTCTTCACAAATGTGCGCTGGCGGCAAAGCGGGTGTGGATTCATGTCGTGGCGACTCTGGTGGTCCATTGATCAGTTTGGATAATACCAAGAAAGCATTGTCATACTACTTCTTAGCGGGCGTCGTTTCATTTGGACCAACACCGTGTGGCTTGGACGGTTGGCCGGGTGTTTACACAAGAGTTGGCAACTTTATAGATTGGATTCAAGGAACAATTCAACCTTAGACTGCATAATTTTGAATATTATTGATAAGGTTTTATAATATTGATGATATATTTTAATTAAATGCATATATACTCATATGTATACACATGTATACCTACTCAAATAAATAAAATTTGTATGTATTTATCGAGATACATTTGTTTAATACATTTTAAGAGTCTAAGATTGTGTATAGGTAGTTTAAGTCTAATCTCAAATCTTAAGCGGCCAGAGAGTTGTAAGAAATCCGACCTTATATGTTCGCCTGGTTGCATTAGAACGCAGTAGGGAAGCTACAGACTTCCGTTCGGACACCTACACTATGAGGCTCGTATGTTAACAGTTTCTGTTGGGATCTTTCTACAAAAACCATCCCTGCAATTACTTGCTAAAAGCCGAGTAGTCTCCCAGAGCCCTCAAGAGTACCTTCCTGAAATACGTCGACAATTTACAGAATTATACCCACTGAACTTCGAACGCGACAGACACAAGAAGCACAGAAGAACTATTAACATAACACCTTCATTGACTCCCTCCCCGCGTACTTGGAGTCAAATCATCAACAATTGCAGATACCGAGCTCGAGATGCCTCTCTAAACTTGAGTAACTCTCGCGCAACTTCGCTGTAGATAGTTAAACTAAAACCTATCTTAAACTGCTATCTATCCAGACTGGACACCGACATACCTAATATTTGCCCGGCATGCAAAGAGTCTTCGTATGACACTAACCACCTCTTTATATGCCAAATTAACCCCTCGCCAACCCTTTCACTTTGGTCCGTCCCCATCGAAACAACTCGTTTCCTGGGCCTCCCGGGGCTTACCTCTACTCAGAACTCTATTTTCTATTTATTTGATTGTACTTTGGTTACCGTTACTCTGACTATGTTTTCTACTCACTATCTTTCTACTGTATCACTCTATAAACACAATTTTAAAAATTTTGGCGCATTTTTGAATTCTAGAGTACCACCATCCTAATGGAACGATGGGGAAACTCACTTTCGGCCACTGCATCACGCCAAACGGTCGGCCCGGTTCCTGTGTAATATTGCAGCATTGCAAAAAACTATACACTTTGCTGATAAATCAACCGTTGCATGATGTGAATAGACTTTACTTGAGTCAGAGCCAATGTGGATATCTTAATGGCAAAGTGCTGGTGAGTCAAAACCGGTGAGTGAAAACCGCGAAAATTTAAATAATATTTAAGAATTTTCGCAGATTTGCTGTCCAGATCAAAACACTACACCGCTTATACTGACACAAGTCGCTGTGAAGCCCATCAAATCGGGTCCAGGCTTCAAGAAAGCCGTACTTTTAGATAAGATGCCGATGGAATCCACAAAATCGAGAAAGCTACCACGTCCCAGCAAATGCGGACAAATGACGTCAAGTCGAATTTATGGTGGCAACACCACAAAGATCGATGAATATCCTTGGATGGCCTTAATAGAATACACAAAACGTAAGAGCTGCCGCTGTTGTTTTTTTTTTAATTTCCAATGAAAGTAATAATATTTAGTACAAGCAACTCATTTGAATTACTAATATGCCTTGCAGCATTTGGTCGTATTGGCCATCACTGTGGTGGCTCGCTCATCAGTTCGCGTTACATTGTCACCGCATCACATTGTGTCAACGGCAAGGCTTTACCCAATGACTGGCTGATCTCCGCAGTACGTTTGGGTGAATGGGACACGACAACAAATCCGGATTGCGAAGTGGATGTACGCGGTGAGAAGGACTGTGCGCCAATGCACATTGACGTGCCCGTGGAAAACGCCATACCCCATCCACGATATGATCCGAATTCGATGAATCAAGTGAACGACATCGCACTCTTGCGTTTAAAGAACGCTGTCACATTCACCGATTTCATACGACCCATATGCTTGCCGTTGAATAATAACTTACGTACCGCCACCTTTGATGACATCATCATGGACGTGGCCGGTTGGGGTAAAACCGAATCGAAATCTAGCAGTAATGTTAAATTGAAAGCCGAACTAGTTGGCGTGCCATTGGAGAATTGTCGTCATGTTTATCGTCCGCAAAGTATTTTACTCGAGGCCACACAAATGTGTGCTGGTGGCAAGAAAGGTGTCGATTCGTGTCGCGGTGATTCCGGTGGTCCACTCATCGGACTGGGCACGACGGGCCGTGGACGTACATATTATTTTTTGATTGGCATCGTTTCGTTTGGACCAGCATCATGCGGTTTAGAAGGTTGGCCAGGTGTTTATACACGAGTTGGACACTTTGTTGACTGGATACAAGCAACTATTGAGTCTTAAGTTTGCACCAAAGAAGTGCAGACACCATTTACATTTACATTAATTAATAAGTATGAAGTGTGTCACTGAAGTGTAATCCGCTTATACACACATATATATGTACATATAGCATTATATAGAGCAGTAAGCAGATGCGCATTATGGCTCCTGGCCTGGCTAGCTTATAGTTGGCGAGTTCTTTTCAGTTTAGGAAAACTACCTGGGCTTTATTACATTTCTTTTAACAATTAGACTAATGGTTTGTACGTATTTTAGAGTTTAGCCTGAAAAGGTGAGAAAGTAATGTCAAATTGTACAGCTGTAGGTATACATAGAAGTACGTTATTCACTATGCAAATGACAATAAGGTTGTGCGAAATCAGTAATTAGTTGACTTCTAGGAATATGAGGTATGCATTTAGAAACTTATGAGTTCTTATTTAGATTAAGCTGCAAATAAATGTATTTTGTGTTGCCAGTTTACTCACACCACTAAAATTGCTTAGTAAATATGAAATCCCAAATATCTCTAGGGCATTCATTGACTTCTTAATTTTTTTTAAATTTAAACATAATCTCCACTTTGTAATCAAACTAATCAAAAATTGTACTTCTCCTAATAAATATATTCATGTATTTAATTACATTACACTCAAATACTTTTTTAAATAAAGCGGGTTATTAACGTTAGGCAATACCTTTGTTCCGAACCGGATATGTAGATTTCATTATTGCTAACAACTCTGCTTTAGCAAGTGTAGACTTGCTTTGCTTACATAAGAAATGTCAAACGGCACAGCTGTTTCACCGGTGGTCAAATTATTTGTCGCTGCATTTTTTTGATAAATTTTGAATTACTACAAAAAAATAATAAAAGTTTTTGATTAAATATGTTGAAAACATGGTGTAACAGTTCTATTAATCTGCTCAAAAGTGTAGCGACCGTGCAGCAGCAAGTGCGGGTGAGTGTTTTGTTACTTTTTCCATTAAATTTCATACACATAACCAATGCATTGACATGCGTTACATTCTATATACTTTCTTCAGACAACTTTTGTGTTGAAGCGCAAATATGATCCATTGTTGCATAAAACGAACGCCAAACCCAAAAAGTTACGTGCTAAACACTTTATTTATGAGCTGGTTGAGGATACAAATGTGAAACGTCGGCCAAATTTAGAAGTTGTGCTGAAAACCTATGTGGAAGGTGTGGGCGATAAGGGCGATGTGGTATCGGTGAGACCAAATTTCGCATACAATAAATTGTTGCTGCCTGGTTTGGCAGTATACAAAACCGATGAAAATGTGGCGTTGTATGCCAAAACGGAGGACGAGAAGAAAACTGTCAGCCATAGCTCAGCATTTGCGCAACGCGTATGTATATTTCTTTATTTTTTGTAATTGCTTTTAATGTATTCCTCAATTTCATAGACGGTAAATGTTATCGAACGTTTTACACTGGCAGTAGTTATGAATAAAGATCAGCCATGGGTTGTGGAACCATGGCACATAAAGGCGTCACTGCGGAAGGCCGGCATCCATTGTCCGGAAGATTGCATTACTATGCCAGAAGCGCGCATTGAAGGACCCGATATGAATAAAGAGGGCAAAGAGTTTTATTGCACCATTACTGTAAATAATCTGGAAAAGGCGCGACTACGTTGTCGTATCCATCACTGGAGTACAGATCCGAGCGAACGATTACCGTATGTTCCGGAATATTGGAAAATGACTTCGGAACCGCTTTTCGGTAGTGAAAACTCTAAAGAAGCGCTCGCCGAAAAAGTAGAAGAAAAGTAGTATATGCAATATAAACAATAAAAATTCATTAAACTACCTATTAATTAAAGTATTTATTTAGTTTTATGTTAATATAATAATATATATTAAAAGAAGTAGTTTCGGGTAATGCTATTGCGAGGAATCGAATATAAATACGTAAAATTCGATTTCATGAATACTAACGATTGTTCTACGTGGTTAGTTTTATTAGTTAAAAAATCAATTCTCAAAATCTCAGATTGTAGATATTTGTGACCTTTTAAAAATTTTGATTAATTCAAACAATTTAGTTTTTATTTTTTACAAAACAGTACTTCGAATGTATTTATCCTTTTAATTATTCATAAGGGGAGTTTCTGCTCATATATGAGAAAATGTCGAGTTACCTTTCTGCACATTTTCATATTTATGCAAAGGAATAATAATGAAAATAATATATGAAACAATTGGTATTTTAACTTATTTGAAACTCAAGACAAAATATTAAAAAAATTTTAAATGCGAATTGTCGCAACTATATATGTAAATGCTAAGTTAAACAAAACAATTTAAGGACTTTATATTTCTAATGTACACCCTTCAATTCCACTTCAAACACTAGTGTGCTGTTTGGTGGAATTGTTGGTGGTGAACCACGTGCGCCGTATGCCATGTGTGGTGGACAAGTGATGCGACGTTTGCCGCCCACCTTCATTCCAACGACGCCAACATCCCAACCCTTAATGACTTCACCACGACCAAGACCGAATTTGAAACCAGCGCCGGTCTTCAGACTATCGAATACCTTATTGTTAGATTTAAGTCTTCCTTCATAAAACACTTGTGCACGTTTGCCAGACTTAGCTTCTGGGCCATTGCCTACACGAATATCTTCGATTTTTACTCCACCAGTTATGACACGTTCACCACCAGCTTTCTGTTGGGGTTGCTTCTGCTGTTCAGCTTTGTTTGCTTTTTTGTCCTTCTTGCCTTTTTTATCAGCAGCAGCTTGGCTTTCTTTTGCAACACCATTTTGTTGTTTTTGTGGCTTATCCAATTTTGGTTGTTTAGCTTTTGGTTGTTGGACTTCTTCATCTTCACTTTCATCTTCTTCCTCCTCGACCTCTTCATCGTCGTCGTCGTCATCGTCATCTTCATCTGTACAAAATTAAATTGCAAATTGTAGTCTTCGCTATATTTATAAAACAATTTTAAAATTTACCATCATCGTCATCACCTTCTTCGTCTTCTTCATCATCATCCTCCTCGACTTCATCTGTTTAAAGCAAAGTATATTATTAGGCTTATGCATGCAGCATTATTTGATAACTTACCTAAACCTTCATCATTGAAATCGCTATCGTCCTCTTCATCATCATCATCATCTTCCTCTTCAACTGCCTGCTTCTTTGCATTGCCCTTTTTGGAGTTGGCTTTTTTGTTTAGAGCTTGACGAAGATCTTCGACTGCTTCTTCCTCTTCATCTTCTAAATCCGACTCGTCTTCATCATCCATGAAGTTGAATTTATCAATGAGGTAGCCAGTAAGACTAACATTTCCGCTACCTACATAGATATAATACTTATTTGAGAAAGTTCATTTCAAATTTGCTGTTTTAAATACTTACCAATACTTTGGAAGCAAATTTCATCTCCTTCTCCGAAATTCAGATCAAGCATAACTTGTTCGCAGTTGCCTTTGCGCAATGTGCAAATCAAAAATTTCTGATTATCATGATTGATGAAAATTTGGTTGGCGCCTTCATCTGACACAGAATCGGTATCCAACGATGCCAAGGAGATGTGGAAGGGCTTGCTCGTTTTTTGCGTATATTTACGGTTAGGTTTTAAATTTAATCCTATAAAATCAGTAATACATGCAATTAACTTTTTATTATAAAGATGGCGTGGGTTTTTTTTTGACCCGCGCGCACAAAAAAAAACACGTGGTGAAATTGTTTCTCCACAAAATCAAAATATTCATCAGTTAGTCTTGTACACTTACCCCAAAACATTTTGTTATTATTTAGTAAAATTTAATGCACTTTAAAAATAACTGTATTGTTAATTGCCTTGGAAGAAGGTGAATATTTCTTAAACAATGCTTTGATGCCGGTAACGAAACTACAATAAAATTCCTTTGCAACTGAATGCCAAGAAGTGAACGCGATGGTATGCAGAGAACGTGAATAATAGAGAAGGTTCATGGTGTGCCGATTGTCAAAGTGGTCCTCTTTTCGCAGGGGTACTCGCCAAGATGAGCGTGTTTCACCACAGAAAATTATTAGCGTGTTTCACCACTGGTTTAACATCAGCGCACTCGAAAATAGCAGAATTGAGCGGTTTCGGTGTTAAATGAGAAAGAGCAGGCCAATGTATGAATAAGAGAGAGCAAAGCTGTTATATATATACATGCAGGTGCTTTTTGATTGGAAAAGTTCTTGTATATTATATGCTTTTTCTAAATATTTTCTAATAAATATGAAACTGGGGAAATCGCGCCAAAATGACAGTAGAAAAGAGATTTATCAACGGAATTTTAGTTCCAAAGCAATTCAGTTCCAAAGGAATTTTGCTAAGAATACAAGTGCTAATCGTTTCGCTATTTTAATATATTTAAATTTTTATAAAAAAAATGTCAAAAAACGTAAGAAAGTGTCGCGTTCGCGGATGTGATACAGATTCGGCAGAAAGATACTTTTCTTTCCCCAAAAATGAGGAGGATTTTAGGAAGTGGGTGGAAAACTTACGGATCCCACCAACGTTGGATTTACCCACCCGCAATGCATTTGTATGCATTAGGCACTTTGAGAAAAGTGCACAGGGTGTGAAAAAGTTGAAGGCGAATGCAGTGCCCACCCTGAACCTTGGTAAGTTTTTGTTTATTTATGAATGTAGCAAGTGTGTGCGTGCACAAAAAGGTTGTTGAATGTTTGAATTTGAATTTGAATATTTGTAGATATTTTTAAAATTACCAAATATGTGAAAAAATTAAACTTAAATTTGTGCGTTTTGTGATTTTTACGTTTATGGCAAAATATTAAAAATATATAAATGATTTTGTGAATATATGGTATGTGTAGATATGTATGATGTATAATTGTGTGTATATGCATATGAGTGTATCTATTTACTATAGGCTAAAACAGCGGTTGGTAGCAAGTTTAAACAGTTGTGTTAATAAAAATAGCAGTGTACATTTACGCATAGCGAAAACTTTTGGGTTTTCATAAAAAAGTGAAATTCAATATATAATAATAATATATATCGGGTGATCCATGTAGAGGTACTTTTTTTGGGCCGGTCGAATCATCGGTCCATATTTCCGGTGAATACGTAACAGTGGCGACGGTTATCGCGTCATGATAACCAAATATTTGATGCCTGATGAAAGCTAGTGATATCGGCGACGATGAATGGATTTATTGAGAGAAGATTTTGGATTCAACAGATGGACCATCTGAAACGTAGCCACAGCCAACATTTGAAAAGGATAATCATTAAACAATAAATAACAATGAATGTAATTTCGATTGATAATAAACATTACCCATTAAATTTGAATTTTCTGTGTTTTTTCTTAAAAAAGTAGGAAACCTCGAAATGGATCACCCTTAATAACATATTAATAAGCGTTAATATCCTTTTGCAAAAATATCAGTTTTTAAATTCACTTAATAACCAAACATTTCAATCGTATATAAAATAAAACAATAATTCAACTTTAGTCAAATAGGATTTGTTTCGAATATCTGATAGATACATATATTTGCAATTGAATTTGTTGATATGCGTGTACGAAATTACGATAGATATATTTAACTACAGTGTTGTTTAAAATGAAAGCACCCTCTAGTGTGTTTATTAAATTTGCATATCTTGAAAATAATTGTCAATTATTATTATTTATATGTAAGTTTTGTAGATGTTTTTATATAATATATAGGATATATAATTATTATTTTTATATAATGTATGTATATACATATAACTGACCCGTAGTTTTGCAATATTAAATAGGCTATGATGACCCACCGAAACATTTGTGGACTGGTCCTCTTCAACGTAGAAGCTGCTGCATTAGCAGTTGCAAATCCAAGGTGAATAGGGTGCTGTACCAGTTCCCGAATAGAGAAGATGTTCGACAAAGTTGGGCAAAGGCTTGCAACTTAAATGTGTCGCCATCTGATGCCTTGCATATCTGTCAAAATCATTTTGACCCCCAATATGTCACTAGGTATAAACTTCTGCCTGGGGCTTTCCCTTGTTTAAAGTTAGAGCAAATACTAAATCATAGCTCGTCTAGTACTGACTCTAATTGGGTGTGCCCGCCCGTCACAAAAACATATATTCGAACGAAAGTAGATGTAGGAGAGGACGATATGACATTAAAAGAATTCGAGGAATTTTCTATTTTAGAAGATAATAGGTTAGGACTAGGACCCCACAATAATGAAGTAGGCTTTGAGGCTTTAGACAGTCGGGAGCGATTTGCTAGGTCGGCACGTTACTATCAGACTAATACGCTAAAATTAAATAAAAAAATCGAAGAGTTGCAGCAAATTATTCAAAGTCTGAAAAAAAAATATGAAGACCTTAAATTAAATTCAATAGTTGCGGATAAATCTTCAAGCGAAGACGCTGTTACATTCGCGAGGATGATCGTCACCAAGCGCACTTTCTTCAGTGACAAGGAAAAAACATTGGCACAAAATGTTAGTTATATGTCCAACAAATGTTATAATTTCATGCGTGACGATTTAGGTTTCGCTTTACCGAGCAAGAGTTCTCTTTTGCGATGGCGCCCAATTTCATATGTTGTCCCTGGTTTAGATGCCAATGTTATGAAAAATTTAGACAAAATTGTCAAAAATATGTCCGATCTAGAACGTAACTGCGTTCTCTTATTTGACGAAATAAGTATCAAGTCCGATCTTACTTACAACAGAGTTAGGGATGTAATTGATGGGTTTGTAGATTTAGGAGAAGGCCATCGTGAAATGAAAATAGGAAATAAGTGTTTATTTTTCATGGTTAAGGGGCTGTCTTCAAATTGGAAATATGTGTTTTCCTATTACATTACTAAAGGTGGTATTCTTACCAAAGCTTTGGCACCTATTTTAATTAACAATATCGCAGCACTAAAATCTATTGGCCTCAACGTGAAGGCTCTAGTCTGTGATCAAGGTTCTTCGAATGGTTCTATTTATAATTCTCTTGGAATTAGCGAAGAACACCCTTATGCAATGCACGAAGGGTCGAAAATTTACTGCATATATGACTATTGCCATCTAATTAAGTCCGTCCGTAATACACTCATGAAATTTGATATTTCAACCCCAGATGGAATAGCTAGTTTCAATGTCATTAAAACATTATACTCTATCGATAAAAATAACGTCAATTTCAAAATATGTCCAAAATTAACTGAGCCCCATATTTATCCCAGCGTCTTCGAAAAAATGTCTGTAAAGCGTGCCACCCAGGTCTTAAGCAATTCCGTCGCTTCAGGGATTGAATTGGCCTTAAGCAAAAATCTGTTAGGCTCCGACGAATATGTATTAAAGTGTGCGAAGCCTACCCAATTATTTGTGAAAAAGATGAACGACCTCTTTGACGATTTAGACTCGAAAGTATTTCATCACAAAAATCCATTCAAATGTCCGTTAGCTAAGAATGATTCAAGTAAGGTCCAACGCCTATATGATTACATCAGGTATTTGAAATCACTTAAACTTCCGAATGGTGCTAAAGTCAGGTGTATTAAGGGGTTTTGTATCACAATTAGTGGTATGATTAAATTGTGTCAAGAGCTATTTCAAAAACAAGAAGAATTAAAGTTTGTATTCTTGGGTAAATTGAATCAGGATGCGTTGGAAAATTTTTTTTATAGAGTCCGAGCAAGTCAGGGAATAAATACCCACCCAAGTGCCAGTGAGATTCAGTATATAGTTGGACGTTTAATTTCGATGAAAATTTTGAGGAACCAGTTTGTTAATAAGGGTGGTAATTGTCAGGATGATGACGACATAAATTTAGATTGGAATATAGGCCCCGAAGATCGTCATCTAGAGTTACAGGGAACCGAACAGGAATGTGAGCAACTAGCCATTGAGATAAATATTTCTGGCGAAAATTTTGTTGAGGAGGATGACACAGCAGACGTCCACATCAAGCGATATTACACAGGCTATGGTATATACCAGAAAATTTTGTGTAAAATCCATTGCGAAAAATGTAAAAGTGCAATGACGAAGACACAAAGCGACCTTACGCTTTATTCGGAGGCTCTTATCAAAGCCAAAAACTACAAGGAAGACACCGATTTACGGCTTGTCAATCCTGACGATAGGGTCTTCGAAGTGTGTCGACTTCAAATGATGTGGTACGTCAGGCTCTTCAACAAATATGCGCATTATTCGAATGTTCGGAGTTTAATGTTGTCCGCAATTAAAGAAAAAACCGAAAAAGTTTTCCCTCAGTGGTTTTCGGAAACCGATGAGTGCCTTGACCATAAAATGAAATTGTTAGAATACCTAGTGACTGTCCTTTTATATAAAAATTCTAAATGGTTATTGACAGAGGAATTAGACAAGGAACGACATCGGAAGCGCGTTGACAAACAGAACAAACTTTAAAATGTTGCAAGCCTTAACCCTATGTTTTAAGAGCATCTTACTTTCGGGTAAGTAAACCTAACGAAATGAGAACAATTACATTTTTTTAATTATTATTTTTATCTTTATTCAATTTACAGGTTTTTTTTATTTTCAGCCTCTTTTCTTCTATTTTCAGTTTTCTCTTCTATTTTCAGGTTGTTCTATTTTCTTCTATTTCTTTTTTTATTTAGCACATATGTACATATGCATCTGAGCCTAGCTTTTTTAAACACAAATGTTGATCTTAATCAAGATGGATTAAGTTGTGTTTAAAAAAGCAGGTGAAAGTAAATGACTTGATTTAATTATTGAGTCGTGTGAGAAATTTCCATTTTAACAATGGGAAATTTCGCAATTCAGAAATGCATTTTTAATTTTTTTTTATTTTAAATATTTTTATTTCTATGTAAATATGTAATTTGTAAATATAAATTTTATATTAATTTAATATATTTGAATTTAATTTTATATTAATTTAAATCGTAATATAACCATAAAATATATAACAAAATATTTAAATGCAAATAGATGAAAATTGTATCTTTTAATCTTAATATAACTATAAAATAAACAACAAAATATTTATAAATAAATGAAAATTGTATATTTTATCTTAAAACAATAAAAATGTCTTTAATTTCCAGTATATGTACATATGTATGTATATTAACGGCATGCAAATATGCGAACATACAAACATTTGTATAAACGTACATCGCATCGCGTAATGTGCAAAATCAACCCCTATTCAACAACTCGAACGCATATGGAAATATGTATATGGGCGTGTGAATGTTCAACAGCATATTGAAATATTCGTACATGTCCATATGTACGTATACAGTATTTGTCCAATAAATACGAACGAAGAGAAAAAATGTGCATAGTTCTAATTTAAATCATTAATATAAACATAAATATTTTTGGAAAAAAATTATATAGTTTATAGCCTATTATGTTTGCTTAAGTTTTTGAAATAAAAGCGAATGGAGTTCTACAATCGAATATTGTGAAATAGGAATTATTAAAAATATTAAATGTTTGCTCTCGTTCATAATTTATTGGACAAGTACTGTATTTTCAGACAAATATGCAAAATTACAAAATCAAAGAAATATTGAATATTGAATTGTAAATCGTCAAATATGCTATGTTGTCACTTTTGTTTCTAGGTTTTTGCGGTGTTGTCACTTTTGCTTTCAGGAAGAACTGAAGAAAATTATTCAATTTATGATTTTTGTCATCGTCGCGAAAAGACGTTTGTGGACATGCGTATGCGCGGGGAGATGTGTATGGCATTTGAGTTTATGAATGAAGCTACTTTGCCATGTTGAATGTGCGCATGCGTTGATGAATGAAAGTGTTTTTGTTGTATTTACTATAGAATTTGTCTTCGTCGATTAACTGGCATATTAACTTGTGATGCTGGTCATGCGGCTTAAAAAGGTAGTTGTTTTTGTAGAACAATGCTTTTGATTTTTTCTGATGGTTGACAGACATACAAGTGTGCGCATACATATATGTATGTATATATGCAGGACTTTTTGCTAATGGCTAAATTGCTTACATGTGCATGCAAATATGTTTGTAAGTTTATGTATGCTTCACTTTTTACAAACATATGTATGTATGTAAATATATTGCGCACGTGCTCTTTACTGATAAGTTATAATGATATAATTTGCACGTAAGTGCATATATATTGAGTATAATATGTAAATAATTTTTATAAAAGTACATACATATACCATATTATAAAAAATTACAAATGTACATATGTACATAGTTTGGTCCATAAGTACATTTTGAAAATATGTATAACATATCTACATATTTTGGTCTATAAGTACATTGTGCCTAAAAACAAGCCTTTAAATGCAAAATTTAATTGAAATGTAATAAATTATATATGCATTCATAAATATATCAAAAATAAATATATCAGCATATATGTACATACATACATTTGAAAACATATAAGCCAAAAGCCCAGCACACGACAAGAGAATCGATGTTAATGTCTGAGTATATTTTTCATTTAATGCTCAGTTCTGTAAACGTGGCACTGTTAAAATTTCTCCTTCCGAGCTGGCTGAGGTGAAACACGCTCATCGTGATTTGTTAGATTTTGACAATTCACACGCTGGTCCGCAATTGGACCTTCTCTATATTACACGTTCTCTGGGCATACCACAGAGAACGTGTAATATAGAGAAGGTCCAATTGCGGACCAGCGTGTGAATTGTCAAAATCTAACAAATCACGATGAGCGTGTTTCACCTCAGCCAGCTCGGAAGGAGAAATTTTAACAGTGCCACGTTTACAGAACTGAGCATTAAATGAAAAATATACTCAGACATTAACATCGATTCTCTTGTCGTGTGCTGGGCTTTTGGCTTATATGTTTTCAAATGTATGTATGTACATATATGCTGATATATTTATTTTTGATATATTTATGAATGCATATATAATTTATTACATTTCAATTAAATTTTGCATTTAAAGGCTTGTTTTTAGGCACAATGTACTTATAGACCAAAATATGTAGATATGTTATACATATTTTCAAAATGTACTTATGGACCAAACTATGTACATATGTACATTTGTAATTTTTTATAATATGGTATATGTATGTACTTTTATAAAAATTATTTACATATTATACTCAATATATATGCACTTACGTGCAAATTATATCATTATAACTTATCAGTAAAGAGCACGTGCGCAATATATTTACATACATACATATGTTTGTAAAAAGTGAAGCATACATAAACTTACAAACATATTTGCATGCACATGTAAGCAATTTAGCCATTAGCAAAAAGTCCTGCATATATACATACATATATGTATGCGCACACTTGTATGTCTGTCAACCATCAGAAAAAATCAAAAGCATTGTTCTACAAAAACAACTACCTTTTTAAGCCGCATGACCAGCATCACAAGTTAATATGCCAGTTAATCGACGAAGACAAATTCTATAGTAAATACAACAAAAACACTTTCATTCATCAACGCATGCGCACATTCAACATGGCAAAGTAGCTTCATTCATAAACTCAAATGCCATACACATCTCCCCGCGCATACGCATGTCCACAAACGTCTTTTCGCGACGATGACAAAAATCATAAATTGAATAATTTTCTTCAGTTCTTCCTGAAAGCAAAAGTGACAACACCGCAAAAACCTAGAAACAAAAGTGACAACATAGCATATTTGACGATTTACAATTCAATATTCAATATTTCTTTGATTTTGTAATTTTGCATATTTGTCTGAAAATACAGTACTTGTCCAATAAATTATGAACGAGAGCAAACATTTAATATTTTTAATAATTCCTATTTCACAATATTCGATTGTAGAACTCCATTCGCTTTTATTTCAAAAACTTAAGCAAACATAATAGGCTATAAACTATATAATTTTTTTCCAAAAATATTTATGTTTATATTAATGATTTAAATTAGAACTATGCACATTTTTTCTCTTCGTTCGTATTTATTGGACAAATACTGTATACGTACATATGGACATGTACGAATATTTCAATATGCTGTTGAACATTCACACGCCCATATACATATTTCCATATGCGTTCGAGTTGTTGAATAGGGGTTGATTTTGCACATTACGCGATGCGATGTACGTTTATACAAATGTTTGTATGTTCGCATATTTGCATGCCGTTAATATACATACATATGTACATATACTGGAAATTAAAGACATTTTTATTGTTTTAAGATAAAATATACAATTTTCATTTATTTATAAATATTTTGTTGTTTATTTTATAGTTATATTAAGATTAAAAGATACAATTTTCATCTATTTGCATTTAAATATTTTGTTATATATTTTATGGTTATATTACGATTTAAATTAATATAAAATTAAATTCAAATATATTAAATTAATATAAAATTTATATTTACAAATTACATATTTACATAGAAATAAAAATATTTAAAATAAAAAAAAATTAAAAATGCATTTCTGAATTGCGAAATTTCCCATTGTTAAAATGGAAATTTCTCACACGACTCAATAATTAAATCAAGTCATTTACTTTCACCTGCTTTTTTAAACACAACTTAATCCATCTTGATTAAGATCAACATTTGTGTTTAAAAAAGCTAGGCTCAGATGCATATGTACATATGTGCTAAATAAAAAAAGAAATAGAAGAAAATAGAACAACCTGAAAATAGAAGAGAAAACTGAAAATAGAAGAAAAGAGGCTGAAAATAAAAAAAACCTGTAAATTGAATAAAGATAAAAATAATAATTAAAAAAATGTAATTGTTCTCATTTCGTTAGGTTTACTTACCCGAAAGTAAGATGCTCTTAAAACATAGGGTTAAGGCTTGCAACATTTTAAAGTTTGTTCTGTTTGTCAACGCGCTTCCGATGTCGTTCCTTGTCTAATTCCTCTGTCAATAACCATTTAGAATTTTTATATAAAAGGACAGTCACTAGGTATTCTAACAATTTCATTTTATGGTCAAGGCACTCATCGGTTTCCGAAAACCACTGAGGGAAAACTTTTTCGGTTTTTTCTTTAATTGCGGACAACATTAAACTCCGAACATTCGAATAATGCGCATATTTGTTGAAGAGCCTGACGTACCACATCATTTGAAGTCGACACACTTCGAAGACCCTATCGTCAGGATTGACAAGCCGTAAATCGGTGTCTTCCTTGTAGTTTTTGGCTTTGATAAGAGCCTCCGAATAAAGCGTAAGGTCGCTTTGTGTCTTCGTCATTGCACTTTTACATTTTTCGCAATGGATTTTACACAAAATTTTCTGGTATATACCATAGCCTGTGTAATATCGCTTGATGTGGACGTCTGCTGTGTCATCCTCCTCAACAAAATTTTCGCCAGAAATATTTATCTCAATGGCTAGTTGCTCACATTCCTGTTCGGTTCCCTGTAACTCTAGATGACGATCTTCGGGGCCTATATTCCAATCTAAATTTATGTCGTCATCATCCTGACAATTACCACCCTTATTAACAAACTGGTTCCTCAAAATTTTCATCGAAATTAAACGTCCAACTATATACTGAATCTCACTGGCACTTGGGTGGGTATTTATTCCCTGACTTGCTCGGACTCTATAAAAAAAATTTTCCAACGCATCCTGATTCAATTTACCCAAGAATACAAACTTTAATTCTTCTTGTTTTTGAAATAGCTCTTGACACAATTTAATCATACCACTAATTGTGATACAAAACCCCTTAATACACCTGACTTTAGCACCATTCGGAAGTTTAAGTGATTTCAAATACCTGATGTAATCATATAGGCGTTGGACCTTACTTGAATCATTCTTAGCTAACGGACATTTGAATGGATTTTTGTGATGAAATACTTTCGAGTCTAAATCGTCAAAGAGGTCGTTCATCTTTTTCACAAATAATTGGGTAGGCTTCGCACACTTTAATACATATTCGTCGGAGCCTAACAGATTTTTGCTTAAGGCCAATTCAATCCCTGAAGCGACGGAATTGCTTAAGACCTGGGTGGCACGCTTTACAGACATTTTTTCGAAGACGCTGGGATAAATATGGGGCTCAGTTAATTTTGGACATATTTTGAAATTGACGTTATTTTTATCGATAGAGTATAATGTTTTAATGACATTGAAACTAGCTATTCCATCTGGGGTTGAAATATCAAATTTCATGAGTGTATTACGGACGGACTTAATTAGATGGCAATAGTCATATATGCAGTAAATTTTCGACCCTTCGTGCATTGCATAAGGGTGTTCTTCGCTAATTCCAAGAGAATTATAAATAGAACCATTCGAAGAACCTTGATCACAGACTAGAGCCTTCACGTTGAGGCCAATAGATTTTAGTGCTGCGATATTGTTAATTAAAATAGGTGCCAAAGCTTTGGTAAGAATACCACCTTTAGTAATGTAATAGGAAAACACATATTTCCAATTTGAAGACAGCCCCTTAACCATGAAAAATAAACACTTATTTCCTATTTTCATTTCACGATGGCCTTCTCCTAAATCTACAAACCCATCAATTACATCCCTAACTCTGTTGTAAGTAAGATCGGACTTGATACTTATTTCGTCAAATAAGAGAACGCAGTTACGTTCTAGATCGGACATATTTTTGACAATTTTGTCTAAATTTTTCATAACATTGGCATCTAAACCAGGGACAACATATGAAATTGGGCGCCATCGCAAAAGAGAACTCTTGCTCGGTAAAGCGAAACCTAAATCGTCACGCATGAAATTATAACATTTGTTGGACATATAACTAACATTTTGTGCCAATGTTTTTTCCTTGTCACTGAAGAAAGTGCGCTTGGTGACGATCATCCTCGCGAATGTAACAGCGTCTTCGCTTGAAGATTTATCCGCAACTATTGAATTTAATTTAAGGTCTTCATATTTTTTTTTCAGACTTTGAATAATTTGCTGCAACTCTTCGATTTTTTTATTTAATTTTAGCGTATTAGTCTGATAGTAACGTGCCGACCTAGCAAATCGCTCCCGACTGTCTAAAGCCTCAAAGCCTACTTCATTATTGTGGGGTCCTAGTCCTAACCTATTATCTTCTAAAATAGAAAATTCCTCGAATTCTTTTAATGTCATATCGTCCTCTCCTACATCTACTTTCGTTCGAATATATGTTTTTGTGACGGGCGGGCACACCCAATTAGAGTCAGTACTAGACGAGCTATGATTTAGTATTTGCTCTAACTTTAAACAAGGGAAAGCCCCAGGCAGAAGTTTATACCTAGTGACATATTGGGGGTCAAAATGATTTTGACAGATATGCAAGGCATCAGATGGCGACACATTTAAGTTGCAAGCCTTTGCCCAACTTTGTCGAACATCTTCTCTATTCGGGAACTGGTACAGCACCCTATTCACCTTGGATTTGCAACTGCTAATGCAGCAGCTTCTACGTTGAAGAGGACCAGTCCACAAATGTTTCGGTGGGTCATCATAGCCTATTTAATATTGCAAAACTACGGGTCAGTTATATGTATATACATACATTATATAAAAATAATAATTATATATCCTATATATTATATAAAAACATCTACAAAACTTACATATAAATAATAATAATTGACAATTATTTTCAAGATATGCAAATTTAATAAACACACTAGAGGGTGCTTTCATTTTAAACAACACTGTAGTTAAATATATCTATCGTAATTTCGTACACGCATATCAACAAATTCAATTGCAAATATATGTATCTATCAGATATTCGAAACAAATCCTATTTGACTAAAGTTGAATTATTGTTTTATTTTATATACGATTGAAATGTTTGGTTATTAAGTGAATTTAAAAACTGATATTTTTGCAAAAGGATATTAACGCTTATTAATATGTTATTAAGGGTGATCCATTTCGAGGTTTCCTACTTTTTTAAGAAAAAACACAGAAAATTCAAATTTAATGGGTAATGTTTATTATCAATCGAAATTACATTCATTGTTATTTATTGTTTAATGATTATCCTTTTCAAATGTTGGCTGTGGCTACGTTTCAGATGGTCCATCTGTTGAATCCAAAATCTTCTCTCAATAAATCCATTCATCGTCGCCGATATCACTAGCTTTCATCAGGCATCAAATATTTGGTTATCATGACGCGATAACCGTCGCCACTGTTACGTATTCACCGGAAATATGGACCGATGATTCGACCGGCCCAAAAAAAGTACCTCTACATGGATCACCCGATATATATTATTATTATATATTGAATTTCACTTTTTTATGAAAACCCAAAAGTTTTCGCTATGCGTAAATGTACACTGCTATTTTTATTAACACAACTGTTTAAACTTGCTACCAACCGCTGTTTTAGCCTATAGTAAATAGATACACTCATATGCATATACACACAATTATACATCATACATATCTACACATACCATATATTCACAAAATCATTTATATATTTTTAATATTTTGCCATAAACGTAAAAATCACAAAACGCACAAATTTAAGTTTAATTTTTTCACATATTTGGTAATTTTAAAAATATCTACAAATATTCAAATTCAAATTCAAACATTCAACAACCTTTTTGTGCACGCACACACTTGCTACATTCATAAATAAACAAAAACTTACCAAGGTTCAGGGTGGGCACTGCATTCGCCTTCAACTTTTTCACACCCTGTGCACTTTTCTCAAAGTGCCTAATGCATACAAATGCATTGCGGGTGGGTAAATCCAACGTTGGTGGGATCCGTAAGTTTTCCACCCACTTCCTAAAATCCTCCTCATTTTTGGGGAAAGAAAAGTATCTTTCTGCCGAATCTGTATCACATCCGCGAACGCGACACTTTCTTACGTTTTTTGACATTTTTTTTATAAAAATTTAAATATATTAAAATAGCGAAACGATTAGCACTTGTATTCTTAGCAAAATTCCTTTGGAACTGAATTGCTTTGGAACTAAAATTCCGTTGATAAATCTCTTTTCTACTGTCATTTTGGCGCGATTTCCCCAGTTTCATATTTATTAGAAAATATTTAGAAAAAGCATATAATATACAAGAACTTTTCCAATCAAAAAGCACCTGCATGTATATATATAACAGCTTTGCTCTCTCTTATTCATACATTGGCCTGCTCTTTCTCATTTAACACCGAAACCGCTCAATTCTGCTATTTTCGAGTGCGCTGATGTTAAACCAGTGGTGAAACACGCTAATAATTTTCTGTGGTGAAACACGCTCATCTTGGCGAGTACCCCTGCGAAAAGAGGACCACTTTGACAATCGGCACACCATGAACCTTCTCTATTATTCACGTTCTCTGGTATGCCGCGTGAAAATGACAGTGGAGAGACAGAGTTGCTTTTCTTATGCGCCACTCTAAGTACAGGGTGATTAAGGAGAATGTTAAAAATTAAGTAATTATAAATGTTTGTAATAATTTTTAAATTTATTTATTTCTTTACATTGATCCGAGTATTTATAAATATTTTCTTTTAAATAAAAAGTGGCATTAAATGACAACAGAGCCAAAGGCTTTTGTGAAGGTTAGATTTCTATCGAAAATAATTGATTTAATATTTGTTCTCCATGATTGTCTTATTATTGTTACTCTTAATAAAGGAGAGCAAGCTATTTTGCCTCATTCTTTGGATTTAATAATTGGGCTAGGATAAAACTCAAATTATATTAAGAGATTTTTAAAGTTTTAATGAAATCATTTTAAGACTTTTTATAATAAAAGATTTTTAAAGTTTTAATGATATCCTTTTAAGACATTTCTTTTTTCCTACAGATGGCGCAGTGTTAGTTACTTAAATACATATGTATGTATACCAGTTTACTTTTAATTTCTTGTTAGTTTCATATATAACTGTGGTTTTATGATTGAGAGACCTTTTTATTTCCTATGGAAGGTTCCAGTTCTTATGGATTCCATAAGAGAATTGCAGCTAACATTTACGTTTTTCTTCGGCTTAACTACTCATTACGCAACTACTGGGTATAATTAAATTATAATAATTGCCGACTGCTGGGATTTCGCCACACTTCCGTTGGTTGTAATTCTGTAATAGTTTTGAAATAACGGCACACAAACTAATGTGAAGAAATGAAAAGGGGAGAAAAGGTTTTTTTTTTTCTCAGGATTCGTTGAGGTTTTGTTCGATTAACGAGATAGTCTTTCTTGTAATAAATTTAGTAGTTATTTTAATATATACTCTAATTGTAGCTGCAGAGTACAGAGATTTCATTCAATATAAAAGAATAGTAGCAAAACATTTCATTAAACATTCAGTGGTATTACTTCCCATAACTCTATTATATCCCCCTATGAAACATAGTCCTTTGTGAAGTCAGTATGAAATCGGTAAGATTTTTAACCTTATAGCGTGGAAACCGATGAGACAATGGCCAGTTAGAACCCCTATGACTGAGGAGAGGTGAACTTTACAGAGGGCTCGGTAGACCTCCTGTGATTCACCTTATTTCAGTAGAAATCCGCAAGACAACGGTGCTCCTACATGTTTCTATGCAACTAATAGTGAGACTGACGTTCTTGACCTTGCAAGCTCATCAGCATTACAATTTCCCACGGTTCCGCTGCGACCAGGAACTCAAACTGGTGTAATCGAAATGGATAACGATGCCACATTTAGTGAAGATAAACATTTTTTAACCAGCCTTGAGCGCCTAGTGTGCGAACTCAAGGCTGACTTAGAGGGCGCGTTAATAACTTTATAAATACATACATTTGCCGACTTTTAATAACCGATTAGTTTTTTTTTATTAAGGGGCAATTTGAATGCCCACAGAGTGGTCTATAGTCTTAAAGATTTCTTAAATAGAGTTGAGCAAGTTACAATTCATATTTTTCTTCGCCTTAACTACTCATTACGCAACTATTATGGCATACTGTGTATAATTAAAATAAAATAATTGCAGACTGCTGAGATTTCGCCACACTTCCGTTAGTTGTAATTCCACTGCAGTCAATAATAGTATTGAAATAACGGCACATAAATCATTGTGAAGGAATTGAAAGGGGTGAGAAGGAGGCTTTTTGAGATTCGTTGAGCTTTTCTTCGGTTAACGAGAGAGTCTTTCTTGTTATGGTCAATCCAACAAAAACTATAATTCAGTCCTTACTAGTGGGTTTATAAATAAGATCCAACATTTTTCACATAATCTTGCATATCAAACTCAATCCTTATTTTAGGAAAGATACTTTGAATTGATTTCAGAATTTCAGAGAAACGTTATCTATTTTATGTGTCCCCATATGAGACACTTTTCTATTAAATATAATAAATATTAGAGCTCGGCATTGATAGCGGTGTGGAGATCGGTATTAGAAGAGAAGAAAATTATCCCTGTTTTTGAGAAATAAAAAAATATTACGCGGTCTCTTTTTTGGTGTCTTTTGCAACAATGCTGTTCTAATTGGTGCCTATGGAACAATTAATTTTTATTACCACACCTTTTTAGCTATATAAACGCATGACTTTACTCCATTAAATATGACTTTACTCGGCATCTTCAACATTGTGGAAAAATTACTTAAAGACAAAGGATGTTTGAACTAGTTACCGGACGTGGCACTGGAAATGCTACCTCAAAGGATGCATTCGTATATTTTTTTAAGGGCTGTACCATTATGGGCATAAGTCCACCAAAGAACGCTGGTCCGTTATATTATATGTGGTCCTTAATTGTGAATTTGGTCTGCATAATAACTTCACCAATTACCGGCATTGTTGGTTTCGCTAATAAATATCTGCAAGACATCATCACGACAGCACAATTTCTGAGTGGACTACAGGCTGGCTTAAATCTTATTGGGCTACCAGTGAAATGCGCAACGGTGACATTCGCCTTGAAACGGTTACGGGGCATGGAGTCAACTTTGGCAATAATGGATGCACGATATACTAGACCCGAAGATGTGGCACTAATACGAAAAGCTGCAGTCATGGGAAATAGATTGGTATTAATTTTTGGCACGTCATATTTTATATATATGTTGTTCACAGTGTTACCACCCTTAATCAATGGCAATCCACCCCTTTCGGTATGGATCCCGTTCGTGTACGAGAATCAGTCAACAATGCACTTTTGTGTGCAAATATTTTATGATTTGTTCATTATGTTCTTCGTATTGTGCCATCAGACGCTGTACGATTCATATGGACCAGTCTATATTTACGTTATAAGTACACACTTTCAACTATTAGTGCGTAGAGTCGGTAATCTGGGCACAGATGCTACGAAGAGTAAGGATGATAATATGAAAGAGCTGGTGGATTGTGTAGTCACACATCAACAGATACTAGAGTAAGTACGACATTACTCATTAGAATTAAAAAATGTGTTTATAAATCTAATCATATATTCGTAAAAAAATATTAGATTGTTGGCTACAATTGAACCGGTAATCTCCACAACAATGTTTACACAATTCCTGATTATCTCCTCAATTCTGTGTGTGACCATGGTGAATATGTTCTTTTTTGCCGATCGCAGTACCCAATTCGCTTCGACTCTCTACTTTCTGTGCGTTCTATTGCAGACATCGCCATGTTGTTATTTCGCCACAGAATTGAAGGCAGATAGCGAAAAATTACCATTGGCCATTTTTCATTGCAATTGGGTTGAGCAGGATCAGCGTTTTCGCAAAGTGATTATATATTTTATGCATCATGCCCAAATCTCAGTTGAATTGATGGCCATGAAGCTGTTCCCCATCAATGTTGGCACAAATATTTCGGTAAGTATTGTGCGCCTTGGGAACAAACTAAGTGCTAATAGTAAAATCTTAATTATTTTCATTACTTGCAGCTGGCTAAATTCTCTTTCACACTTTTTACATTCCTCAAAGAAATGGGTATTGGTCAAGAGACAACAAATTAAAATCGAAAAAATGAAATAAATCTTTTAGTATTGAATTTAATATTGTAATAGTAGCTGCTTAAACTGCACCTTGATCTATAGTTTTTTTGGAATTTGATTCAGAATAAAATAGTAGTAGTAGCAAAGAATTTCATAAAATGTGATGTTCAGTACGGCAGTGGATAATTAATTACAATAACTCCATTACATCGGAGCGGTTAAATATATGCTTTGAACTGGGTTTAAGGGGTTACATGGATTTTGTCGCGTAAAAAATGGCCTATTTTAAATTTTTTTTCATGTAAAAAATTATTACATATTTAAAGAATAATTTCTGAAAATTTCAAAAAGAAAAAATAAAACTCCTCCATTGCGACGTCATTTCCGGTGACCCCTCGGAAAAAAAAGTGCTTCCGCGTTATCGACTCTCTACTTTCTGTGCATAACTCCTGACAGGATCGTGCAAAATGAAAAAAAAAATAAGTGTTTTAGGTAAGACCATAATCTCGTGCTTGAACGAAGGAAAGACAGACAGACATTTTTCCAAAAAAATAAAAATTTCGGTCAAACTTACTTGACATTTTGTTTTTTTTTTTAAATAAATGTAATTGAAAAAAATCCTTCGTTCAAGCACGTGTAAATTGTATCTGGAACACCTGTTCAAAATTTCATCAAGATCGGTTGAGTAGTTTTCGAGAAAATTTGACAACCGACTTTGAAAACCCGGTTCCGAGAAAAACGCGTTTATAGTTTTGAGTAACTGCGCACTTGACTTGGAGCGCACACCTTCCAAAGACTGTATCTAACTATATTCTTGAGATGTTTTAGAAATTAATAAGCCAAAAAACAAAAAAATCGATTTTTCGAATCCAAGAAACCCATATAACCTCAATGATGGAATGCCAATATACCGCGAGAATGATGTTCCGTCAATTCAATTGGTTGCAGAAGTTCTAGGAGAATAAACAAACATTTGGTTCTGGAATGTGTTCAGAAAGAAACATTAGGTTCTGGAATGTTCAGAAATATTGGAGCGAAATTTTTCGCGTGTATCTTAAATTGAAGCATCAAAACCTATCTTTCTTTACTTTCGTTTTGCGTTCGTCGTAAAACTATAAGTTTAGGAGATATTATTGTTGTGTTGTAGCGGTGTCAAAATATTCAAGATGGCTTATCGAGCTAATGTTTTAATAATTTCGAAGTACTTATATACTAATCTCCACAGCAATAATGTACTTACATATATACACTTCCAAAAATTAATCGACGACATAAGAATTGTTTGGTCAACCATTACACTAGATTGTATAAAAATATACTCTTCAGTTGAAGAAGCCCTACAAGTTTCCAGCACAGAATACAAGGAAAATTACTTCTGGATATTGGGAAATTAAGGGAAAGCCTCATAAATGCTTTAACGGCAACATCTAGTAGTTAGACTCGTGAAAAAGGACATAAAATGGATACATTTCTTGATCTTCGCATTGTAACTATTTGCAAAACGGGCCTTTTCAAGTGGTCGGAGGCGATGGCAGCAAATATTGGAAATGAAGTTAGTGATTTAATAGTTTCCAGGTGCTGCTAAAGGTCAAGCTACCAAATTGAATAGCCAGAAAGCTTCCGTTATTACCATCAACTAATTTTATAATGAGGTTAAACTTTGATTTGAAATCATGTAGATTGGCAAGGAGCAAAAAATTGAGAAATAGAGATAGATAATATATCGGACGTGGAAATCCTTTCCACGTACATTGCTTTCACAACCGTTACTAAAACAATGAGTTTTGTTTGCCGCTCTAATAATATAAGTTGGTGTATCTATTCTTTTGAGCAGGTGTGTATATATGTGAATAATATCTGTACGAGTACGTGTCAAACAAAATAAGCAATGTACGTGTCGGTCATTATATCCTATCGCGGTTTGCAAGAATCAAATAAGCGTAATTTAATAATCGATATTCGATGAAATCATGACTCGGTATATCATTATTGAAATCACAAAACAAAATTCCCCAAATGTAAACACAGTGATTTAAAAAATCGCAAGATCGCTCAACACTGGTTTATAATGCATCAAAAAAGTTTAGGTCAATCTACAAAAAAAAAAAAATACTCAGCATACATACTCAACATATTGCTTGTGTTTATTCTTATCATTTTCGACATTTTTCCAAGAATTTTTTTATTGTTATTGTTAAAGCCAAAACGACACTTTATTATAACAAACAACATATATATATATCGCTTAATGTCTATATATACCTAGTAGATCTAGAAATGAAATCAGTTTTATTTGTGCTCTGGACAATACTTAGCGGCTCATTGTGTGAATAGGTTTAAGTCGTACTTAAATTAAATTTCACTTTTAAAAAGAATAGTGCTATTGTGGTATCCAGATTGTGGTCTAGTGCTAGTACTGTTACAAACAGTAATAATTCAAACAATATATAATTATTTTACTGGTGCATCACAATCCAAATGAAAGAGTAGGTTTTGTAAAAAGAGAACATTTGTTATAAACATGAAGGCAAAATACAATTACCTAAGCAGCAGTATTTTCTTGTGTTAAAGTTCGTGCCAAATAGTTTTAGAATATACTTGATGTCATGCTTAAGCTTTATCTGCCTTCGCGAGTTTATTAGAAAGCTTATAAAGTGATATGTTTTTTGCGAGAAATTCGCTTACTACTACAGATTTAAAAAAAAAAGTATTTTATAAAAATCATATATATTTTACATAGCTCTTCTTCATCTAAGAGAATAAAATGAAGTGGAATGATATAAGGATAATTAAAAATGTTTTTAATTCACAGCATTGCAAAATGGTAAAGAAGTTGATAATTTTTGGACTTATTACCGTTGTGTGTCAAGCGGCGTGCGCACCTGGGACTACTAACCCTGATCTTTCCGTAGATGATGCGTCATTCACAATTTTTGTGGACGCAGGGAAGGAGATTGAGAAGTTGATAAATTTGGTCAAAGTAACCGAAAGCAGGCAAATTACTATAGAGGATATGTTGCAAAAGTGAATAAAAATGATTTAATCTAAAAGAATATTTATATTGTATTATATATTCAATAATATATTGAACAATATTTTCTTTAAACTTAAATGCAATTATGTTTTTCTTCAATTTCACTAACAATTTGTAAAAATAATCTAAAATAATATAAATCTCTTTAAAATGAAATTTCAGAACATCTGAGGAAAATAAACGGTTGGATGGAAAGGTAACAGATTTATCAAAAATAATATCTACTTTAAGCGAAAAATTAGCCACACAAGAAAAATTAGGCAACGAGCAAACACAAAGGTAAACAATATTTTCTTTAAACTTAAATGCAATTATGTTTATCTTAAGTTGCACTAACAATTTGTAAAACAATCTAATATAAAATAATATAAAAATTGTATTGCTTTAATCTCTTTAAAATAAAATTTCAGAACATCTGAGGAAAATAAACGGTTGGATGGAAAGCTGTCAGATTTATCTAAAAAAATATGTACTTTAAGCGAAAAATTAGACAAACTCGAAAAATTAAGCAAAAAGCAGAGAAAAAGGTCACATATATTATCTTTTAACTTAAATGCAACTATGTTTTTGTAAGTATCACTAACAAATTGTTTTTAATTTTCAGTTCTAATATGCAGAGAAGTCTACCCGTTACATTTGTCAACCCGCAACCACAAGGGTAAACAATATATTCTTTGAACTGAACAGCAATTATTGTTTTCTTAAATTTCACTAACAATTTGTTTTTTATTTAATTTTCAGTTTTGAGATCCAAAGTGTACCCTTTACATATAACAACCAGATGCAGCAGCAACCATATGTGTATGTATAAAGTTTATGATATTGTACACAATTTAAATGTTGTGATACCTTGGACTAGTTTAATATATGTTTCTTGGCTAGTGTATGTATCACTTTCAGTGATGTTTGATATTGATGTTCTATATTAAAATTTTACTTCACATCTTCACACTTTCTCGAAACCCTCTATTTGGAAACGCTTTGTCGCATTAGAATTTGTAATTGTAATTTAGTTGTAAAATACGGAAAATTCGTTAGGGGAATGTAGCAAAATATTGCGGTTAATTTAATGTTGTCAAATTTATCTCCAGACTCAGAGACGCTGGGTGCATGATCGGTCCCAAGCAGAGGCATTCTGAAATTCTCCGTCGGTTCGATTGCATCCCTGACTACTTGGACCACTGCACCGCGGAACCGTCCCCTAGAGGTTTCTTCTCTGCACACGTACCTACGTGGAATAAGTGGGAAGGAAGAAGTCAATGGAGGAGAAGTGCAGTCAGCTTTTTCACGGATGGCAATACTGGCATTGGAATCGATGACAGTACGCTCTGAGCTAGTTAAGGAGTGTCTTAGAACCTTATCAATAGCTTCCAGCTATTTTGCGATCTGACTAGTGTGGGTACCCGGTCACCGCGGGATCGTTGGTAACTGTATAGCGGATAAGCTTGCAAGGGAGGGTACCCAGCTACATACATTCACGTCGGAATGGGAGCGCATTGGTAGTCCATGGTCCACCTGCGCAAGAGCGCTGGACATGCAGACTACGCATGAGCTCGTCAAGCGTTGGTCAACTACCAGTACTTGTGCAGTGGCGAAGTCCTTTCGGCCTTCTGTGGAGCGTAAGCCGTCCTTTCAACTGCTTTCTCTGGGCAAGGTCCATCTCAGCGCGATTATTGGTGTACTTACTGGACATTGTCCAATGGGTACACATGCGGTGAGACTTGGGATCGTGGCAGATGCAAATTGCCAATGCTGTATGGAGGAAGGTGAGATGGAATCATCTAAGCATTTCCTTCTTCATTGTCCAGCTTTTGCCAGACTGAGGTTGAAACACCTCGGAAGCCCCTTTTTCGGCGATCCTAGCGAATTGGCTAGAATCGATATTAGCCGTCTTAAGAAATTTGTAACGGATTCCAAGCGTTTTGCTGAATTTTATTGGTACCACAATGGACAGCGCCAGGCTGTCTAAGTGAGATCTTCTGTTTTTGCAGAGATCTGCCTACAAACCTAACCTAACCTAACCTATCTACAATTACAGTGACGGAAGGTTGAAGGGAAAATGTATCTTAGATCAGCTGATACTTCTATCACTCAGAATGTGATATAAGTTGACATAATATTTACATATTCCGACCATTTCAGTCTCGGTGTGAACAACTGTTATCTAAAATATATCAACCTAAAATGAACTAACTACTATATTACATTTATTTATGCTTCGACTTCTGCATCGCCTAACTTTTCACACTAACATTAAAATACGTTAAAAAGTTTAAAAATACATCGATGTTTTAATTGACGATGATTTTGATTTCGATGTTTTTTGAAGAAATATCGATACATCGAACTATCAAGGTTTCATTTTACGATGTCTGCATCCCTAATCTGGCACGGAAATGAGGATGGTTTTATGGCATTGAGAAACGAACTAAATTATCATCAGTTAAGCGTAGGAAACGTTAAAATGAGAATTTGAAGTAATATATTAGAATTGCCTGGTAGAATTACAACTTCACCTTGAAAATTTCCACACAAACAAATGTTGTTTGTATATATGTACAGTTGAACTTCCTTAATTCGAACTTCTCTAACTCGAAAATCTACATAACCCGAAGTCTTGGATTGGCAATACAATTCAAATTTCATACAAATTTCCTTCCATAAATAGAACTTTCCGACTAGGGCATAATACCATAATACAAATTTAAAATTTTACTATCGATGCAGAATTTAAAAAGAGTCCCTATATCGTATGGAGGCGAACAAAAAATATGATATTACACTCATGGAATGAAATACAGCTTTTTGAAAAATTTTATGTTTTAATGAAAGCTTCTATAACTCGGAGTTGTTTTGTGGATTATGGTGATTCGAGTTAGGGAAGTTCAACAGATATAAAAAAACATTTACTTTTAGTTTTTGTAATTAAAATATGAAAATTATTTACACAAATTTGTTTATTTTAATTTCACTATTTTCTCTTTTTTTTTTTGATTTCAGATACCCATTGTATTAATAATAAAATACATTATGTCAAATAACTCGGAAATTCTAAAATTATTTAGTAATTAACAAATTATAATTAGTTTGTGTGAAATTTTGTGTTTGAAACGAAATTTATTGGGCCAAAACGTTGGAAATGTTGAAAAAAACCATGTCGATTCAACCATGTCGAAAACTCAAGTTCACGATTGGTATAAATCGTTCAAAGAGGGGCTTATAAAAATCGCAACGCACACAAATGGTTGACTTGTTCCTAATGACGCCGTAAACAAACTAAATGAAACATAGTAATAAAAATTGACAGCATTGTGGCTGACAGTTGTGGAAACCTGGGAAAATTTTTCAGCGGGACAAAAATGCATGTTCGCTTGTTTTGGGCCAGATCAAAATACGTTTTTGTGTCTTATTGGTCAAAGACATTTTTGACTAATCCGGTGTGGGTTGAGCCTAAGTATGTATTTTTTTAGAAAATGGACCGTCATTGCGTATACGTAACATCATTGATCACATCTTGTAACACCTTGATTAACGGCTGTTGTTGTAATAGATTTTGTAACATAGCAAAACAGCGTCACTTTGAGTCCGATAATTTGATACTCAGCTAGTACTTTAGAACAGAGCTACATATGGTTTTTTGTTTGGTACCTGATCTTTTGATCCGGACAAAAGCTATGTCAATCTCGTTGAGTATTAGATGTTACAAACAGTCGTTTGCTGTTTAGGACATGTTCTTAGAGCAGAAAAATCAATAGACATTATATATTGTATGCATGTTTGTCGCTTAGTATTCGTAACTTTATATACTAGAAAATATAATATCATATCATACTATAACCTAAAAGAGATATCATGTACTCATACACAATGTAAGTGATACAAACACAAGGAACCGATTTCATAAAATTTGGAAGTAAACCACGGTACCAGGCAGTTATACCTTCTTTTTGACGAATCCGCCATAATAGCAGCACCATATTTTTATCTATGAAATTTTTGCTCGGAACTTCATCTCTAAAAACAGCTGAAAAATATAGCACAGAGTATTGGTAACATTGTCTGCGAGTGAATAGCATTTTGCAATTACTTTTAGCTTGAAGTCGTGAACTCAATAACGCCAGTGGATAGGTTGATAATTGTCCAATGGTACTTGAGAGTGTACAACAGCTTAATATCACGAGCGGTTTCAATGTATTTTCCGCTTCTTTGTATCCCAAATATGCATGCTTAGCCGTTTCATAAACGGCCAGATCAATGCCACAATAAAGCATAATACCAACAGCGAATGCATTGTATCCACGGTAGAAAGAACGAATGCCCTCTTGTTCGAACATATGCTTTATCATATGTATGACTCCGGAATATTGTCCGGTTTTAACTAGCGCCAGTCGCGTCTTCAATACATCCATCGGATAAAGGAATGTTTGTGAGACATTACCCGCCAAAGCGCCGCATACAAAACGCTCACCCATTGTTAAGGAGCGTGACTCGTCGCCACGTAGAAATCGCTTGCTCTCATCGTACACAGCAAATTTAATTGCAGATTCGGGTGTAATTTTCAAAACATTTATGCCATTACCACGCCACATGCTTAGTACACCACCGTCCCGAATTAAATGTCGTACGGATTCCATGAAGCTTGTCTTCTTAGTTTGCACCTGTATCGAGAATTCGTCGAACTGAATAGCGGTTGTCATTTTGGTGTTAACACAAAATACCTGCAAATATATCTTAATTCTGTCTGCTGGTGCCGTACAGGTACGCGATATAGCACCCGCGACTCCGCCCGCAATCAGATGCGTCCACAATGGCGAGCTTTTCAGCGATGCCTGTTTTACGCGAAAAGTTGTTGTCACATCCATCTATGTTCGCATCGTCAACTTAATTGAAATGAATTTTATGTAAATGAATTATTTAGTTTATAAATATTTATGTGACATGAGCATGATTGATATATAAGTGAAAAAGAATTGAAGTGTTTTGATTTTATTGGTGACTTTTAGTATTAACCCTTTGGAGCTTCATTTGTTGGAAAGCTCAATCGAGGTGTTTACTATTTCGCTCCTATTTGATGTAATGATTTATTCTCTCAGGGATAGTAAACCTTTATTACCGAATCAGCACCAATCTTTAAGACATTAACCCCATAAGCTCGTTACATACTGAGTATGTCTCCGCTTTTAATAATATGTTGCTATATAATTCAAACTCCCAAAGATGGACCAGTTTGAACCTACCAATAGATAGGACGCTGTGCATGTATGCGACAGTAATCGATCGCTAATCAAAATCTCCCTATCTGAAAGGTATTTTCCAACTGAGAAGATTCACAACGTTTCAAGGTGCAGGAAGATCTCACTTGGACAGCATTGAGCGCTGTTCTTTGTTAAACCAATAATCTCCGAATGAATCAAAAATACCCTTATGATTCGGTGAAATGCTTGGAATCTCTTACAAACTTATATAGAGGCCTAATGACAATTCTAACCAATTCGCTAGGTTTGCTTAAAGTGAGCCTTCAAAGCTGTTTCAACCTCAGTCTGGCAAGAGCTGTACAATGGTGGCTGAAATGCTTAGATAATCACCTCGGCTTCCTCCAAACAGTTTGGCAACTTGCATCTGTCAGGATCCCAAGTCTCAAATGCAAAGTATTTGGGAACAAGGATATTTTTTTTTAAATTTGTATAAAACGTTGCCTACATTTCGGAGCATTAATAATTATCGTATATTATTATACTAGTTATTATATTTGAAGTCCCATACCATACTGTTGAAAATGAAGAAAAAACTTCATCAGATAAAAAAACCTTTAATATTACATTTGTGATAGACATCAAGTCCCGTGGGGGGGTTCTTCTTATAACCAAAGCATCGCAGTACAATACATACATATATAATTCATATCAACAGTTGTTTTGCCTTTCGTGCGCAACTGTTGTCCTTTCGTGACATATGTCAAATGGCAAAGCTTACTGGAAGCATACAAAAGCTTTTGTTCGTCATACGAGCAGGAGCCAACAGCAATACCATATGCTACGAATCACATATCTGAGTCACTGCTACTTTAAAACGCACACAAAAAAATTGTTTGTTTGTGAGAAATCATGAAGAAGTGATTAAAAACTGAAATTCAATTGAAAATTTATTTAAGAAATTTAACGCCGAAACCGTTAAATATTTCGTGCAGAACGAAGAAATTGTGTGCAAAGTGGACAAATGTTACGTGAAAAGTACATAGTCAAGCAGCAGCGTGAACCGGATTAATAACATTTTTGTTGTGTGCATTTTAGTTATAATTTTTTTTCATTTCACGAAAGCACGAAACAGTATCAAGTGAAATTGCTAAACGTGCCACAAAGTTTTAGCCAAATTTAAAAAGGTGTGTACTCATTCAACAATTAAGTGAAAATATTGCAGAAAGTTATTTACATTCGCCATTAAAGACGTTTTTGTGATTGGGAAAAATCGATTGTGTGCATTTCAGTATCCTTTGTGGCTTGCAAGGAGTTGCCTAGCCACCCTGCAGCGCTGAAGCTTTCACACAGTCTTCCAGTGTTAAGACTTTCCATTGGAATGTATACATACTGACTGCGCTAGTAGTAGCAGTGGTGGTGGTGGTGTTATTGTTGTTGTTGCATGCGTGAAATGTCAACAATGCTGTGATTTGTTATCATTTGTGCCGATACGCAAAAGAAAAACATAAACACAGAACACACACTCAACAGGATTCCAGCTGTGTGTCTGTGTGTGTGCGAACACTTGCTGATCTGCGTAATCGTAATTGAAATTTTGAAATGCATTAGCTTATAACATTACTTTTTGTATTGTTGTTATTGTTTTGCAGCTTTGCTGTGCGCGAGTTTCGTGCCAATCGCAGTGAAATCGTTTGAAAAGCAAAAACATAAAGAAAGTGCTAGGAATTGAACTAAGATGATAGTAATTTCTGGCGTGGAATCGTATTCATTAAATGGTGAGTGTGATGAAAAAAATAAATATTGATTAATAATGTAAATTTAAATTTTTTTTTTGATTTTAAATTTTATTTTATTTTTTTTTTTTGAAAATATCATAAAAAAAACTGTTTTTTAAATGTAAGCAGCATTATTTTGATTTAAATTTCCCAAACTTCAATTTCGAAAATCTTATGATTCTCCATTTTGATTGAGCAGCATTAGGGTGTTGCTTGTTGAGCGAACTTTGCTTAGCTTAAGAGACTCGTGATAGTAACAAATACGTGGTGTGTTCAAAAAATAATGGGAATTTTTAAATTTCCTAATTTTCAAATTTTTTTTGTAGTTTTTGTTATGTTGATACGAAATTCGAAAAACTTTTCAGCTGCATTCATTGCTGATTTTGTCTTTAGCAGTCGCTTAGGTTAAACGTGGTTTTATGAGCTTAGCGATTTTCATTTGTTAAAAGCTCACACTTCGTTGCTTGTTCGTGAATTCTTGGGCAAAAACAATACTGTAACGATACCGCAGGCTCCATATTCGCCAGACATGACGCCGTGTGAAAATAAATAGGGCAGTCGTTTTACAAGCAAACTAAAAATCGTAGAAAGAACTAAAGGCTACCCCAAAACTCGAGTTTGAGAAGTGTTTTAACGTATGGGGACTATTTTGAAGGCGACAACATTAATGTAGACGAATGAATAAATATTTTTTTTCCAAAACAAAAAAAAATTCAATAATTTTTGAACAAACTGTCAAAATCAGGCAGGTTCTGTAATTCACTGCCGAGTGAAATTCAAGCAAATTCACTTTCAATCCGATATTTGGTATATGTGGTGTACTGAATTTCGATTTTAGTTTTCAAATTCAATATTTATACCCTGAACAGGGTATTTTAAGTTTGTCACGAAGTTTGTAACACCCAGAAGGAAGCGTCGGAGGCCCTATAAAGTATATATATAAATGATCAGTATGTTGAACTGATTCGATTTAGCCATGTCCGTCTGTCTGTCTGTCCGTCCGTCTGTTTGTATATATACGAACTAGTCCTTCAGTTTTTAAGATATCGTTTTGAAATTTTGTAGAAGATATTTGCTCTTCAAGAAGCTGCTCATTTGTCGGAACTGCCGATATCGGACCACCATATCACATAGCTGCCATACAAACTGAACGATCGGAATCAAGGGCTTGTATGGAAAACTTCCGCATTTTACTACATATCTTCACGAAATTTGGTGTGAGTTATTGTTCATAGAAATAATTTAATCTCCGAAAAAATTGTTCAGATCGGTTCACTATAGCATATAGCTGCCATACAAACCGAACGATCGGAATCTAAATCACGTCTTTAGATTTGCTTAAACACATAGTTACTAAAAGAAATGCATCTGTGAAGGATATATCAGCTTCGGTACAGACGAAGTTAACGTTTTTTCTTGTTTTTTTTTTTAATTTTCACTTTCATTCGGATTGCGGAACCTGCTTGAATAAACAGAAAACCGAGTATTCTCGCTTTTTACAGTCGTATTTATTAAAAATTGCTGTACCGTTTGCAGTTAGTTCAATTGGTTTGTACGGAGGTCAAAGTTCATATGACCCATGCATTACTAATAGGCGCTTAAATATCATCAGATGCAACAACTTTCAAATAAAATACAAACATTTAACTACTAGAGCTTTCAGATTTTGATTGCCAAAATTAAAACGGTGTTGAGTCTGTATAACTGCTAATTTGACTTTATGGCTCACCCTAATGCTTTAAAAAATATTATGGCCATTTCTTCATCGATATGTATGCAACTATAATAACTATGAACTTCAAGTCTTTTGCGTGCATTACTTTGTTGTCCAGCAACACTTTGACCCGGTTTCTAGAGCTTAATGACAACCGCACTTACACGCACTGGCATATTGACTAACAAGTACATATGTTCATAAAATATAACAAGTGTTACAAGCTACAAACACACACTTAAAACACTTACCATAGTTGGCAACATAATATTAATGGCTTTTAAAAATTTACGACACCTTAGTTGATTGACTGTCTGACTAAACGCACACACACACACACGCATATGTACACTCGCATACAGGAACCACGGCGTAGTCCTGCTGGCTGTCCACGCTTAAAACCCGCAAACGTGTGCTATGTATTTCTGTATGTATGTAAATGCTATGTACATTGACCACCCCACTATTAATTGGCGTCCCTTGTGTGTATTGCTGCCCATTAGTTGCGTGTAATTGCAGTTCAGTAAACTCACAGAGTGTGTCAGTTTGTATTGCGAACAGTTGGCAGCAGTGCACGCACTTTAAACGTAACGAAGACAAAGGCGGTGGCATACATACAAACATATTTGACATTGAAACTGGAAGCGATACTTTGACGCGAGTCATATAAATATGTGTGTGTGCGTTTGTGTTTGCGCGTGTGTTGCGTACGCCATGCGCCAACATTTTATCAGTTTAAGCTGGTTTGGGTGTGTGTGTGTGTGTGTGAGTGTGCCGTTAGACCCTTGGCTAAGTGGCCCAAATGCTGCTGCTCCTGCTGTTGCTGGTGTTCCAACAGCCCGTAATGGCTTAGCCATGAATAATCTGAATTTACGCTTACTGACTCATAATCGATAGTAGATTTTCACGTCTGCTGCGTGAGGAGTATGCACCCTTTGCTTTGTTTATTAATTGGTCATGCAAGAAAAACGCGAATATTTTTACAGACATTAACAAAAGACTAATGTGTATTTTGGCCTACCGCTCGGCTGTATTGTGTTTATGTGTGTTTTATATGCATAAATTTGCGATATGCTATAGATATTACAAAAGAAAAGTTTTAAATTTTATAAAAACTTCTTCAAGAAGCACCTCATAAAATACGTATGAGAATTTGGTTACTATCTATCTATCCCAGTTCCGGCTAAAAATAAAAGCTTTTCTGTTTGAGAGCCCACCTTATGGCAGTGCCAAGCCTCTGAGCCTCTTTCATGCATTAAAATCTATTTTTTATAAAATCTATTAATCATTCGGAACACACAACAAATGGGAGTGTATCTACTCCGCCGAGCTTCTAGTAAATCGCCAAAACAAAATATGCATTTAAATTCGAAAGAAGTTCTTATGAAATATTAAACGTCTTCAAAAAATTTTTCTGATTCCTTCTTTTGAGCTATACCAGTGAGAGTTTTTAAAAAATTGGGGATGTATGGTGTCGGTTTAAGTATACTATACAGGCATTAATAGGAACCACTTGGTCTCAATAACCAGTCAGTGTGTTTGGGTTCACGTTCGAATCAATATCTTCACGAGGGCAAGCAAAATGAGATCAAACGAAAACACATGCGTGGCTTTAAAAAAGTATACCCAGACCAAGTAGGGTGACTAAATTTGAAATGGGAAGGCGTCTTAAGGGGTTACTTGGGTTTCGTGGATTCAAAACATATATTTTATTTGGCTTTGTTAATAATTGTTCGGAGATACAGACTTTGGAAGGTGTGCACTCTAAGCCAAGTGCGCTTGTTACTTAAACGCGTTTTTCTCGGAACTGTGTTTTCAAAGTCGGTTGTCAAATTTTCTCAAAAACTACTCAACCGTTCTTGATGAAATTTTGCACAGGTGTTCGAGATGCAATTTACTCGTGTTTGAACGAACGATTTTTTTATATCAATTACAACAATTAAAAAAAAAAACAAAATGTCAAACAAATTTTACCGAAGTTTTTATTTTTTTGGAAAAATGTCTGCTAAAATTCCATTTTTTACTTTTTGTCTTTCCCTCGTTCAAGCGCGAGTTTATGGTTATTCTTTAAATATGTATCTATAAGATAGAAGAAAGTTTGAATTATGTAAATATTGAAAATAGGCCTTTTTTCGCCTGACAAAATCCCTTAAAGAATGAAAGCTACTACATTCCTTTTTGTATTTATGAAAATGTCATCATCCGAGCAAGTTAAGGAAATCTCACGAAAGCACATCAATTGATTTCTTAAGAGGACAAAATGATTTTTTGTATCATAAATTGCTTTCTTAACATGTCTAGTATACGGTTAATGTCCACCAAAAGTCCAATTTTTGGTATATTCATTTTGTAATAGTCCATTCTATGCTTTTAAGTTTATAGATTAACACGCCGCTAATTTGGTTTGTTTCCGATAAGCCAATCAGCCGGAATCGTGGAGGAATTGCGAGTCCATTGTTTTAAGGCAGGGGTGTTCAGAACGCTGTAACTCATGTTCTACACAATATTTTTTTAGCTTAAAATTTATATTTATACTGTCGAAATAAATTTTAACAAAAGATAGCTTAGGCTCTACCTATTTATAGGTCATAGAAAAAAATAAAAAAAAATTCCTAGATAGAGGCTGTCACATTGGATAAACTACTTAAAATATTTCCTGTATAAGGAGAGAGTGAAAATATATCTAAAAAAGAAATTCGCTCAACGTGGATTTTTCAAAAATAAATCAAGTCAAGTTCTTCAGTTAATGTAACCTCTGGATCAAAATATCTTTCACAGACTCTTTCTGTTGAATAACCAAGAATAGACCCTTAAACTTCGTTAATATATTTTATGGCGAACGTTATAAGAGACCTATAATAAACTATTATTTCGTCAAGAGAGTGGAATTTACTCGTCAACTGTCAACTCAGTTCGGAGCAGCATTTGCTGTCAGAGGTGCTTCTACGTTGGATTTCCGAATTTCGTTATTTTCAGAATTGATGGTGGTTTCAAGATAGTGGAAATTGTGTATTACCTCTAAGTTTTGAGTATTTCCAATATTTTAAATTTAATACAACTCTATGCCTTAGTCATTTATATATTCTCAAAAAAAAAAAGCTGCGAGTTTCACCTAACCGTTGACGACTATTACCTATCCTTTCGCCATAAATAATATACATAAATACATATAACGGTATGTCACTTGAATCTACTCACTGGCTGACAACACGTCATTAGTACAACTTAAACACGAGTAAATTCGATTTTTTCCACCATCGTCATTAATGCACGAGTACGAATGTACGCGTTGTCTTCTACGCTGTTATTTTATATTTTTTTGTGGGATTTTCCATTATTGCAGTTTGTAGCGAGTTTTAACGAAACACCGTGTGGTGCACAGTTAGTTGAAACAGGTGAACGGTACAATTGTTGAACAGTTAATTGTTGGCATTTGTAGTGTTCACACTTCCTTCCTTTGCATTGGCGGCATTGTCTGGTTAATATTCGGTTTGTTATGTTAGCCAGGCAATTCGAAAGTGAGTACGACACACATATGCACGCAGGAAAGCTGACTGACGCATAAGCATTGACTGAAGGACATTCGTGTTTAAACGCATTAATTTTATTTTTTATTGTTGTTGTTTAATTAAATATGCCAGTTTCATTTGTACACAGTTATTTATGGTGTTTCTTAAATTCCCTTCTTCTATCGAACCGTTAAGGAACCGTTGAGTTAACGACAGTATTGGGTGCGCTTTTTGGCGTCGTCGCTTTGATGTTTCTATTCTTTCTTTACGTACATCGCAAATGGTGCTTTCATGCGCGTCACGGTCTAAATTGTTGCGATGAGAAGTTAAACGCATCCAAATACACGCAAAAAATGTGTAAGTGTGAGTATATAATAACAATAATAATAATAATTTTGATAAATAATTAAGAGAAGAGCGAAATGAATGGCAATTAATTGTATAAATTAAATAATTTTGGCAATTCTCTTTAGCACGCAAACGCCGTTATGACAATACCAGCTCTGATTCGGAGGAGGATATCTTGCGTCGCTTACGCTTACAGCAGTCACGCAATTTATCAACGAACGGTAATTTCAATAGTTACGGTATTCACCAGCAGTCAACGTATCTGCCGCCGTCACCGCCAAATCCCCAACACAGCTTCAATTACACACCGAACGAATTGCAGCGCGTTACGATAACGCCACGCTTCGATCCGGCCCGCGATCCGTTGGCCATAGCGGAGCGCGGCAAAGTCGGTATTCCGTCCTCGCATAGTGAGTGCAGTTCGAATGATTCGGAGAAGGCGTCTGTCGACAGTCATACGGGTATTTTGACAGGTGACAGAAAAGGTAAACAACTAATTCCAATTTGTATTTCAATAAACTTGCTTCAACATCACAATCAATTTACAGAGCGTCTTCAAGGCAATAGCGGCGGCGGCACGAATAAATCGAGCGAATGCAGCGCTTCGTCCTCGCTGAAGGAGTCGCGCATCGACAATCGTGCGGATTTGCCAAAGACTAGCAGTAATAGCAGTAGCAGCAGATATCAGAAGATATCGACGGCGTCTGCGCGTCAAGACAGTTTAGATGATGTGCCTGATTTGCATAGCAATAATAATAATAATATTAATAACAGCAGTAATAATAACAATAACGAAGATGTAGGTTCTAGAGTTCTTTCTCATATAGCATACAAATTATAGTGCTTAATAATTTGATATACTTAATAGGAGCCACTTTTTGACACCAGCGATTTGCGTTCCATCAAATCGGACGATACTTCGGTGCAGAATCAATTCTATGGCAAAAGTGGCAGTATCGAGATTTCTTTGCTGTACGATGCACCAATGCGTAAGATGACTGTGCATGTGATGCAAGCACGCGGTCTACCCACTTTGGGTAATGGACAGACGACGCATACGCAGGTGATTTTGAATAACATTTTTTTGTTGGACGTATGATCCAGAGTTACTCTTATGAGATTTATCTTACCGAGCCCTAATTGAAAACCGTTAGTTCAGTCTAAATTCTAATCTGCATTAAGGAATGTAGGCTTCCAAACAAATTTCTCCGATTTCTTCTTCTTAAAAGGCGTAGACGTAGCCGAGTTTATAACAGCGTGTTATTCGTTCTTCCTCGTAATATTTGATGCCAAGTGTAGCCAGATCCTTCTCCACCTGGTGTTTCCAACAGAGTGGAGCTCTTCCTTGGTTTCCACCAATGGGTACTGCATCGAAAATTTTCATAACTGGAGTGCTTTCGTCCAATCGGACAATCTTTTTCTTAGCAGAACTACGTCAATGTCGTCGCATAGCTCTTTCCATCGTCTGTGGTATTCGCTGTTGCCAATGTTCAAAGGACCATAAATCTTCCACAAAATATTTCTCTCGAAAACTCCTTGTGCCGTCTCATCGGTTGTTGACATTTGAGTTTTGTTTGTTATGACTGTCAACAGTGACATGGGAGCCAAGTCGCGAATGGACAGGAGATATTTCGTCTTGTCCTCATTCACTAGCAGACCCATACGCTTCGCTTCCTTATCCAGTCTGGGAAAAGCAAAACTAACGGCGCGGTTGTTACTTCCAATGATATCTCCGATTTTGTTAATGAAAACCTTTCAGTTTTCAATGTCGATATGTCGAAGTAATCCAGGAATTATCGCATAAAATAGAAAGATCAATGATGATGAATCAATGATCTCATTCCTGCAACTTGTAAATCCTTAATTCTTTAAAAGTCCAAAGAAGAAATATTGAAATACATAGCTAAATATAGCATTGTTTCAGTTCAGACTCAAAAACGGTAGTAACTATATGAAGCTCGAATTATATTTAAAACGACAGTTATTAGCAAACTTTGCAACTTACTTACCGTTAGTTTTTTAAACAAAATCATGTTTTCAGGTCCGTCTTCTTATGTTGCCAAATAAGAAGCAAAAGCATAAGACTAAAATTCGCTCCGGCGAGAATCCACAATACATGGAGAGTTTCCTGTTACATCGAGTCAATCCGGAGGATGTTAATAATATGGGACTGCGTGTACGAATATACGGTTGCGAACGTTTACGAAAAGAACGTCTAATCGGTGAGGCGTATGTCAGTTTCGCCACAATCGATTTGGAATTGGAAACGAATTTGTGGCTGCCACTGGAGCCAAGAAGTACGGCTTCTGTAAGTATCGAAAATTTCTTTGCTTATTTAAAGTGAACTTAACAACTCTTTATATTGACTTTTTGTCGATTTATAGGTTTTGGGCTCAAATAGTGATTTGTTAAGTCTGGCGAGATCAGATAGTGCCGGTTCGACCACATCGATGCAACATGGTGGTGTGCCGGAATTACTTTTAGGTTTAGGTTATAATGGCGTTACAGGACGTTTGTCAGTGGAAATTGTCAAGGGTAGTCATTTTCGTAGTTTATCAATGAACAAGGCGCCCGACACGTATGTGAAGTTGTGTTTAGTTAGTAGTATAGGACAGGAGATATCGCGAGCGAAAACATCAACGAGACGCGGCCAACCACATCCGCTCTTTAAGGAGACCTTCGTCTTTCAAGTACGCCGTTTTTATTTCTTTAGTTCAAATTTCACTGCTAATTACTGTTATTATCAACTGCAGGTGGCACTTTTCCAGTTGAACGATGTGACGCTTATGGTTTCCGTTTATGCGAAACGTAATATGAAAAAGAATGAAATGGTCGGCTGGTTTAGTATGGGTCTAAACTCGTCCGGACCAGAGGAGGTGGCGCATTGGGCGGATGTACGCGATTTGGCCAAGGGTGAGCTATTGGCGCGATGGCATGTGCTAGTGGATTCCTGATTCGAGCAGTTGGGACAATCTTCACGTCGCGGCAGTGCCCTAGGCATACTCGGCTTTGCGACGAAAGATAAGTCCAAATCGAAGAAGCTGAAGGAGGAGGAGGAGGAGGACGAGGAGAACCGCGATATTGGCAATGTGCCGGATAAAGCGGTTGCCGTCAACATCGAGGCTGGCTTAGAGCTCGACTTTGTTTAGAGAATTTGGCTAAAACCAAACGACTTTTTTGTAATGTTTGTAAACCACACGCGACGCAAATTTTTTGTGTGTTTACGAAACATAAACCATAAACAATTGAACATTTGTATGGCGAGGGTAGTTTTCTGTAACAGTTACCGTTACAGAAAATGACAAAGCTAAACCGAAAATTGTCATTTTAAGAAAGAAATAATACAAGAAGAAAGGAAGAAATAATAAAAGAAACTTAAATAAAACAAATACAAATAAACATACATACTCTCTACAATATATTAAATAAAATATGTCACTTTACTAGTAAACAAATTACGCACATTAAATATTTTGGTAGAGCAGTAATTATGCGAAACGTGTATAAAAGGCATTTAGTAAGAGACTAATAAGCCGATAAAACTGGAATTTCATAGTCAAAACTCTACGGTAAATGAGAAATCTTCGATTGTACTGAAAAAGAGAATTTGTTATTTTGTAAGGATACAAATATTTGTAGCCGGTTTACCGTTGATTGATTCATAATTATGAATATTGAATTTTGTGATATGCGAATGAGTATTAATTGTGAAAATCAAATATATTTGCAAAATATTTGGGTGTAGAACGAAAAAAAAATTAACTAGGGATTTTTGGTACAACAACAATTCAACAATTTGCTTGACTTACTATTACAAAGGTTTAGTTTAAGCAGTGTGATTTCGTTTAATTGCAAATTCTGTAATTTTTTGTAACGAACTCTATGAGTTGTACATGCTTGCAAATACATATATAATAGTATTATATAATTAAACAAAAAAATAGCAAATTTAGCATATCAAACAAAAAATAAAACTGTATTATTAGTACCTTGCCGATTTTCAAAGGCATTTCTCGATTGATAAACTTTTTCTATTTTTCTAATTACATTATATGCCTTAAAAATATTCGTACAGCTTTTAATATAATTAAATTTAATATTATAACGGGATTTTCAACAATTACTTCATTTATTTAAACTGTATGCAAACTATTTTGTTGTAATTCTCATAAAATTTTTGGAATGCCAAAAAATTGTTAATTTATAAATTTTGTAAATCTCAAAAACGTTTTTGAAATACAGTTAATAACAATGCAACAACTTTTATTAGTAAACGCATTCTAAATTACAGTTTATTTTCAGGTTAGGTTCATCCTAGTTAGATTTACAAGATTTGATAAGGAACTGAGAAACTCAGAAGTGTAAAAAGAACTTTAGATCATTTTACCTAACCGTTTTATGAAGGTTGATACCCTAAATAACAGTGTTCTTTCATACGATTTTCAAAATCTCTTGCATCCCTTGAGAGATATTTGTTTAAATTATAATTTTTTCATACATTTATTGAGAGAATGATACTTTGGCGTTGTTTGCATGAAGTTAAAAGTTGAAAGTGAGGTTATTTTACAGTAAATATAATAATTTTTCAAGCTTTGCAGTAGCAACTACATACTAAAGTTGTAAAAATATGCTCCGTGTGCTTTTAGCACAAAATTTCAAAACAATTTTTATGAAGAACACTAACAAATGCTGATAGGCGATGACGTTGACAATTTTTTAATCAAAATGAAAAGCAAGATTGCGTTAAATAAAGTATTTACTAACTAACTAAAAAAGTTTACTCATATGCATACATACATACACAAACTGTAATCTAAAAGCGTTTGTGTGCAAATTTAAATAGCCAAAAAAAGAAAGTATAAAAACAAATTAGAAAGCGAAAAAAACTTAAGCAACATTAATTAACTTTTTTATTTCTAACTAAACTTATTTTTTTATTTAACAATGCATTAAAGATTAAATATTAAACATTAAGGGAACTAAAAGAAAAATATTAGCTTAAAATATCTATATTGGTTAGTAAACCCAAAAATAAGAAAAAAACATACATACGAGTATATTCCCAAGAGACTTAAAATATTAAAAAAAATTGTAAGTTAAATATCTTTTTTATACGGAATAAACAATGTTTACACTAATACAAACTAAAATATTAAGAAATACATAATAATGCATAATATAAATAACGATTTATGACAAAAAATATACTTAACATAGTATTTGCCTATATTTTAATACATACATACATACATACTTAGGTAAAACTTAAAGATCTTTATGTGCTAATTTTTTATAAATTTTTAATGTTACATTTCATTATAGGTGTGTCAGCAGCTTACAAATTGATGGTGTATATTCGATTTTTAAATAAATTATAATAATATGTCAACCACTTTTCATATTTCCATAAAAAGTAGACAAAAAAAAAACTATTTGTACAAAAAAGCAAACTTGAAATGCATATGCCTCAATGCATAATTGAAATGGCAATAACTGTCAGTTTAAAATGGAATTAAATAAGTAATTTACAAATTTCTGTTCACTTTTAATTCAAAACGAGCACTAACGTTTGAGAAATTCGGCAGATTACAACACACAGCTTATTTTGGTATAACAGACGTTGAACGGAGTAACTTTTTTTGTTATTAATTTAATTTAATTTATTTTTCTTTTGAGAAAACGAGTCTACAATTCAACTTCACTTTGACTACTAAGCGATCTCTGCTTTGGCTTTACTTCGAACAGTTTTAAAGCCCATGCAATGATAGCCAAACTGTCAACAGCAAAATAATTTTTTTTAGTAAAAAGTTGACAGCACGAATAAAAAAATTTTTCAATTTTGTGAAAATAATACGAACTGAAGTTTAGTTTATTAAAATTTTAATAATTGAAATTTACTTATTAATTCTGTTCCCCGCTTTCGTGCAGAATTTGCTGTTTGCAAAAGGTTTGTTTTGTAATTATTTTTCCAAGTATTATTGCAACTTAGTACCTTGAAAAGTTTGAAAAAATTTAATATACATACATACAAACATATAAGTAAGCGAATATGAAAATGTTAAGAAATCTACAGGATACGCACAAAATTGTACTTGAAGGATGGGAGTTATATGGAATAATATAATGAATATTGCATGAGTTTATGGAATACAAACAATTTATCTAATATCTGGATATTTAAGACAAAGTAATGGAATATTAGACAGTAGTTTCTACTAATTGACAAGTATCTACATACATAATGAATATGAGGCGTACGGTGCCGTTTAAATATGCAAAGTAATAGAGGAAATATTTATAGATTTTTTCTTGAAAAGTTATGAAACTAGTAAACAAATTAAAAACTAAAAAAATGCATTGTTATGTGTAAACTGAACAAGTTGTAACAGCGCATGGTCAAGTATAAACTTGGTGCAAGTGTCAAAGTGCTAATTGAAAATTTTGCATATTAATTAACAATTAACAAATTGTTAGTAAAGTATACTGACAGTCAGAGTATGGTTATAATTCCGTCGTATACGTGAATGGAAAGTATTAAAATTGAGCTCAATGAACTCATTGCTAAAAGTTGCGCACTCTTTCAAAAAAAAAAGAAAAACAAAAAGCTATTCAAGTGTCGTATGGCAAATTAAAATTACTAATAATTTGTTTAGCGTAATTATAATTAACATACATAAAAGCTTTAATTAACAAACTAATTGTAATTACTACCTTATCAATGTTGAATGTTGCTACTATGCCGACGCACATTCCCAAGCAAATACATACATACATACATACATAACTTAGGAGTACAAATAAGTTTTCGCCGTTTGGCAAAATTAGAACAGATATCCCCAATAGGTGTCATGGTAATGCATCTATTGTATTATTGAAGGAACGAGTACAACAAATGCGTAATGATTGACCTTACACTTGAAATGGCTGAAATATGTACATTTCATGTCGTTTAGAAACGTTAAAAAGATAATGTTAAATTATTTTTAAAAAACAATTTTTAGCGAAATGACGTTATTTTTATATTCAAAACTATTGATGTGTTTTTTAATATGAACCAGAGTGGACTAAATGTTTTTTATTGCTGTTATCTGCATATTTGTATGTATGTAAAGAGTATTTACATGGCTATTTAAGTAGTGTATTCATATATTTCATAAAATAACTGGTTAAAAAGTTTGCACTATCTACTATCAAAACCCTAACTAAAGAATTTTTTATGGAACACCATGCATTGTTGCGCTCTAATTAACACACTCTCTAGGTATAGACAAAAATACAAAAAAAAAAAACTATTATAATTGAAATAATTATAACAAAATAATCAAATTAACATACTTAGCGGTAAATTCATGTAAAATAACATATATATTATGTTAAATAATATGAGGAAGTACCCTGCATAACACATACATACATACCATTTATTTACGATAACTACATACATACATAGAAGTGGTTATAAACATTGTTGCTTTACAGGATGATTGCCAGCACCAGTCGGTGCGCTAATTGTCCTGCTGCTCACTTGAACTGAAGTGTGTCTTGAGACTGTCGTAATTTGAAACGAAAACCAATATTTTTTTATAAGCAACTGTTTAAAATAACTATTACTTTGTGCTATGCGAAATTTTTTAAATATATATTTTATTAAATACATACATACATACACACACGTATATATGGATTTGTGAGTTTTGTTATATCATACATATAAACATGAAAATCACATACATACATACATATGGAATTATAAAATTTAAACACCTTTGTATGCTAATGTTTTTTATTTATACTCTAACAATTTGTTCAACAAATTTTTATATACATACCTACATATATTATTAGCACATTGCTGAAGCCAAATAATAATGCCTTTAAGTTTTTTAATATTAAAAACAATATCAAATAAATGTACGAACATTGCTTTTTTCTACATAAAAATTATAAAGAGTAAAAGAAGAATAGTTTAATAATTATTTTAAAATAAAATTTAAAAATTACACTGCAAGCAAAGTGGTTAAATGAAATGTTATTTAAATGCCATTTTATTAGTCATTTAAAATTTTCATGTTCTGTCGTATAATGCATGGAGCAAAGCTACAAAAGTTAGTACATACAGTGTAAAAACAGATTAATTCAAAACCATTTTTTGTATCCGAACGTTAACAAGAAAGTAACAACAAAACAAAAAAGTTTTTAATCTTTATAATTTCTGTGTAACTTAATTATGATCTTAAAACCCATAACGAACTAATGATACAAATTAAAAAATGAAGATAATGATCATTTTGCCAATGAATGGATAATAAAAAGATGAAAAGAACAAAAATGTGTTGGTTAAATATTATTTTTATGTTGTTGGAATTCCAAGCAAGCATATACTTTTAGCATAAATATGTGCAAATGTAAGAAGAGCTGTCAGAATTCACCATATATTCAAAATTAAAAGATAAGTTTCAAATTTTTCAACTACTCTGCAGTTTGGCTGCCTTCTTTATTATTATTACGTATATACATACATCTAAATGGCTTAACACAAAAGTTCATATTTAGTTTCTGAGCAGTTTTTGTCTACTACAACTCTCATTGGCGCTCAGTAAAAATATGACACCATTAAATTTTGTAGGAAAATAATTATTTATATAATTATACGCAATTCACCACACACGAGTACAAATGAGTTAACATATATATATATATATAAATAAAGTCCGTTTTCTTTGTAGCAATTACATTGCAGTTCACTTGCGTCGCTTTCGCCGCATCTTCTTGAACCCACTGCTATTGCCTTCATCATCCGTATCGAAGGCGCTATCGATAGTCGATTGTGCTAGAGATTGTTGCTGTGCGTCCCATTCTTTACGCAGCTCACTCAGCATGCCGGGTGTGAGTAAACCTTGCGCTATTAAACGCTCTGTTAGGCGACCACGTGATGAGCTTGGTAAACGTGGTTCTATGTGAGAGAAATTAATAATTAAAAAAATATATAAAAGTTGAAAAAAATGCAACTGCTTACCACGCATTTGTGTTGATCTTCGTATATTATATGTCATATCTCCATCGGCAGCACTCTGACTAGCCTCTGAATTCTTCAGCAGGCGCGTAATTTGAAAGACTCCCTGCTGTATTATATCATCCAGTTCCTTCTGTGCGACACGTACCGCTGCTGCGTCGGGGAATAAATCCATAAAACGATAACTTAACCATAGATATAGATCCATCACATCGAACACCGATTCCAGGTGCATTAGATCAATGATTGTTTTGGGCAAAGCAAAGGGCCAACCACAATTGCGTGTGATGAAGTCAAAAGTGATCGGTTCATTGCGGCTATACTGTCTGGCAATTTTAAGGAACATGGAGCACACAAAAGGCATTTTCTTGTTAATGGGTGCACAACAGAAGACATAGCGCGCACGCAGTGCCAACGGCACGTGTTCAATCATCTCAGCTAAAAACTTAAAATCCTCAATATTGCACATAAAGTATAAGGAGTCATCGACAGTGCACAAATTCACAAATATATCCTGAAAAGGTGACAGAAGAAAACAGTTATATTTGCACTGTTTTTGTGGCAATATATTTTAAAAAACAAACCATTAGATTACTGAGTGTAGATTTTGGCAGATGGTAAGCGTACAGCTCAATTTGATCAGCGGTAGGATGCAGGCCAGCTTGTTTCAGTGGTTCAGGTTTCTGTGACAAGATTTTGCGCAAAGTTTGTAAATCGTCCGCTTTGAAAGTGGTGACATAACCATGCTCCCACTGCGTACGAAAACGCCCGGCGCGACCGGCAATCTGTAGCGCTGAAGATATTGATATTGTGTCGATTTCACGTTCACCCTTTTCGTTCATTGAGGGCTTGATTATTGAGTAAAAGATGATGCGTCGTATGCTCCTATAACGGCATAAATTCAAATAACTGTGCAGAGAGTTATTTAACACAACTTACAGATTTAGACCCATGCCGATCGCATCTGTTGCTACCATCACTTTACAACTATTCTCGGGGTCATTGAACTTTGCGGCTTGTGCCAATTTAGTGCCTGGTGGTAAGCCTCCATAGATTACTGCTACCTCTTTGCCCCTTTAATTGTTGTTATTGTACTTTGATTTTAATTTTGTTCGATTTTCTTACCTCGCTTCAATTTCGCGCGACACTGAGTAAATATCGTTTTTACTGAAACACACAATGCAATCGCCTGCCTGCACATTGTCTAGACTTCCCAATGCGGAATCCTCGATGGTTAGTTCGGTCAGGCGCTCGTAGTTATGCACTTCAACGGTTTCATTTGTAGTTTCACAAATCTTTTGTAATAGCTCCAAGGCACCAGACTCACCACAAACGTGCACCTCATCGGCGATAAGACCAAGAAAGGCACGAGTCCAAGCCCAACCACGTTGGGGATCACGCAATTGCTGTATTTCATCGATAACAGCAACTTCATCTGTTTCAAAAGCAGTGTAAATACAGCACGAATGTAAAATAAAATAAACAGTACTCACAGGGCGTGTTGACCGATGTCATTTCAACAGTACAAGCTACATGATTTGCTGGAGTATCTTCATTGATGCCAAATTTACGTTCCTCACCCGTAACCAGATCACAGGGTGTACCCTGTATTGAAAAAACTTGGTTTAATTACTTAATTTTTTAACAAAACTGTTGACTATTACCCTATCATTAGCTTTGTTGAACACCTCAGTGGCTAGTAGTTTTAGCGGACCACAATACACACCGGATTTCGCGGTCAAAAACCGTTCCATAGCATGGTATGTTTTCCCGGAATTTGTCGGTCCGGCGTGAAACACGATTTTGCGGGTTATTGCGCGTGCACTCGGGTACCAATTGGCTGGTGTACGTAAGTCTGAGATTTTCTTCAGGTCATCCATACAGTCTAAATGAGGGAAGATGGTTTTAGCGTGCCTCAAGAAATATGGAAAGATGTCGTCTATGTGCCCCGCATTATGTAAAATATCACTAATGGTTATGTGCAAGTCCACTGGCAGGTTTTCTGCCTCAATGCAATAACGGCGAAACGAGGCGAACGCTTGTTGTTGTAAGTAAGCTAAAGTTAATTGAAAGTTAGTTAATTCACAAATTATTCTTTTAATTAATTATATAATCTCACAATCAAGTCCATTTTCCACACATAAAAGTTTGATTTCACGCTTCTGCGTAAATTTATTGAGAATCTTCAACAATTCTGCTTTGTCCAGTTTACCAACCATTTCGGAGCCCACATCATGCTCGTCTGCAGTTTTCGGCATTGGTACCGGTTTGAAAAGTGTGGAAACATGCTGTGGTCCAGTCTTCTTGTTGCGTGCTTGTACGTAACTACTAAGGTGCACATATTTGGTCACAGTCTGTGTGGAAACATTTAGTGGCGAATGAGTTGTAGTTGCACGTAGATTGAGATTTCGCGCGAGCGTATTAAGTAAATTAATACTACATTTAGAATTTTGCATACTTCACAAAAATTTACACACCTAGCTTAACTCTTAATATGTCTCTTTATAATAATTAATTGAAATATTTATTAAAAATATATACAAATTGTCATCACGATTGTGCTAGCCGGGAAGATCGTGATGCAATTGTTTGTGCGTGCAAATGGAATAGGAAAACAGCTGATGAAATACCTAACCTCAACTCTGATAAGGCGAATGTCAAGAAACGTGTGAAATGTGTACAGTACGAATGAGAATTAAAATGAAAAATTAAATTTACGTTTTACGTTATGGTTTAGAAGTGAATTTCTTTTCTTGAAAAAATGCGTATTTTAAAAACATTTTGTTTCAAAGAAGTCGGGTATATAGCGAAATGTGTTAAATAATAATTATTGATATTTTGACTAAATTTTTCCTAATAATTTATTTTCTCAATAAAATATATTTCGCAGCAACACTGTTCGCAGTTACTGCGCAGTTGCGCAGAGTGAAATCAAAACAAACCAATTGACATTTAGGTGACACAAACAAAACCATTTAATTCTGTTGGCTAAAGAAACATCTTAAATGAGTCATTTTGTTAGATTTGCATAAAATTATCTGTAAAAACATAAATAAAATTTTTTAAACAAGCGCGTCCTTCAACCAAACATGGGATTATTCGGCAAAACTCATACCAAAGATCCAAAAGAGCAGGTAATGACGTCTGTACAATATCGAATTTGTTAAAAGTTTTGGCCTACTTGTTATATTGTTGAGTTCATGGCCAAGGCAAACCAGTTCTGTATACTACATGATCTCATTTAAATTTAAAAACAAACCAACAAAATAAAATTTGCATACGCTTTTACAAAAATGCTCATACTTTGCATAGGTGCAAGAATGGACGCACAAAATTCGCAAGGAAAGCAACCAACTGGATCGGCAGATACGTAGTATACAGCGTGAGGAGGAGAAAGTGAAGCGTTCCTTAAAGCAGGCGGCAACGAAAAATGATCGTGACACTTGTGTCATTCTCGCAAAAGAAATTGTACGCGCACGTAAAGCGATAAATCGTATTTACACATCTAAGGCGCACCTTAACTCCATACAGCTACAAATGAAAAACCAATTGGGTGAATAAACTGCGACATAGTATATACAAATGTCAGCATTAAGATAACGCAACCAAACTTAACTTTTTTTTAGCTACATTACGCGTCGCCGGCTCGCTGCAAAAATCCACTGAGGTAATGCAAGCAATGCAGAATTTAGTACGTTATCCGGAATTAGCTGGCATAATGCGAGACATGTCGAAAGAAATGATGAAGGCGGGTATAATTGAAGAAATGCTCGACGATACTATGGATTCGCTGGAAGAGTCTGAGGAGATGGAGGAGGAGGCGGCCAAGGAAGTGGATAAAGTATTGTGGGAAATTACGGATGGTAAACTGGGTGAGGCACCTTTACCACCCGAAGGCATTGCGGCAGAAAAACACGAAGTACCTGCTGCCGCAGTTACGGAATCTGAAGATGAGGCTGGAGAAGAAGAGGAAGATTTACAGGAAATGCAAAATCGCTTAGCATCGCTGCGTTCATAAACGCCTGCAGTGCGTTGTTGAAAAATGCTGACGTAAACAGCGAACGTATGGAAATTTACAGTATTTACAGTAATTAAAGTACAGTTTCTTGGCTACGACAGCTGCAAAAGTGATCATTTGCGTTTTTGACGTACATTTCATTTAAAACAAATTCGCGCTTTTCAATGTTTCAAAGCGAAAAATAAAACAACTTTTACACCGGTAGCAAAAATTGCAAACGAAATTGGAAAACTAAAAAAATTGGAGATTTACGAGTTTTGTGGATACATACAAGTGACTCGCAACTCTTTATATTCTTTGGCAATTCGAATAAATTATATTACAATAATTATTTATAGTAAAATATTTGCACACCAAGTGTACTTTCGCTGTTCGCTTCAGTTGACATTTAACATTGAAGGCTAATCCAATAATTTAAGTGTTCGATTTAATATTTAATTAAATGCATAAATATTTATGAAATCAATTACATAACTTAATGATATACTAACGATTTTGTGAATGAAAGAGTATAGTGCTTTCATGTGAATGGTAAAATTTATTACTTAAAATATACAAGTTTTATTTGTACAGTTCTTTCTGTCTTTACATATGTATTCGTATGTGTGTGTATATGTATTGCAATATTAAAGATTTACTATGTTGAAGATAATTTAACGAAAATGCTTTATGTTTCATTTGAAATCGAAATAATTGCCAAAAAAATACAAAAAAACGGTGCGTATTTTCATATCTGAATCTAACGGGTGATTTTTTTGAGGTTAGGATTTTCATACATTAGTATTTGACAGATCACGTGGGATTTCAGACATGGTGTCAAAGAGAAAGATGCTCAGTATGCTTTGACATTTCATCATGAATAGACTTACTAACGAGCAACGCTTGCAAATCATTGAATTTTATTACCAAAATCAGTGTTCGGTTCGAAATGTTTTTATCGACAAATTTTGTTCAGCGATGAGGCTCATTTCTGGTTGAATGGCTACGTAAATAAGCAAAATTGCCGCATTTGGGGTGAAGAGCAACCAGAAGCCGTTCAAGAACTGCCCATGCATCCCGAAAAATGCACTGTTTGGTGTGGTTTGTACGCTGGTGGAATCATTGGACCGTATTTTTTCAAAGATGCTGTTGGACGCAACGTTACGGTGAATGGCGATCGCTATCGTTCGATGCTAACAAACTTTTTGTTGCCAAAAATGGAAGAACTGAACTTGGTTGACATGTGGTTTCAACAAGATGGCGCTACATGCCACACAGCTCGCGATTCTATGGCCATTTTGAGGGAAAACTTCGGAGAACAATTCATCTCAAGAAATGGACCCGTAAGTTGGCCACCAAGATCATGCGATTTAACGCCTTTAGACTATTTTTTGTGGGGCTACGTCAAGTCTAAAGTCTACAGAAATAAGCCAGCAACTATTCCAGCTTTGGAAGACAACATTTCCGAAGAAATTCGGGCTATTCCGGCCGAAATGCTCGAAAAAGTTGCCCAAAATTGGACTTTCCGAATGGACCACCTAAGACGCAGCCGCGGTCAACATTTAAATGAAATTATCTTCAAAAAGTAAATGTCATGAACCAATCTAACGTTTCAAATAAAGAACCGATGAGATTTTGCAAATTTTATGCGTTTTTTTTTTAAAAAAAGTTATCAAGCTCTTAAAAAATCACCCTTTACATTACATCATTGTTTAAATAAAAATACATATGTATGTATGCATGTGTGTGTATCCAATTTTCGATGTTGTCACGTATGCTCATAAAATCGAATGTTTTGTTCGCATTATTTACTCACTAGTCATGCGGTTTAAGTAATTAGTTGTGACTTAATTTTTTATTGACAAAATATCTTAGTGTTTCCACAAATAAGTGCGCATATTGTAAACAAACAGCAAAGCTTTAAGTAATTTGTGTACGTTTTACAACATTTAGATAGTAAGATTTCAAATGTAGTTTGGGTCTGTTTGTAGAAGTAATAGGCAAAAAATATATATAGTCATAGTACAGTAGGCTTCAAAGTCGAAACATTCAGCTCAAAAAATACTATATTGAGTCCTATTTTATATGACTTCATTTTTACAGAGCTTTATGGTTACAATATTAGATTTGAATTTTTTTAAGGCGCGATGGCAGAAGGCAAATTCACTAAAAATTGTATCAAAATATTTAAAATTTGTATAATTTAAAGCGATTTAAAGTGAATGACCGTCTCCTTCAGTAAAAGCTCCATTTGTTTATTTGTAAGCTTTAAAAATTAGAAATTAGCAGACAAATAAAAAATACTAAAATACATCCTTTCAAGCGCTTAAATATTGCTGCTGCCAAATTATGCCAATTTAGTGCTACAAATAAGCTCACAGTCCGGATATGATAAATGAGGCGGGCAGACAACCAACCAACCACATTGTATAATAGCCGTTAAATTTCACCTGATGTGGTGAATACATTTTTAGCGGTGATGAGGGACGGGGTAGTCATATTTAAAGGACAGTTTTTTGAAATGACAACAATAAAGGTGACATTTACATTTTATTGTTGAGTTGTCCAAGACGAAAATAATAAAGCGGGAATGTAGCTTTGTGAACAATGCACCAGAAACGTGGGTGAACTGCACTGATGCGAAATGGTTGATGATGAATGTTTATTTTGTATGGAGAATTGAGAGGGAGACTTTGAACACAAAGTGTAAAATTTCATTCAAATTATCGGCGAAGGAGTCGAAGACAATGTTGAAGTTATGAAAACTGAATTAAAATTATGGAAAAAGTAAATGAATACGTTAAATAGAAAGGATGCATGAAATGTATACACCTAGATGGTGGAAAACAGCTGAGATAAAAACGCCCTAAAATTTAAGACTAATATAAATATTTCAAAAGAAGCTTATATGCTAACTTAATATCTCCATAAAATTAAAATCGCCCATTAGATCTTCGATTTCATTTTCACTCTTTTTCCATTTCACTAAATCAAAAGTCGCTATGTTCTACAGAATAGTCGAGATTAATATTGTTGTTGTAAGGGTTAGTTAGATAATGTTTAGTGGTGACGAATCTGATGTTCGGTAGATCAAGATAAGTATTTTGTGTCATCAAAGAGAGCTTCTCTTGCTTAAAATTGAAACAGACTACACTCTATCAAAAGTAAAACCTTGAATTATCGGAGTCCTTATCACTTCAAAAAGTTGGTGGTCTGTGAAGCTGAAAGCCTATTTTCCGACTACCTACATAATACGTAAGATAATAGGATCAGGAGAGATCGCTCTTCTAATTTCCACGAATAAGATATTTGTGATCCTTAGGAAGGTTGTTAGTTTTCTCTGGGAATGTCTCGGTTTACACTTCAAACTTAACTGATTTGTAGACTTTTTCTTCCTGAAGACAACTAAAACTCTTTGTATGCGCTGACGGTTCATGCATTTTGTGGGATTATCAACTGAACAGTGAAATTGTCAGTTAGAATAACATTCGCACTTCCTCTAGAACGACGAAGTTTTGCTATCGACCGATTCTATGTCGAGATAAATCTGGATTTTGATTCGATTTAAATGTATCTATTGATACCATGCTTAGCTCAGCCCTAAGTCTTTAAAAGAGTCAACATGCAAAATTTTCATTTCGTAGGCCGGGGTTAGCCCTTATGTTTTCGCCAAAATGGGTTCTTCACAACTACGTTGATAAACTTAAATTATAATCTCTAAATAACGAGAGGTTCTGTGATCTGTACTCATTTCAAAAATTACTGGTAACAATAATGTTCATTTAAAGGTGACTTATGATTTATGATACCTCAATTTATTATTCTCTAACATCAAACATGAGGTGTTTGATTAACTATAGTGATTTCAATTAATTATTATGAAATAAAACAAAAGCAAAGCACGAAATAAATCAACTAATAAATAGCCTTCGAGAAGACTCATAGATAAATACATATACGTACACCAAGTTGAATTTACTTCTCCTATTAGACAACTATTATCCCTAGAGCATTAGGCATTTGTCTTCTACAAATTCACGTGTGTCTTTATATCAATCGTACAATAAACATTTACAACAATAAATATGAACGCTTAGCTTTTGGCTAATCATACCGAAGGCGATACGAAATTAAATGGAATACGAGTATGCCGTAGGCTGGAAATTGAAATGATTGCTTGTGTCACAAATAACAATGCCTAAGTCAAATTAGAATTGACACTTCAATGGACTGTTAAGCAGTGATCGTCACGTTTGCTATTGCCGTTGTTGGTGTTATTACACTTGTTATGGTTTTCATTACGACAATTGGCTAAGCTGACTAATGTATATTATAAATATCTATACAATAAATATCTATATATGTGTGTTAGTGAAGGAGTAGCAGGAGTCGACATAAAATGTTGGCAATTCGTTGCTTTGGGGGTGTAAGTGAAATTTATCTTTATCCCGAGGTTGCCTTTATTTTCCCAAAACATATTTTATGACCGTGAGGAGTGCGAGTAGCAGAGGTGTTGGTTCACGTACAAATACATACATATGTATGTACATATGTATATAGAAGATATTGAAGAGAACCATGTTGGTACAATGAGTAATTGGAAACACACTTTTATTGTTCAGATTTCGGATTCTCGGCGGGAATTTGACTTTTATAGATAAGTGCTTGAGCAAGAACCCGCTTGAGGTTCCTTATCCTAATTATCTCAATAAAAACTATGTGTGATGAAGGCACATGCTTTCGACAGCACGAAAAGGAGCTGACTTTATGCTGCGATGTCTGAATTTGGTATCCCCGCAGAACTAATACGGCTGTGTAAGCTGACGTTGAGCAACACCAAAAGCTCCGTCAGGATCGGGAAGGACCTCTCCGAGCCGTTCGAAACCATACGAGGTTTCAAAAAAGGTGACTCGTTATCGTGTGATTTCTTTAACCTGATGCTGGAAAAAATAGAGCCGCAGAGCTAAACAGAGAAGGTACAATTTTTTATAAGAGTGTACAGCTACTGGCGTACGCCGATGATATCGATATCATTGGAAACAATACCCGCGCCGTTAGTTCTGCTTTTCCCCGCCTGGATAGGGAAACGAAGCGATTGGGTCTGGTGGTGAACGAGGACAAGACGAAACATCTTCTGTCATCAAACAAACAGTCAGCGCACTCGCGTCTTGATTCCCACCTCATTGTTGACAGTCATAACTTTGAAGTTGTAGATAATTTCGTATACCTGGGCACCAGCATCAACACCGATAATAATGTCAGCCTTGAAATTCAATGCAGAATCACTCTTGCCAACAGGTGCTACTATGAACTGAGTAGGCAATTGAAAAGTAAAGTCTTTTCTCGACGAACAAAAACTAAACTCTACAAGTCCCTCATCATTCCCGTTCTACTTTATGGAGCAGAAGCTTGGACGGTGTCAACATCCGATGAGACGGCACTAGGAGTTTTCGAGAGAAAGGTTTTGCGGATGATTTATGTTCCCTTAAACATTGGCAACGGCGAATACCGCAGACGATGGAATGATGGCTGTAGGTGTTATTCGACGACAAAGACATAGTCCAGCGAATAAAAAGACAGCGGCTACGCTGGCTAGGTCATGTTGTTCGAATGGACGAAAGTGCTCCAGCTCAGAAAGTTTTTGATGCAGTACCCACAGGTGGAATTCGAGGAAGAAGGAGACCTCCACTCCGAAGGGAGGACCAGGTGGAGAGGGACCTGGCTTCGCTTGGTATAACTAATTGGCGCCAAACTGCCAAAAGGAGAGATGCTTGGCGCGCTGTTGTGGACGCGGCTATAACCGCGTAAGGGGTGTCTACGCCGGTCAAGAAGAAGAAGATGAAGGCACCGTTGAGGTTCTTTACGGATGGATCCAAGTAAAGTAGAGTGCAAGAGAGAGATATTTCTGAATGAAACTCCTTATTTATCTTCAAATAGGTCTTTCTACTCTTCAGTTATCAAAACAAGTGATGATATCGATTTTTTGTTAAAATATACCAGGTTGATTAATTTGAACCACGCCCTTAAAACTGAATCGTATATGTTTCATATTAATCTACTTTGGCAGTCGGCTCTCATTATGAGCGAGATGAGACTATTAGAGAATTTTGGACAGCCTCCTATCATCGTTGGCAAAAATTTCTCTGGGGATTTTGAAATGTTCCTGATGCGAATTATTTATCGATCTCATCAACGATAATAACGAGAAAACTATGGATATGGTATAGAATGTGCTCTTAAGAACTATGTGATTTCGACAGCCACCATGGGCATCTTCATGGATCTTGAATGGTCCAGCTAGAGAGCGACTAAAATTTTGGCCAAACACCCATGTTATTTATAAGTCCCCTTATAAATCAGATTAGCCCCTCTGTGATAGGTTCCAAAACTAAAATATCCGCTCGGGAGATCGCTCAATTAGTCATAAGAAAAATTTACGGGATTTTTAGACAATCTATCAGATATTGGTAGACAAGGAGTGAAGACAGAGCAATCGAATATTTGTTTCTCTTCTCCAAGCAATAAAATGGTTAAAAAGAATATTGGCCGAACTGGCTTTTGGGATCCAAAAGAGTAATCTTTTTTTAAGAGAACCGTAGTATAACTTAATAGCAGCGAAGAATGTGAAAAAAATAAAACTGAACCAACCTTGTTGATTTTCTGTTGAATGTGGGACCAACCGAGTGTTGTAAGGTCTTAGGCCTCATACTTTTAATGTTAATTTATTTTTATATTGAGTACAAAGAAATTTCTCCAAGTGTAGTCGCCTGTACAAATAAACTATACCTTCTTTGATGGAGGATTTGCCTATAGCCGGGTAATAAAATTTAGGCGATAATTGCCATATTGGTGTATTTTATGCATGCGACGCAATATTGTTGTTGGAATGCTTGTTGTTGCTTTGCGTACGCAATGCTTCTTTTCGCTGTTGATGTGCTTTTTTAAGCGAGTGCGATTACATGCCGCAGGCTGAGCTCACATACAAAAACAACAACACAAACATTGACACGTTTGTTTCATTTAAGGGTGGCAACCCACAAGCACACATGCACACCACCCACACCCACATCTATATGAATGTATGTGTGCTGTGTGCACAAATTGTATGCCAACGTGTTAACCAACAGGGTCCAGCGCTGTATGCTCGACTGCCGGCGAAGTATATTAACTTAATGCCATACATTGCAATAACTTTTCATTTCATGTTTAGCGGATAAATACACAATTACCGTAATGCCATGGACGATGCGCAACATACACTCTAAATAGCAACAACAACAAGGCAATATAGACAGCGTGCAATAAATGACGGTGAGGGGACCAAGCGGCGATGGCTTTAAAATAGATAAACGAGTACATAAATTGGTGTGTTGCAGATACATACATGTGAATGTTTATATAAATATGTAATCCACACATGTCCACAGTTATTTGCTCATATATGCACAGTTAGGTTTATTGGAAAATTCTAAATAAATTGGCAATATCTAATGCGCGCGCCGCTGGTCGCACTCTCTCTCTCTCAACGGTTTTACGATGTGCCAAGATTTATCGCCTAAATTAGAATGCAATTTGCTGAGAGCCCATTAAAAGGTCCAATTCAATTTTCAACGCTGGAAATCGTTTATTTCAATTGTAAAAATAATAATAGTTAAGTCGCATACAACTGGCGATTTTCAATGGGTGAATATTACAAATGTGTTTGTTGACATCGTCATCGAGTACAAGGCGTTCTGCGATAACGACGGGACTTTATACACTATGGGTTTGCAGGAATATAAGTACGAAGGAACATTGCAGGGAAGGATCACAAAGGATCTTTCACTTGTGAAACATAAAAAAAACAAATATTTGGATGAACTTTGCGTCGAAAATCAAAAGGAGTTTATGATCTTAATGTTTTTATGTTGCACTCACTTTTGGAACATTTTCCAAAATCTTGGATTTTCAACACAAATATTATCTCATTCATTTTCGATCGACCAATTATGAATTGTATCTCTCGCAACATGTTGCAATAGGTTGTTGGTAGTACCTGAAACTAAAGGAGTCAGAATAGAGTTATTCATATCAATATGACCAGCATGCCGAGACGAATATCTTGACGAAACTACATATATATTTTCGGCAAACTGAGGAGGTTACCTCGCCCACAAAGTGTTGTTAAGAAAAATTAAGAAAGTGTCTTGAAATACTATACCTTAGGGACTACTCGACCATTTGGAACCACATTTGGTGCATAAATTCTTAGAAATCGGTTCATAACTACGCCTACTTTCCACATAACACAATTTTAAACTCCATTTGATTCACTGAATCACTTCATAATAATGTATATAAATCACTGATCAATGAATGTATCGGAGTAGAACTTTATCCAAATACCCTTAAAGTGTGGTACCTCTTATCTAAATGTGCTCGTGATCGGAGCATCGCTTTTCAGGTTCGTAGATGCTGTATATGAGGACCGTAGGGGTTATGGCTAATAGTTTACCAAAAATATCGGTCAATCTGTTAAAATTGTATCGAAATTCAGAGAGCATGTTTTATTTTCGATAATATCTGGACCATAATTTCTTAAGTACCGTATACCTAATATAAAATTATTTTTATTGTTTTGGGAGATGGTACTCTATCACTTCAAACTGCGGAGGAATGGTTTCGACGACTCAGAGCGGATGAAAACGACGCCATGGATAAGCCAGCCGGCGGAAGACCTGTGACGACGAATACCGATCAAATCATGGAAAATATCGAGTTAGACCGGCATGTGGCATCTCGTGACATCGCCATGACATGGGAGTTAGTGACCCAACCATTTTAAACCGTATGCAGCAGGCTGGATACACTAAAAAGCTTGATGTTTGGGTGCCGCATGATTTGACGCAAAAAAACCTTCCGAATCAACGCCTGCGATATGCTGCTGAAATGGAACGAACTCGACCCACTTTTGAAGAAGAATGTGACTGGCGACGAAAAATGGATCAGATACGACAATATCAAGCGAAAACGGTCGTGGTCAAGGCCGGTGAATCCTCCCAAACAGTGGCAAAGCCGGGATTGACCAGGAAGGTTTTGCTGTGTGTTTGGTGGGATTGGAAGGGAATCGTACACTATGAGCTGCTTCCATATGGCCAGACGCTTAATTCTACCATCTACTGCGAACAACTAGACTACTTGAAGCAGATTGACCAGAAGCGTCCAGAATTGGCCAACAGGAAGTGTTCCACCAGGACAACACACTTCGTTGATGACTCGTCAGAAGCTACGGGAGCTCGGATGGGAGCTTTTTTCGCATCCACCATATAGCCCGGACATAGCGCCAAGAGATTACCACCTGTTCCTGTCAATATTATGTTTAATCCTTTTAGCTGAGTTTATATAGCATATATCTGAATATTTCGATTAGTCATCGGGTAATAAAAATTATAAATTATATGTCGTGTCTTAGTATTATAGAATTTTGCCAACACCATGAAATATTTCCTGTCCTTAGAGCTTTGCAAATCGCTTAAGTAAAAAATATTCGGTTACACTCGAACTTAGCCCCTCCTTACAAGTTATAATTTATAACTGTATATAATAAATCTTTATTTCTCAAATTTTTAGGTTGTGTGCGAAATTCACGATGACATCTTCACTTTCACCACTGACTGACGCATGACAGACCGTAAAATACATAAAATAGCTCAGTGACAATTGCAAAAACCGCAACTTGCATAATTTGCAACACTTCAAACCCATGTCACTTTGACATTGCAAACATGTATTCGCCATTTGTCAATCATACATTTTACACGCACAGCTGAGCTGAAATGCCAATTTGGAATCGAAAATGTAACGAACTGAATCACAATTTATTTCACCGCCTACCCCTTCCTCACTCAGCACACACACCACTCGGCGGTTGCGAACCAATGCAGTAGCACTGGCAGTGACAATATCGAGCATTAATAATTTCTTCTTTGATTTTCGTGGATTTCTGGTTTGCCAAAGCAAAGAAAATCGAAGCAGAAAACAGCAACGAGTTATCGCATTCGTGCATGGCCATGCTGGCAACAGCTTCGACACATGGGAGTCTGGGCTTGACCGCCGATAGGAGAGTGTAGTCTCTAGAATAGAGCTGTAAGCGCTGCTGAGCTGATATGCTATACAAAGTGCTTGTGTTTGGAGGCACGTAAGCGTATATATGTATATGTATGTCCCTGTAGTGGTATGTGTGTGTCGCTGCACGTGCAGAAGGTCACACAGACCAGGCCATGCCGGTGATAAGCTCCAGTCGTGCCAGTAGTTTACTTCCTAAATGGTACTAATTTGTACGAGCTCAGGTTATGCCAACGAATAAACCAATACTCTTGCCACATGCCACAACTGCGTACATACATATAAAACTCTGGGTTCCAATATTGAAGCAGAATGTCCACATATACACACTTCCATATGTAAGTGCCGAATTTCATTGCTGTGGCCAAAATATTGAACGTTGCAATTGTGTGCCAGTTTTATCGGAGTGTACGCCTGAGTGTATGCTTCATATTTACTTAGGTAGTTTTCCCAAAAACTGTTCACGTATTACGTAGCAAGTGCGCCCATTTTGTTGCTGCCTTCATTTGGTTTATTTTTCTCCAAACGTTAGTTTCATTCCCGTTATTTTAGTGTTTTATTTTTATTTTTTTCCTGCGACCATAACCAGCGTTCGGTGTGCTGTTTAATCCAAAAAATAATTTTTTGCTTACATTGCAATATTTGAATTGTCACAGCGGAGCGCTGTGTAGGCTCCATTCCATTGGCTAGTGGCCTGATTTTATATCTGCTGCTGCCAGTTATTGCTGACAGTTGTTTGGCCGTGGTTGGTAAATGCAATCATTTCATATTCCGTTCAGGTTCACTGTTTTACGTTCGATTATTCTGCATTGCACATAGTACTCGTATATTAGATTTCAGCTATTTTATTAGTGTTGTAAGCGTTTAAAAGAACCAAGTTCACGGTGGTGAGTTAGTCCATTTCGAAAAGTTCGAAACGTTTTTTAAGTGAGGTTTGAGTCCTTCCTTTTTGTCTTCTTGGAAACAGATAAGATTCCCTTATATTCCTCCGCCTCCAGCGGGTGTTTCAATGAAAAACTTTTATGGAAAGTAGAGTATCTGTATTGAGTTCTTGTAGATTAACCATCTTCAAGTTCTAAAGAAGCGGCATACACTTTTCAGCATAACGGTAAGTTAAAAGTCCCTTAAAGGCAATATGTTTCCGAAAATCTTGACATTGATTGAAATTTATTTAAAGAAAATCACCCGCTTAGAATACGATTGCAAAGATTTTATTCGAATTTTTTTCAAAAATTTTTCAATAAATTTTAACAATGTAATTTTTTTCTTATTGGGTGTCTTTAGCACCCAACTATATGTTGCAATTCGCTGTCAAAGCAACCCAGCAAAATTCTAGTGCACCAGCAAATATCGCAGCGTTATTATAGGCTGTTAAATTATACGAGCTGTAAGATTTTTGATAGGGTGCTTAACGCTTGATTCAACAATTCAAAGATAACTGTTAGAAAATTATTCGTAGATATGTTATTTTTAACCATAGAGCGACCGCTTGTATTGAATTAGAAGTAATGAATTTCTGGTGCATTAGGAAATAAATATTAGGTTGGCAATTCTCTCCCTTTCGCGTTTTTTTAAGTGATAGGATTTAATTCAAATATCCGCCGTTTCGTTCGATAATCTGTTTCCATCTAGACGGCAACTTCCTTATTTGCGATGAATTCGGACAGCCACTTTTCACAGGCCTCTTTTGAGTTCAACTTTACACCACCAAGGGCGTTCGCCATGGACAGGACATGACTTGGCGCTATGTCCGGTATATGGTGCATGCGATAAAACCTTCTATTCGAGCTCGAGTAGCTTCTGACGAGTAATCAACGAAGTGTGTGGTCTGGCGTTGTCCTGGTGGGACACTACACCATTCCTGTTGGCCAATTCTGGACGCTGCTGGTCGATCGCCTGCTTTAAGCAGTAGATGGTAGAATTAAGCATCCGACCATATGGAAGCAGCTCATAGTGGATGATTCCCTTCCAATCCCACCAAACGTACAGCAAAACCTTCCTGGCCGTTAATCCGGGCTTGGCCACTGTTTGGGACGATTCACCGGCCTTCGACCACGACCGTTTTCGCTTGATATTATCGTATGTTATCCATTTTTCGTCGCCAGTCACCAAACGTTTCAAAAATGTGTCGAGTTCGTTCCGTTTCAGCAGCATATCGCTACCGTTGATTCGGTCCAGAAGATTTTTTGCGTGATAGAGTACCATCCGCTAAACCACCATTAAGCACCACGGAACATTTCTCTAGCGGATTTGCCTGTAACGAAGGAAAACATTGAAATAGCGCGTCGTTTTGTAGGTTATGTCAAGGCCTTTCAAAGATGTATTGCTTTATACATAGCCGCGAAATTCAAAAGACAAAGAGGCAGAGATATTTGACAAGCTAATTTATCTGAGTGTTATTCTTGTATCTGAGCTACATTACTCTTATATGAAGTGGTTGGCTGTCAATTATTCGAATCATTTATATTTTCTTTCGGTTGTAAGGAGGTCTAGTGAATATTCTAATTTCATATTTCAAGTGCGATATTATTTTCAATTTCATCAGAGAGAAGAGACCCTTGATTATCCTCTAAAGATGTGGAAATATGACTTAATAAAAATAATGCCCTTATTGTGTGGAAACAGAATATACCGAAAATGGGTACCTTAGTACCTATGTCTTACTTTGTTCCGAAAATATTGACCAATCTAGAAGATCTTAATGGAGTGCAGAGGGTATTTTTCTTGAAATTAATGTTCCCTGGTGCCAAAACTAGACCAAATCGGCTCAATACTTGACTAAGCTCCCATATATCTAATATTAGGATTTTGCAACAAAATTAAGTGGATATATGTATTTTCTTAAGTTTATTCTAGTTTTAGTTCCACAAATTACCCTAGCTTCTATCTACCGGATATTATGATTTTCATTATTCCAGTTGATCTTAATAAAATTGCGTGGGAACACTGTATCACTGTATTCACGCGCATACTTAAGTTTAATGTAAGAAGTTAAAGAAATCGTATCAGGCTATTCGCTAGTCCCAATATCCCAAAAAAGTGATTTTTGGATTGCGGGTAGACTTTTTATGTGAGATACTTAATTGGACATTCGCCGACTAAGATAAAATGATGTTGTGGTAGGTGTTTTAAATATAATTATACAGATCCAAAAGTTTTTGAAGATCCTTCGGACACTGCTCGATTGGTAAGGGCAGTCTGACAGGCACCGACTATCTGGTCCCATTCTACAACTGGGAAAGTAAAGTCACGGTAAAAATGGAAAAGGATGGTTCGCGCTAGGGTACCACAACTACACGCAACAGCTTAAATATCTCTACGGATGGCTCTAAAATGGATGAGGGAGTAGGTGCAGGGATATACTGTCCGGAATTAGGCATAAAACAAGCGTTCAAACTGCCGAACCACTGCAGTATATTTCAAGCAGAGGTCTTTGCTATTGGGAAGGCAGCAGTGGAGAGGGTCGCCAGGAATATGAGGCTACACTTCTACTGGGTGCCAGGTCATAAAGGCATCGAGGGCAACGACGGGATTTCCAAGAGTGGTGTACAGCTGTCACCCGGAAACATGATCAACATCGGTAAACCCTTGCACATTCTGTACGACGACATAGACAGGTGCATGGCAAGAAAACTCAAATCTCGCTGGAAGGATCTACCGGGGTGTAAAACTGCAAAGGTTATATGCAAAGCGGTAGATCAAAAATATACAAGGTTCCTATGAGCGCTCGATAGAAAGGGCTGTAGGATCATGGTTGGCATTCTTACTGGTCACAGCCTAGAAGCACCAATGAAACAGTGGAGCTTCGCTTGTGCGTTTGTCCAGCGTCAGGTACTTAGGGGCCCCACAATACGATAAGTTAGAGAAGATATCGTTAGTAACAGACTTAATCCAAAACAATATTTTATCAATGAAGCTTTAGTATGAGTCTAAAGTTAATATTTTCTCGAATATAAGAAAAAATTGAAGCTTTATGAAATGAAAATATTTGCAAAATTGCCCGTAAAAACTTTCAATTCGTTATTTACATATTTGTGTGCCAAATGAAAGCGAAATTATAAATAAACGGTAATATTCTTTTTACAATACTTTCTTCGGTAAATTCTACACGACATGCACTTTTTTTACAAAAATCAAAAATTTAACCATTTCTTTTGGTAGTTTGCAATTCATCCAACTCACAACTATTGATTGCCAAACAGTTGCCGTTAGTAGTCTCAAGTTATTTTTCATTTTGCGATACTTCTTTCTCCTGCATTTTCAGTCCTCATTGATGCTGACAAATTTGTGTATTTCCTTTTCCTTTCATTTTCAAATCATTGTTAGAGTTGCACCATAGAAGCACGCATTGCTTGGAAAATTGCAAAGAAACCGTAATAATGCTAGCGAAGAGATAATGGAAGAAATGATGCAAAAAGAATCTAACCGAAATGATTCATTTTCAGCGGTGAGAGTGGAAACACCTTTTGCCATCAATAATGTCGAAATTACGGCGAGAAATGATTTTTATTTGCTTACTTTTTGCTTTAAGATAACAACAAAAACTTATTTCTAACAACAACAACAACATTATGCAAAAGCAGCAGTGCAAATTTCTACAAGCAAAAATCGTAGAATTACTTCATTGTTAATATTATATACGAAAGGAAAAACTAACAACAACAGCAACAAATATCGCGCTCGTCTTTGCCACACATACACCATGGCGTATGAGTAACATTGTAGAAATACATACTACGTGAGTATATACGAGATACCTGGCGCTGCCATTTTCGCTGCTGAATTTAGCTTATATGCTGCTTTCACACTGCTCCTCCGCCCCTCATCAGCGTTTTGTATTTTTTGATTACACTACACTCTCAAACCATATCAAATTGAAAATTACGCTTATCGATGGAATTATCACGCATCCTTTGCCATCCAACTCATACGCTCACCGTGTAACGGAGGCGAGGAGCTGCTGCTCGCGTGAAATTGCATGAAATATCTATGAAATTCTTTTTATAATAATCGGAAAATGTAAATTCCTTTTTCGCCTCGTTTCGATTCATTCCAATACATTGCATTTCACTTTATTCCCTTTCGGCTTGCCTGCTTACCTGCTTGCTGGCTTACATTTTGTTGCTTTCCAACGCTTTTCAATGGGATTTGTACGCGCGTGTATGGACTTGGAATTGGCAATTGCTTATGAATTTCGAATACAACTCAAATAAATGTGTTATTTAAGCACACGTTCTATTCGTATACACACACTTGCATGCGCTACTGTAATTGTGCATTGTAGATAGCGATGAAATGGGTTTTATTTAAGAATATGTGGAGAATAAGTACGCAGGATTTGGGTTAGTTACCTACACAAAAGTGCTCATGTGAATTTTTATTGCTCTAATCCTTAGATGACTTTTGAATAATCTAATATAATCAGCTTACAAAAGTAAAAACAAATTTACTATACAATGAACTGCATACAAGTGAAGATGCTGTAGTTGGATGAAGAAAATTTTTATTGAAAGAAATGAATTCGAAGTTTATTTTCAAATATGCAAAGCTGGTTAAGAATTATGCTCGATACCAAGATATTAGAAATGAAAAAATAAGGAGCTTATGGCAAATATACATTTGAGCTTCCCAAACTCCAATCACTATAATCCATTGAAAAACTTCGAGAGAATTCTAAGTTACGGATATTTAATATTATTAATATATCACACAATTTGAGCCACATATTCAGCATATACTATATGGTATAAAGTCCATTGAACGTTGGAAACCCTAATATTAGGTATATGAGAGCAAGGCGAAGTTATTACCAGCTATCACTCATTTTAGGCACGGAGACATATTATTAGAAGAAACAAATTTCCTCTGAATTTCTTCAAAATATCTGAGAGACTTACCAAAATTTTCGGCAAAAATTTTATTAGAAGCACTGAGGATTCTTATGTTCGATATATGAGGCTTTGAAAACTTATGAACCGATTTCGCCGATTTTTAGAAAGTCCACACTATAAATGCAGTACATATTTGTGCAAAGTTCTGTTCCGATATTTTCACTAGCGCTTACTTTATATATTGTAAAGTAAACGATTTAGATCGACTTCAAAGTTCTATTAATGAGAAGTAGACGTGGTTGTCAACAGAATTTTGTTATTTTCAGGACATATCATTGGGATACCAGGAAGAAATTATGAATATTTTCGTTGAAATTGGTCGAGTAGTTTCGCAGATTTGGTTTTTGACCCATAAGAGCCACGCCTATTTAAAATTGTGTATACAAATTTGAGTGCAGCCCGCCTGTGTCATCTCTATAATGAAATTTAAGGTTTCTGTTGTTTTTCCTTACCGATTTTTAGTAATTTTCAACATAACTTTTGTATGGGAGGTGAGCGTGGTTTCCTTCATGTTTAGACTGTATAAGAAAGTTCCTGAAGGAAACGATTCTGGAGAGTTTCGTTGTATAGTTTTAGTAGTTTCTGAGAAATGTACAAAAAACAACGTAAGGCGCGGTAATGGTCTTTACATGTTTTCGTTTTTTGCCATTTTGTAGACGTGGCAGTGGTCCGATTACGCCCATCGGAAACGCCCACGAAAGCAACCTTCCTATGGTGCCAAGGAACATGTGTACCAAGTTTCATCAATATATCTCAATTTCCGTTCAAGTTACAGCTTGCATAGACAGACGGACGTATAGACAGACATCTGGATTTGAACTTCACTCGTCACCCTGGTCAGTTTGGTATATATAACTATATAACTCTTTTAGTTTTGGGTGGTAGATACAAACGTTATATGAATAAAACTATCATACTAACATATTGCTAGAGTATATAAATCGAGCTTGAGAAATGTTTCGACGATTGGAAGAAGCGCTGGTATGTAATATCGATTTGAGACTATTTTGAAGGAGACAATTAATTTAATGAATTAATTGAATAATTATTTAAAAAATGAAAATTCCCGTTATTTCTTGAACACAACTCGTATAACCCTCTTGAACTCTATTTGAAACTCTGCTGCCTCTCTTGGACGTCTTCAAGCAGACTAGAACAGATTAGATCTGAATTTATGGGTCATAAATATCACAAAGGATGGATTATACTTACAGAATAATGGGTATCGGCTGTTTTCGATTAATCAAACGAAAAAGTTTAATGCAATGATATTATTTTTATGGAACCGAAGATTATTTTTATGAATATTTTAACTCATCCATTATGTATATTACTTCTAAAAAATCTAGTGACTGCATTATTTCAAGACTTCATTGCTCTTACTGTTTTTGCTAATTCCATCATATACTCCTCAGTTTTAATCATTAAAAAAAAGCGTTTTTTAAGCAATTTTTTTGAAAGGGAAGGAAATTATTGCGGTAAACGGAATTTTAAGACGATAGTGTACTATATTTAAAGCTTAAAAAACAATATTCATTATTAAAATTTATTTAAACTTTTTCAAAGTTGTAAGTATTTTTCTGGAGCACCTGGGGTCTGCACTTGTAAATCGGTGCCGGTGATGGAGGTCGTGCGATGCATCTGAAACAGTCGAACCAATTTTTTTCTTTTTTTTCTTTTCTTTATGAACTAAAAAAATACCGAAGAAGTTATAAAATTCCAAATTTTTTCGAAGTTTGAAAAAAAATTCACTTTTATAAGAAAAAAATTTACTTTAAGTTGCAAAACAACTAGTTTAAATAAAGTTGGTTAAAGTTGAACAAAACTTTTGTAGTTCAAATAGAAGATAATTTAATACTGAAGCTAGATCACTTTGGTTTTTTCGATATATATTCGATATTTCGAAAATTTTCGATATATATTTCGATATTCGACATATATTCTTTTTGCTATCGCCGGCACCGTTTTCTAACACTTGTGAAAATGAAAACTCGAGAAAACGCGCTTTAAAGGTCTGCCTTAGCATTCGCACCACCTCGACGCTCGGCCACTAAAACTGCTCTAGCTTCGAAAATATGTCGAATTGGCCTCTGGAATTTTAAAGACATTTTCTTGGATAGTTTTGGAAGAGATTTAAAACAAAACAAAAAAAAAAAAACGATTTTTTGAAGCCTGTAAAGCAGACAACTGCCTTAACAATTTTACATATAACGCTTGTTGGAACTCACAGATCCCTTCCTACTAATGAATAATTCAGTTAAATCCTAATGAAAATATTCATCACGAATCTGGTTCTTCTGAACAATATAATTCCTTTACTGTTTCCATTAATATAATATAAAATTTTGAAATGAAATTCCATTTTTAAACCAAATTACTGCACTTTGCTCTGCTAAATATAGTCAATCTCATCCTTTAATTAAAAGCTGACAATAAAAATTTTATGACAACTACATTTTAATTATATACCAGCGAATGCTGGCGCAGTGGGGAGCCCAGCTATTCCCACGCAACAATAACAATAATACTAGCATTAGTTGCATGCTAATAACAACAATGGGAAAGTTAGCAGCAGCAATATTAATATTGCAAAATAAATGCTCCCACTGCGCTGCGCTGCGTTGTGTGAGCAACAATGTACGAGTGAATCAGTACGCTACACGAAAATCCGCTTTGTCTTATGGCGTTCACGTCCGCCTTCGTTTACATGGACTTACGTGTTTGGTTGCCAAGAACAAGTTCAATTGTTGTTACTGTTGTTATTGCTTATTGCCACAGCAAAGGTAATTTCGCAAGTGGATGGTTCGTAAGCATATGTCTGTATTTGTGTGATCTTATATCCAGTAGGGAAGCTCATGCTAAGTGTAGATTCTAAGTTATCTGAGGAGAGTAGTAACTTATACTTTGATTGTTAATTTTCACACTACTTCAAACTAGTTTGGAGCACTATTTAAGGTGGGACAGCCGTTGCTATTTCTAGCAAAACGAGCAAGAGCTAACTAGTTATAGCCATCATCGATTCGCCACTTCGCTACTCGCTATCTTTGTGTGCTGCTCTCCTAACGAAATTTTTAAATGGGAAATGGAGTTAACGAGTACTCAACTCGCTATACGAGAGTATGCGGATATCTGAATAAAGTATTTAACAGCTTCCTCAATGTAACCAAGTTACTCGCTAAAGCTTGCCGAATCGAACATACCTTTAATAGTCCACTAAAGTCGAATTGCTACCGACTACTGCGTTTTCTTACAGGGTAATCGCATAACTGTTTATAGATCTGCGCTTGGACGTCGAGTTTTGCATGGTTGGCAATATTCGTGTGTGTGTGTGAGCTTAGTTCGAAATCGCTCAATTGTAAGTGTGCGCAATGAAGCTACAATGGCGAAAAGTTGCGGTTTCACAACACCCAGCAGGCAAGCTGATAAATTTGTTCGACGCTTCGTTGCGTGCGTTGCTTGCGTCGGTCAACAGCAGCAGCAGCACTGATTGCTGCTATCGTGTAACTCTTCAAGACAGCATGCAAGCACTCCACCACTGCTGTTGGTGTTATTGTAATTATTAGTGCTACTCCACATTGTTGTTACTATCGGCAAAATGCGCTTAGTAAACACATACATACATACAGATGTAACCAAGTACAAGTGGCGCCTAGTAATAACCAGCGCAGATTGAGCGTAATAAGTAGCGTAAGCTGAAGCTTTAAGCTCCAGGGCGCACTTCGACGAGTGGCAGGAAGGAAGGAAGCAACTCAAGTTACCAGTCGCCAGTCGCTAGTGGCACAAGGGATGCGCGTACTCGTAGAAAACTTTGACCGAAGAAACTTTTCGATTGGAATTAAAAATAAGTCGCACGGGACAACTTAAGCGACGCATTTAACTTGAATTTTGCTAATTAAGCAGCGACGCACGTTGGCTGGGGTTCGTGAAGAGTTTTTCTCTACTTCCGCTTAACGGTTATGCGCCCCTTCTCTCGTTCACTTTCGCACTCTTTCGCTTGTTCACTTCTTACTATGGATAAGGATTTGAAAGAAAGGCGGCTAGCGGACAAGCATTAACGTTTTTTTGTTGCTTTTCTTATTGTAGTTGTTGTTGCTGTTGCTGACGTTTTGTTTCTGAAGCTGCGTAATTAATTGCACTGGGAATTGGCAGTAGTCGTTGCAAACGCATACTTTGCTATTCGCATGGAATTAAAATGAGACGCATCCGTTCAAGGTGGTTGTTGTTGTTGTTGGCGCATAGTAATGGCATTTATTTGTATTGGTTTTGCCTTAATTAATAAGCAGCACATTATTGTAAGGGTGTGTGTGTGTGGATTGCTATTGATTCTGTACAACACTTTCGGAATTGAAAGGCAAAATTGATTGGCTGCGGCATTTCGATGAGGGTCTCAAGTTCTGATTTGTTAAATGCATTTGACAAAGTAGTTTGACAAGCGGCCGAGGGCGGTGTGTGCTCAAGTGCTACCTCACACAAACAAACATACAACAAAAACAAAAACAACAACACACAACACTTTGCGCCTATTGTACTTTTCGATATTTGTTGTTGCTTCTTTATTTTTTTTTACTACACAATTCTATTTTCCTTTTATTGATGATTGTGCGCTCGCAGCAATTCTAGTTGTTGTTATTATTTAAGTTACACATTTATTTGTATTTGTTTTGGTTGTTGTTGTTGTATGGTTTTTGTTGTTGCGCGCTGTCTGTTGTGTGCTATGTGTTTTTTGCTCAACTCGCTCGCTCATTGTTGTTGCTGTTATAGACAACTTGATTGAGTTGAAGCAATTTGCTAGCAAAATAAATAAATTGCGGAAACATTGCTTTCACACTTCGGTGCGCTCACTTCACTAACACTTCAGCGGCGCAAGGGTGTCGGCATTGCCTTATGGCATCAGTCACTTCTAGGTACGTACACACTTACCTTACACCTACTATTATCTAGCTAACACTTTACTCAAGTAATAAAAAACCAGCAACAATAATCAAAACGCAGCTGTTTAGTGGCTTCCACGCGTAGAATAATCAGTTCGATCAATGTATAACAAGGCAATGGTGGATGGTTGATTTGCGAAATGTTTACCGTTAAAAATGAGGCACAGTGATTTTGGCAAGGGTTAGTCAAGCAGGTTGTTTCTAGAACTATTGAAAAAAATGCTTACTTAGAATTTAATTAAAAAGAAAACTATACAAGAAAGACAATGTTGGTTGCAATCGATACCTGTTTACTATTGCAGTTTCAAAGACTCGAAGAAATAAAAATCTTCTCTGAGATCAGCAAAAATATATTATAAATATGTTTCGTACGAATTCGTATTCTAATTTTAATAAATTATAATCGTGTTTAAGGTATGCTATAAGTCATTTGTTCACTTGGTTTCCTTTCAATATTTTCGTAGTCACCGAAATATCTATATTAAAATCAATCTAACTAACCACAATCAATACTTTCATCATATTAATTAAATGTAGGGAAACTATGCACCAAGCTCACTAATATTTACTCCGAATAACATAATGTTAATTCGAATATTTTCACTTAATTTTACTGAGAAATCAAACTCTATTACAGATATAAGAGCTATAAAGTCATTCAAAGTAAATTGGGTATATAAGGGATTTCATACACATGGAGACGCACCTGGATCTTTAGGAGGCCCATTGTGAGACCACAGGGACTGGAATACCCTCACTCTATCAGTAACCAATTTAAAAATTGTTATATGAGCAACTTCCGAGACATATTCATGGAATCCGTGACCGATAGCTACCATTGAACTTTTTCTGTACAACGCCTTGCAGTCGCATAGACTGTGGTACACAGTATCTCCCTTTTCTACTTCTGGAGAGATTGTACAGTAATCATTATAAGCTATCTCCAATCTGCTGGTGCGTCTTCTTAACAGAAAATGGTCTGTTAGCATTCTTACTAAAGTTCTTATGTAATTTCTTTTAATTTTAAATAGTCGACATGTACGTTCTATATTCCATTCAAGCCACATTTGTCTGCTTGTTAAGCAAATCCATGATTAATGTTTCATTAAACCACGTTTGGTAGTAGTAACATACTCAGTTAGATCTGTTAAGATATCTGACTAATTAACCCAAACCAATGTAAACTAGAAAGGTCTTTATACATATCAGAAATTGGGGCCTACTGGAACTACTGAACCGATTTCATCCATTTCTAGCACTAGACCACATTATTGTCATGAGAATACGCTTACTTAATTTCCTCTTCTCTATTAAGGAAATGCTCCAATGGAACCTATCGTCTTGTTCGTCACTCACACCATCCAGATCTTCCGGAAATAAATTCTGACGAGAGTCTGCCAGTATAAGACATTACATTAGAATCCAAAGCTTTATATAACATTACAATTTCATTTATCAAGTCTTTTTCGATTTATGGTTTCCTAGAAAATTTTGGCCACCGCCCACAAAACATTTGCAGGCTTGTTTTCCTGATCATTAAGTTTTACTTCAAGGCTCTTAGCCTTTATGAGTTGCCATATTGCCGACCTATAAATATTTCTTCTTTAATTTTTGCATCGCTGAGTCCTGAAAACTGATTTGCTCATCGATTTGGAGGTTCTGTTACAGACAATTCGGTGCTATGTAGGATGGGTCTGTCAGCAAGTTTGACTGCTGAGTAGAGTGTTTGGATATGGTTGTAATGCCTTTTATTTGAGACAAAATAACAATCACTTACGCGAACCTTTGGTTCTATCCAAATCATTGGTATTGCAAATGGCATATGTCTAAATACCAGTGATATTAGAGGCTCTATTAGCGATAGGTTTTATTACGATATCTTGATTAATGTTTAATTTGTATGTTGCCAAATAAAATTAATCGTTCCATCTTAGTCTGATTTCTTGAGTAACATTATATTCACAAACCCACTTATATTCATGTTTTTGCTCAATCTCAACGGCGAATCTTTGATACTGACCCACTGTGCAACATTCCGTCGTACACTATCAATTGGCATAATTTAAGTTGACATGTGCTGATTTTGACTTTAGCCGCTATTTACTTTAGAAAGTAGTAAGAAATGTAAAAATATAATAAAATATATAATAGACACATACTAACGTACATTACTAAAGGCTTAAGTGCTCAACAAACTAGTGAGGTAAGATTTTCTACTTTTTGAAATGATTTCGTCACAAATATTTGAAAAAAAAAAAACTGGAAAATAGGTACGAAGCATTGTACAGGAAGCTTGAAAGTGACAAAGGAATAAAAAAAAATGTTTATTGCACACACATGTTGGATATTGCAAAGGCACACGTGGAAGTGTAGCGATAGATATTTATTTTAAGGTTAAAACGAGTAGCTTTATAAACTCTAAATTTTTTTGTTCGTTTTTTTCTTTTCATTACTATACATATATAGAGCACTCACTTATTGCGTTAATAGAGTTCCAGTTGCTTTGCAGTTACGTTTTCCCTTCGACAAACGCTTTTATGGCGCTCTTAAAAGGGCTCAAGTGCCGAGGAACTTCTGCCAGCGCCACAATGTATGCTACCCACTTGTGTGTAAAATTGTTTGTGTAAATCGCCCTTCGTCTTGTTGTATAGGCCTTGTTCCACTCCACCATTTCTGCCGCCGTTCTGCCGCTTTTCTACACTATTCAAAGTTTGTGAAAGAAACTTTTGAATTTTCGATTAGCACCAAAAGGAAATTTATTTGCACTTAAAGTGGACTGGCGCGTCAAAGCACAAAAGAGGCACAGCACAAAAGTACTTAAGAATTGCAAGCAAAATAAACTTGAGATTGAGTGTTTTTAACAGTCATACATATATTCACACATACACATAAAACAACAACAAAAAAGCGAACGCATTTCCATTCAAATTGCCTGAAGCCTTTTTAATGGTCGGCAAAAGGTATTCGCTGGAAAAAGTAATTTTTCTTTGTTTGCGAATTCTTTGCCATGTGTTCAAATGCTGCCGTATGGGTGGAGGGGATGTGGAACACAATATTAATGCTCTTCAGGTTCGGGGCCAGTTTAACAAGTCATAAAAATCTGTGAAATCTCCATGGAAGGAAAATCTCTAAAAAACCGAATAGAAAGTTTACAACACTTTTTCGTTTTTGCGTATGAAAAATTGGTTTGACTAACTTAATGTATTTTCATATGTAAATTGCAGTGAACTTTTGTAATGTGTTGTTGTAGAAGAAGTTGTTGTAGCTATTTAAATGAAACATATGCGAGCAGAGAGTAACTTTAAGGTACTTTTTCTACCTCTTCCTGTTTCCTGTTTCGGTGTTACAAGTTTTGATCCAAGTGTTACTTTCAAAGTGCGGCATCAACCCTTAACAGCTGAGGACTTTAATTGGATCATATCTTCGCAGCATTCATACATATGCTATAGAAAACGTCATCTCGGTTATGGTACTCTTTATGATCCGCATGAATTACCGCTATCTGTTTATTTTTCGACGAAAATTGAACGATGTTACTCGGACCCTTTTCTTCAGCAGATTTCAAGATACAGAGATATTCGACAACAGCTCTTATATGCTCCTTTGTGAAGATATCAGTTTCTTGGCGGTGTTAGATAACATTCCTCTTAATACTTCTATTAAGATTCCTCTTCATATTACTCTTAAAACTTTTTTGGTGTGAAATAATTCATCATCATCAATTGGCACTATAACCGCGTGTCGGTTTTGGCCGTGTCCATAAGCCTTTGGCAGTCGTCTCTGCATTGCGCACGACGGCGCCAGTTGGGGATTTCAAGCTTCGTCAGGTCCACTCCACTTGAACCTTCTACCTGAGTTTCGGTGTAAATGTGTTCTGGTAGCTTCTCTGCGTATTCAGTTCCAGTTTACCTGTCATGTTAAATTCCTACTCCTGCGTCCATGTCGAGCACCCTGGGTAACGTGAGCAACTCTGAGCGAGATGCGGTAACCAATCCGAGTGGAACTCAAGGTCACGCCTAAGAGAGAGGGAGCCTTGGTGGGGCCTCTCCGACTTATTCGGTTTAAGGGTTCGCCAAGGTTCGGCTGAAAGCGGGCGTCTATCTTGGAGCAAGCGGCTCGCTATATAAACGTTGTGCATCCTTTATTTCCCAACCAGGGCTGTGCGTTGGGTTTGGGACCCGCCATGTAAAACAAAATCCAATGAAACGACCAATAAAGCCTCGGGTAAGGACCTCGTTTTTTTAAATAATTCTTTCTTGATTCGATTTCAAAATGTTTTGATGGTTCAGCTTCATTTTGTTTCCTTTCTCCAATATGTTGGTCTTGAAAATATAGTACTGCTACTGTTGAGTTGGCAGTCTTCGATCGGATAAAAAACCAGGTCCGTTCCGGTTCTGAGGACCTAACTATCGTGGGATTCCAGCACACGCTGATAGTAATCCAATGTAAAATATAAGCGATTCGTCCACTGCTTTAGTGGTTGAGAAATATATTTTAGGACCTTCTTCTTCTTCTTCTATGCGCAGGTTACCTCTATTGGAACAGCAACACTGAACACAAAGTGGCATACGAATGTCCTTTTAAATGTAAGGGTCTAGCATATTCAATTTCCAATTTTCACTGAGTGGTCTAAAATTTTAACTTTCGATAAGTTACATCTATCTATTACCGTTATTGATGTCAGTTATCTTCAAAGGTTGTGCAATCTCGCCGAAATATTGTGTCAGTAACAGTGATATCGTTAAAAAAAACAATTTTAATATATTTTTCTATGCAATATCAAGCACATGTGTTGCAAACATATGTAGACACATATAAATTATAACGGTAGATTTTTATAGCACCCTATATTCACTGCGATAAAAAGCGTATTGCACCTGAGCGCTGCCAAAAGACCTTGAACATCAACACACTCATCAATTTGTTGCGCGAAAAAATGCTTACCGGCGGCCAAAGAAGCAAAAGAGGGAGGAGAAGAGTGCGGATAGACGCGACAACATATGAAACAAAGAAGCTCCAACAGCAGTTGCAGGCGCATAAAAATAAAAGTGAAAAATATCTCATCGCGCTCCCTGAAGCAAATTTTTGGGTCCAACACACACACACACAAGGCATATGAGGAGGTGTAACGTATTACCCGTGTATGTATACATGTATGTGAGCTTCTCATTTTGTAGCCGGAAAATAAAATGCTTTATTGATGTAGAGACAAATGCGCGGAGGAAAAAAAAGTTAAAAGCGTAAAATACACAAAGCAAGTATAAAATGAGCCGGAGAAAGTGGTGGCGGTGGGAAGACGAGGAAAAGTTGCGAAACAAAAAAAAAAGCCGCATTGTAGTATTCTAAAAAGCGTATAAAGTTGGTATGCGCTTCCAGCAACTTACCATTAACAAAAAAGCCGCGGTGAGTCGTCAAAGTGCGTTTGGTAGACGAAAAATGAAATGCTCAGGCGTTGAGACAATCAGCTGGTGGCTTGAGTGCGCTCTCTTTATGTGTGTGTGTTTGTGTAGGCATATGTAGGAAAAGCAGTGTGTGTTTTAAATGGCCACAAGGTAACGAAATATGCAAAAAAAAAAATTATATAAAAATTAAGCAAAAATTTTAAACAAAAAAATTTAAAATAAATATGTATATTACTCTGGGGCGTGAGAAATTTATAGGGTGTTGAAGTTAAAAAATTATGTTTTTCGAATTTCAATACTTATTCGGTTTTGAATATTTTTGCATCTCTTGATAGCAAATCTTTTAGAATATTTTGAAGATTTGTATCATATTTGAACTTTTGACCCTCAGCAGACATTTTGAATATATGTCTATTATGAGTTCCTCCAAACACTTATATCGGACCTATACTGCCAACAATTGGACCGTGGGAAGAAAGCAATCACCCATAAGCGGCCAATGGAAGGCTAATTATGCTCCATCAGCATAACGTCAAGCTACACTCATTGGTAGTGAATCGTCAGAAGCTCCGGAAGAAGCCTCTTAGTTAGGAGGTTCTTATACATCCATACTATAGGCTTCTGCCGGGACATAGAGTGTTATAAGGGAACGAGCTTGCGGACAAACTAGCTCGTACTGGTCCAGAACCTTTGTTGGCAGTGGGTCCTCATACTATCCAGGAAATATACCGGACAGAAGAAAAGACGGACAGAGAGGAGCATTGTCGTCAGTCAGCTGGATTACGCCACTCAAAATGCCTATTGGGAGATTTTAACACGTAAAGATTCGAGTGCTTAATGGGAAGTGGTGGAAATATACACAGGCCACAGTAAGCTCAGGAAACCTTCACAACCTGGGCTTGGTCTCGTCGCAGACCTGCCGTTTCAGTGACATGGAGGCTGAAACTCCCTACACCTACTATTACAATTATCATCCCAATAGAGAGACACATCGTCTCTCTTACTCCCAGCACCAGCCTGGAATTTGTCAGGATGCTGGTGCTGGGAGTAATGGAGTCGTTGTAGACTTGGCACAATAGACCGCGGGTCGCACTGCATTCCTCTATTTATTATTATTTTCTAGCTTCATAAAGCAGCACTTCGAAAAGTCGATGTCAAAACGATCTCATGATAGCTCTAGGGTCTAATAAATTGCTTATATGAAAAAATCTAATGTTTTTGTTGTAAATTATGTATTATATGTATGGTATATCATATGGAAATAAAAAAAGGTTAATATTTATCTATGTAACCTATTCAAACACCCCATAAACGCAAAATAAAGTTAAGAACTTGTTACTGTAGCGATGTGGCATCAAAGCCGCATACAGGCATTTGTCGACACGCTTTCCGGCTTACTTGTATACTTGTATGCTTGGCTTTTGCCTTTACCGTTTCTTTTTTTTTGGTAACTGTAGCGCGCTGCGCTTTGTTATTATTTCCGTTGTGTGGCTGAAGAAAAAACTTGTTAAATTAACAAAGTGGGAAACTTTGTCTGGTCGCGCGCACAAAAGCGAAAAAAAAACTCACGGGCACGCACGTAAAGAATGAAAAATAAAGTTGTGAAAAATCACAGCGGCCCACGCATTGCCGCAGCCCCTAATCTGCGGCGCTTAGATAATCAGCGGTGTCCATTGCAGCCGCGACGGTCGCTGATGGATCTTTATAAGCCTGCAAGATAATCAAATTATCATAAAAATGTATCTTCTTGGCGGCGGCGTGTGCCGTTCGCTCGCTCATACTTTCTGCTTAATTTGACATCGTTTATTTTTTTGTTCGTCTTTTTTTGGTTAACTTAATGCTTAGTTTTTTATTTATGTAGCAGCAATCGGCGCTAACATGGCTTATGAATGACAATGGCTCAGCACGAAAAAGTTTAAAGTGGAGAAAGAAATGAGCATAAATAAAAATAAAGCTGTTTTTTTGCTTTAAAAAAAGCTTTAAATCTTCCATTGTTGTTGTTGTTGTTAATGCTTACAAACAGTTTTTTTTCGCCGCTAGTATCCCAGCTGTTTATTGAAAAAGCGCTTAATAATTCAAATCAGCCATAGCTAGGGATGGCAAAAAATTTTTTTTAATCGATTAAATAATCAAATGATTAATTAAAAGATATAAAAAAATAATTGCAATTAATTGCAATTAATGTAAAAAAATCGATTAATCGATTAATTCCAATGTTTTCAAATAATACAAAATTGCATAAAGACCACCATCAGTTTCAGCGCCGAATCTTGTATTATAATGCTCTATCACAGAGTCCCAGACATATCCAAAAAGAGAAAATGGCCTACATTTGAAGTTAAGTAGCACAATGACATTAAATTTTTCAAAATATGCACAGCAATCTTAAAGTAAAACAATTGCCTCTTGCTTAAAAGGCTATGTTTTGCAACTTTGCGTAAAAATAAAACCAATAAAATATGTATGTATGCATGTGATTGGCGTTCAACCGTTTAGACGGTTATAGCCGAATCGATGAGAGCGCGCCACTCCTCCCTTTCCTTCGAAGTTCGGCGCCAGGTGGAGAGTGACCTGGTTACACTTGGAATCTCCAACTGGTCCCTCCAACGGAGTGGAGGCCTTCTCCTTCCTCGGCTTCCTCCGGCGGGTACTGCATCGAACACTTTCAGAGCTGGAGTGTTTTCGTCCATTCGGACAACATGACCTAGCCAGCGTAGCCGCTGTCTTTTTATTCGCTGAACTCTTCCAATCGTCTGCGGTATTCGTCGTTGCAAATGTTCTGAGGTCCGTAAATCTTGCGCAAAATTGCTCTCGAAAACTCCTAGTGTAGTCTCATCTGATGTTGACATCGTCCAAGCTTCTGCACCATAAAGCAGGACGGGAATGATAAGCGACTGGTAGAGTTTGATTTTGGTTCGTCGAGAGAGGACTTTACTTTTCAATTGCCTACTCAGTCCAAAGTAGCAGTAAATAGGAGACTATATTCTTATTTCAGACATTCAAATTGTGTTGGTATATACACAAAAACAAAAACGTAAATAAAATTAAAATATCGTATTAAAAATTCATTTGTCTTAAAAGGAAAATATATTCATGAAGTCAAGAAAATTTAGAAGTCTGTTCAACCAAGTTTGAAGAAAAAGCAATTTCGATAAACGTTTTGTTGTCAAACGATTGCGTTTTTCGGTCGCAGTTGCACCCGCTTTTGATATTTGAGTTGATATTTAACGTAGTTATTGCTTATTTTATTAAAAAATTTCCATACTTCGCTTTTAACTGGCGCCACTGCACTTCAAACAACTGAACGTAAAATGCGTTTGACTTAACTGTAAATGCAGTGTTACCAGATATTCATTTTTTGATATTAAACTACGTTGACATATTAGAATTTAACTATGTTTACAACGTTTGCACTCATTAATGACTGATGTGACCAATTTCGACCCTTGTAAGCTAACTTAGATGAATATAAAATGTATTAAATTTGAAAATGCTGTTTGCGATTATTTTGCAATTACTCGAGTAATAGTCGAGTAATTTGAAAAGGTGTTTCGATGCAATTAAATCGTAAATTAAATGAAAATAATCGATTAATTTAATCAAATGATTAATCGTTGCCATCCCTAGCCATAGCGTCCAACAGCAGCGCTGACAAAGCGATGCTTAGTTGCCACCTCAAGCAGCCTGCCAATCACTCAGCAGTGAGCCGGTTGGTACAGTTGGTTAAACTCCTAGTCCATTATTGCACTCTCTGCGCTCAGACAAATACTCACACACACGCACATGTGTAAGTGATTGCTTGCTTGTCTGTCGCAGCTGTGCTCCGCTGGCGCACCCGCAAATGCACAATTTTGATTACGTATACGCCATGTATTCCACAATCAGCATTTAATGCATGAGCAGCTACTCCACTTTATTTTATATTTTAGTTTTTTTCTTCTTTTTTCAAAGCAAGTAAGTGTGTTTTCGTAATTTTGTTCGTGTCACAGCTGTGTTCAATTGTCTGCAATTGATATATAATTCAAATGAATGCTTCATAAATTGAATATGCATAATTTATTTATGTAGCCGATTTTTTGTTGGCATACTTTTTTGAACTTTCTTTTACAATTTTTTAAGTGATATTGCAACATGAAATGTATAATTTTTTGTAGTTGTAATAGCTTCAAAGGTGAATATGGTTCTAAAAAACTGACTCTCTTTTACAATAGTTTGGCAATTTTATATGTAGATACTCGGGTGTAAAATGATAATAATATTGAAAAAGAATTGGCATTTACAATTATTATTATTTTTTTTATACATATTTCTTTATTTATTGAATCTGCTTTGTTTCAAGCCTAACAATAAGTAATAAAATCTTAAATCTATTTACAACTAAAAAAGCTCAGGAATGTGGTTGAGCTGTTTTGGTAGAACGGTGCTCTCTAATACGCTGGTAGATCTCTCCTTTTTAAACATGTTTGATGTTTGCAGGAATGTACCAAAGCATTAGCCAAAGGGTTTGGATGTTCACGAAGTTTAGAAATATATTTCTTCCTACTGTCCTCTATCTCCTTCTTTACCATAGGAATATCAAGATCTTTATGGATATTTTCGTTACGCATGTACCATGGTGAACCCGTGATTGTTCTAAGCATTTTAGAGTGGAATCTCTGAATTATATCAATGTTGGTTGCACAGGTCGTACCCCACAGTTGAATACCATACATCCAAATCGATTTTATGATTGCATTGTATAACAATTTTACAATTATAAACAAGTTTTTATATTATCATATTGTAGTAAATTTTTCCAAATTAGTGATTTCACAAATTTTTAAACTACCTCAGTTATTAATTTTCATAATGGTCCCAAAATCAACATCACGAACGAATCGCTGGTAAAATGTTCTCATGGGAGAATCCAATTAGAGTTCCATATGTGATAATGTTTAGCATTTCATCATGGAAAGACTTAGGCCTGAACAACGTTTACAAATTGTTCGACTTTATTACGAAAATCCACGTTCAGTAAATAATGTGTTTCGCGCGCTTAGCTCAACTTATGGTCAACCATTTCTCGCTAAAGGGGTATATAAGCAAGTAAACTTGCCGCATTTGGGACGAAGACCAACCTGAAGAGCTTCAATAGCCGTCATTTGATCCAGAAAAAACCAAGGTTTGGTGTGGTTTGGAGGCCGATGGAATCATCGGTCCATATTTCTTCAAATATTACGCCGGTGAAAGCGTAACCGTCAATGGGGACCATTATCGCGCCATGATAACCGACTAGTTGATACCTGAAATTGAAGCTCGTGATTTCGGCGACATTTTGGATTTATTGAGAGAACACTTCGGTGAGCAGATAATTTCACGTTATGTAAAGCCAAAAGTCTATGCGGACAATGCCGTTTCCATAGTGTCAGTCTCTTATAAATCCTAGACCTTATTAGCAAAAAAACTAGACAGTAGATTTTCAAAAACTTTCCTTGAGACGATTTTTTTACGAGCAGAAGAATTTGCTGTAAGAATGATTTATTTTTCCAATTGGATTTAAAATGTGAATGAGAGAGAGAGGGCGAGAGAGAGAGATAGAGAGTTAGAGGGAGAGAGAAAAGCAGATAGAAATATAAAGCGAGAGAGGGCATGCTGAGTATTATAATCACGGTTGTCGTTTGACTTTTTATTTATGGACCAAATGAGTAAAAATGGACCAAGCCTAATTCGAAACCGAAAAGGGTGGGGCGTGTGAGAAAAAAAAATTAAATTATATAAATGTCGCTCATTTATGTACATGAATAGTCATAACTCAAGAAACACAATTTTTAAGTGAGAGTATGCAGAAATGTGCGTAATATCATTGTCCATATTGTGTAAAAATGCTTTTTGAATCGTAGAAAAATAAACAGTCGAGCTAAGAATCTGTCATTATTCCACTTGTTATGTCGCATTATTTTAATGACAATAACGTCACATCTTAGTTGTGTCAGAATTAGTCTTGTTTTTTTTTCAGAAATAACGTCATATTTTACGTTACATTGATATTGGTGAAAATAAAATTAAATTCTTCTTATCATTTTGTTTTTCAGAAATAATGACACATTTAACTTATGACAGCGAATTTGATTTAAATTTTTCACAAATAACGCCATAATTCCAAGTGGAAGACGTTTATGGTCAAGAAAAAACTTTAGTTCATTTAGTCCACTTATGCTCAGCACTTTGCTAGTTTAGTCAATAAAAGTATAATATGTTTTATATTTGCTTAATAAGAGGCTATTGAAAACTTTAAATTGCTCTCCTGAAAAATCGAATTTCGAGTAGTGACACTAGTCATTTAAGTGAGCGATATATTTTCCCAAAAACAAAAGAAATTTACAATCACTTTTTTACATTTTATTTAAATTTTATTTACATATTTGCCGATCAAATGTAATGAGGTTGCCCCTTCGATGAACAGAGTTCCTTCGCCAACATTATATTATTTAATACATTAAATTTACAAAGTCATCACTAAGTAAAATTTCGATTAGCAACAGGATGACACATATGATTGCTACCTTATCCATCTTTGTTATCATCTCTGCAGTATACGATAAACAAATTTAGAATATACATCTAAAAATACATAAGCGAAATTGGTTGACCATTCAATTTCCTTTCCACAACTAAACTGCTATAATGCACGAAAGAGTCCAATTATTTTTCATAATAAAAAATTATATTGGCGCACTGCGTAGCTTTTCCCAAGTTTCATAGCGGTTTAGTGTTACCAGATTCGATAACTTCGAGAACTGTTGTGAAACCAATTAGCAACGCTGCCACTGAATATTATTAAAGCGATAATGAAAAGACCCTGTTCATTTATTGGATAAATAAATTTCCTAAAGTCTTGCATTCAAAATGGACCATTTAACAAAAGTGAATCCAATTGGACCAAAACGGCAACCATGATTACAATAATAAGATATAATATTCTTTAAAATCTGCACTAGTTCTAGGAAACATTTTATTTTTAGACTCTACAGAAAAATAAAGAAATATAGTGAGTGAAAGAGAGAGCACCTCTACTATCTTAGTATTAAACGCTAAGCAGTATTAGAAAAAGTTAAATATTCTCTACATTATATAATTCTATTATATTTGCTTTTCGATTCAATAATATTCTTTAAGATTTATGTAGACATTTTCTCAAGAAAGAGTCAGTATAGCTTCAATTAATTACTAAATTCTTAATTATTTCAACGTTTGTTATTGTTATTTTCCATGAAACTTGAATATTAAAGAAATTTTTATAATTCAATCATTTTTTTAATTAAAAATCACTCGCTTTACTGATTTTAAAGCTTTATAGGAATTTTGAAAAAATTATAACTAAAATTTTAAATGAATGTAAACCTATCGCACACACGTTTACATGTTTCAGCCTTTCAACACACTTAACCAATTCTCTAAAATTACAAATATACAAAAAAAGCTACTAAGGTCCTTAATGTGTGGCAATTAGTACAATAAACACACACACACACATACTTACTCACGAGCCTATTCATAAAAGATCAAAAAGCATTTGTGCGAATGCCCATGTGTGTATGCTCATATGCGAGTAACAAGTAAATGAACATAATTGAATGCTTTTCATATATTCATGCTTATTCGCTTGTGATTTTACTTGTACGCATCACTGAATATAAACAAATTCAATTTCGTAATTGAAAACAATCATCAATCACCTTGAGACAAACATCGAGAAAGCAAAGCAATTAAGGAAAAAGGTACTCAACATCACTCACCGAATTTTCATTAGAGACAACCCGCACCTATTTTTCGGATAAATTTATGCATATGTAATACAAGCACATATGCATGTACATATATTAGTATGTACATATGTAGGTATGTACTTCGACCTTATTGTGTGTGTTCATGTGCTTTTAAATAAGTATTATAAGCATGCATTGAGCCATAATTTAGAGTTGAAACGTACTACGCTGGCTTCAATAGCACAATGTACTCGCATGAGTATACATAAGTACGCACTTATAAGCATATATATAAGTGTGAGTATATTTACCCATATCCTGTCGAGTGATAATATTGCTGTTTTAATATTGTGTGCAACACAAATATTCTGTTATATGTATATTTGGAAACTGTGTAATGAAGCTTTTCTTACCTGCTCATTTGACTCTAGGCGAAAGTTGAGGGGAGAAAAAGTGATGTTTGGGTCTTGAACTTGATTTGTTTGTGAAATTTTAAATACAAAAATTGGTTAAACATCGTTGGCAAAGCAAATAACTGTATTTAAAGTTTAGATATTGAAAAACTTTTACACGAAAAATATTTGAACTAATAGAAAAGAGTTTTTATTTATTTTTTATTCTTTTAAATATAGTTTATGAATTGTAGGAAGTTGATGATTTTGCCTGAAAATCACACTATTTTTATAGAACTGGGGGTAGTTGGAATTCTTTCTTGTGTAGAATTCGGTTCTTGTGTAGGCCTGTAGTGAGTCTTTTGTGCCCAGTAAGGTTCCCTCTAAGGATTCTGACCGATAATTACCCTAACGGCTTCCATGCAGTATGGTGAAAAATTTATCTGATGCCAACTGTGCAAATCATTTGTACTCTGTATTATAGTTTTCCTTTAGCTATCCTGGATATATATATGTGGTGTAAAAATCAATGGCTTGTAGAATTTTAATGGACTCAAGACGTTTTGCGTATTTTAAGTTTTATTTAATATTTATGTATTTCAGACACAAGAAAGCTAATTTAAATTGTCAAAGTATGATCTCTCCGTCGGATAAGCCAATAAAATATGACTATTAAATTGATTTTCGGCCTTTTCCCTCGTTTTGTTGTACCTATAGGGACTTGTGAATAGATTTATTTTGTTTAAGCTTTCTTATGAGTATACGAAACAAATCTGTTGCCTGTATATTTTATCTTTGCTAAACCATCACTTTACCTCTGAAAAAAGAAAGTACACATTTTAAAAAATCACCTACATTGATCTCCCTTAAAATACTCATACATATATGCGAATAACCTGATTTAAAAACTTCACGGGTTCGGACAGTCCAATTGTGCAACTTTGTTTTAATTTTATATTGTACAATATAACGTAGAAAGTTACGAAAAGCATTAAGTAAACATTGTAAAATACATAATAAAACATTTATTTTGAATAATGTAGTATACGGTCTAATCCTTTTTATTTGATGAAATTCCAATCCTTTTCACAATCACTCAATTATCTGCGAAATCTCTGCGTTCTAGTATCACCATTAATGCACTGTCCGAGATGGTCGACACTTGGACATCTGTAGCGTGGTATCGAAATAAATAGTTGTTTCTGTTGTATGGTCGGCGGCCAACTCTCCTGTGCCGCTATGAGACAGATACATAAGATTAATAAGTATATGAGTCTCATATTTATGGATTATTTTTCTGAATCAGCGGAAAGAAATAAATTTAAACTGTACGCAATGACTTAAAAGTGTCTACTAAATTTGCTTCACTTTCGATAATACAATGCAGTGATAATTCAAATATATGAAGCTTTCACTCATTTGAGTTTTTTCAAACAATATCATATATATATATATGAGGTATGGCATTAGTGAATATGCTTGAAATATATTGTTTTTGTGCTTAATAAAAATGTAATATACAAAATTATTAAACGGAATAATTGATTTTATTTGCTAAAATTCCAATATTTTTCACAAAACACTCAATTATCTGCGAAATATCTGCGTTCTATTATCACCATTAATGCACTGTCCGCGGTGCATGACGCTTTGGCAGCTGATATGTGGCTTGGTTTTTGGTTGGCACTATCGTCGCTACAATTCCTTTGTGAATAGTACAGTAGCATCATTAATAAACACATTAATCAAATTTTTGCAATAAAGAAATCAAAAACTTTAGTGTCTGAAAATAGTTTAGTTTTAACATGGCAAATTAGTTTTATTTTTACACAAATTACAGAAAACCATATACAAATTAAATTAGCATATATCAGTGTTCTAGTTCCTGGACCCGTTCTGAGAGTTCGATTCTACGCTTTTTTTGCGATATATTTGCGTATTATTTTTCAATGCACTCCCTGCGATGATTCATTTTGCAGTTTGGCGATACTCTCCAATGTTTTGCATGGAGGCGATCAGTCACGCTCGTAATGACATCTGCAACTACAATTCCAAAATATACAATTAGTACTAATAATAAGCGCACCAATCTCATCTTTAGACTATTTTGTTTATTTCAACTTCACTAATCGACTCTCGAATCTTTACTAAATTTATTTTGCCGGTGTACCATATTTATAATAATATAATATACAAGCTTTCACTCAAATACTCTCTTATTTTTAATAATCTCATCTCTTAGTAGAACTTAATATGTAACAGTTTTATTTTTTTTATACATTTAATATAAAATTATATATTATTTAAATACGAAATATCAGTACTCTAGTCTCTTAGACTTTTCTCGGAGTTCACCTTCTACTCGTAGTATATGCTCTCTTATTTTTAATAATCTCCTCTTTTAGTAGAACTTAATATGTTCAACATGAGATTGCTTCAGAAGATTAAAAAATTGAACGATGAGAATTTAGTGTGGCTTTAATACAGCAAATCAGTTTTATTTTTTTTTTGACACAATTTATTATATATAGTCTCTTTCACTTTTCTCGGAGTTCACCTTCTTCTCGTAGCATTGAATATTCTGCTTAAAATAATTAAATTTTGTTTTATTTGTTACACAATTAATATTAAACCATATATTACTTATTTAGCAATTCTTCAAAACTTTCGGTGGTTGGATTGTCGATTGTTTTTTCGAAATGTTTTATATTCATTATAGTGCTGGTTTCTATGCACCTTCCGCGATGATCCTTTGGGCAATTTAGTCTTTTGCTTATAATAATTTAATGTAATTTTTTTCACAAATATTTTATAACCATATCTTACACAATTGCGGATGATTCGTGTATGGCTTTCTGTCTTGCTGAACTTGTCTCGGTGGTTGGATTGCCGCTTTCAAATTCGATATATTTTCTATTTATTATAGTGCTGGTTTCTATGCACCTTCCGCGGTGATCTTTTGGGCAGCTGCTCCTAGAGAATATTCTATGATGTACATACGTATCTGCAATAGCAATCGGAATTCCGTATACATATACCATTAATACCATTAATAAGAACGCGAATTTCGTTTTTAAAGTATTTTAATTGTTGTTTTTCCTTTTTTTTTGGAAAATTATATGTTTCACTTTCACTTTCACTAATAAACTCTCGAATGTTTACTAATTCTGTTTTTACCATTGCTATTTTATGTTCTATATACAGTGGAACTAAACTATGATAATATTAGATATGTTCTAAAAATATACTATATAGATATCTTACTGTGCGAATTTAGTTTAGTTTGAAAACTTAGTTTACTTATTTTTTATACAAGTTATAGGAAACCACTTCACATTTAATAATAATATTTACATATAATGATTGCCATTTTTGTCGGCTTGAGTTTGTGTCTCTTTAACTAACCGTACCTGAATCCATATTAATAGGTATTTTCGCAGCTTCAATTCCTATACATATGATTAGCACCATTAATAAATACACTAATCTCATTTCCATAGTATTTCTGCTTTTGTTTTTTTTTTTTAGAAAAACATTTGAACATCACCGATAGGCTTTCGGATGTCAACTGAATTTTTTAGCCGTTGCGTTTATACCCACAGTACATTAGTTAAATTTTCGTTATCACCATAAACAAACGAATTCATACACACAATATGTACGTTTAAATCGGTTTACGAAAAGCTGATTAATTTCTTAAGAAAAAACGATTATTGATATTTTCATCTTTTTTGTTACGCAAACTCATATTTATTTCATTCCATATTTATTCGAATTAATCATGTTTACTGCAGGTCGTTTCACTTTGACTTTCTTAGGTTTATAATATATATGTACATACATAACCCACCTAACGGTGCTACAACTGGTCATTCTTGACTTCAATTTTAATTTGTTGAAAGAAAGAAATCACTTCGAAAGTTTCAAACTTAAAATGCCCTCATTTTCTCTATGTTAAGTAGTAAATCTTCAAATCTGCTTAGATCAGATTGGATACTGAGAGATAATTAGTAAAGACATTTCTTTTTCAAAATAATTTACAAATTTAACAAGTAAGGAAAGGCTAAGTTCGGGTGCAACCGAACATTTTATACTCTCGCAATTTATTGCTATATTTTTATTAAGCTAACACGCAATATATGGGTCAAAATATATTCGGTATAAAGTCCAATAGAAAAACGAAAATAATCATATATGGTATATAAGGGCTGAGGTAATTGCGATTGCACCCATTTTCATCACCAACATACATTATATTTAAGATTATATGCTCATTTAATTTGGATATTTCATATATTATCCTGTTTGGAAAATCCTATAATTAGGTGGATGACCCGATTTTAATTATTTCTGGTACAGAGACACACTATTAGAAGAAAAAGATTTCCTCTGAAGTAAATTAAGACATCTGAGAGATTTACCGAAATTTTCGATGATAAATTACCATAAGGCGCAGTCATATTGGATATCCGGGCCATTGAAAAGTTATAGTCCGATTTCGAAAATTTTTCACAAGTGACGCCACAGATCATATACAGTATTTCTGTAATGTTTTATTTCGCTATCTTCATTGGTTCCTTATGTACATATATCTTATAAAGTGAAGGAATAAGATGGAATTGAAAATTGAGTTGTATGGGAAGTAGGCGTGGTTGTGGACCGATTACGCCCATCGGTGTTATCAGGGTACCGACTTTCATTGAATTCTGTCGAGTAGTTCCTGAGATATGGGTTTTGCCCATTAGTGGACAACGCCACACCCATTTTCCATTTTGTAAAAAAATCTGAGCGCAGTTTCTTTCTGCTATTTTATCTGTAAAAGTTAGTGTTGTTGATGTTTTTTTTATTAGCGAGTTAACTCACTTTTAGTAATTTTCAACCTAACCTTTGTAAGGGAGGTGGACGCGGTTATTATCCGATTTCTTTCGTTTTTGGACTGTATTAAGAGTGGCACAAAGAAACGATTGCAGAAAGTTTGGTTTATATAGCTTTATTGGTTTGCGAGATATATACAAAAAACCTATTTGGGGGCGGGGAAACGTCCACAGTCCCAAAAAAATTACAACAAAATATGCCCCTTGTTAGGGCGATCCTTTGTACCAAATTTTATAACTTTATTTATGGCTTAGTTATGACACTTTAATTGTTTTTGGTTTTCGCCATTTTGTGGGCGTGGCAGTGGTCCGAACATGTGTTCCGTCAAGATATCTCAATTTTTACCTAAGTTATCCGGACGACAAACAGACATTCGGATTTTGACTCGTCTCGTCGCCCTGATCTTTTTGATATATGTAACCCTATATCTAACTCGTTTAATTTTATGACTTAAAAACAACCGTTATATGAACAAAACTATAATGTTCTCTTAGCAACTTTTGTTGCGAGTGTATAAAAATATATAATTATTTCTGTGTACATATGTATGTACATATATACATATGTATGTTGATAAATATATTCACATATGACATCTGCATTCTGCCGAAGATTTATTTGACGAGATAGGCCAAGCCCGATTTTTATAGTCATATAATTTGTAATCAGCTCAAATTTCCCAGAATTTAATTTCGTTCATTTGCCAAGGAAATGGAATTAAAATTGAACTTGAGGTGACGAATTTCCGTAGAAACTGTTCATTAAATACACATAGAATACATATAGAATACAACTATAAATCAAATACTGAAGCAAATTATCTTAATTGTTTTTCTTAGAATTCAGTTTCATTTCGCATTGATCTGATGACTTCAATTTAGATGCGATGGCAGCATTTCATTTCAATTTCGACTTATTTCGGTTTGTATTTCGAATACTTTTTTCTATCACCCATTCGAAGGCAGTGTCCCAGCTGATGCTCGCTTTCAGCAAGACGACACTTTATGCCAGACAGCTCATGTCACAATTCATTTTATGGACGCAACAATTTGACAAATGACGTGACAAATGACGTGACAAATGTACAATCCTGAAACGTACAATGTACAATCCAGCCTTCATATTCGCACGACATGACTCCGTGTGACTTTTTCCAATTTCCAAAAATAAAGCGAACCTTAGAGCGTTGTCGTTTGGCAAGCAGAAGAGAAAGAGCTAAAATAAAGTTTGAGAAGTGTTTCGTCGTTTGGAAGAAGCGCTGAATGGAGACTATTCTGAAGGCAACAACATCAATGTATACAAATGAACACATTTTGTCTTTTTCAAAAACCAAAATTCCCGTTATTTTTTGAACGCTCCACGTATTATGGATATATGTATGGTCTAGATCGAGACAATAGATCCTGAACGTAAAATATGAATATTATTTTCTACCCACAACTTGCTTTCCGTGTTGGATATACATGTATTGATCTCGCTAAAAAAAAGTTACAAGCAAGTATTCGAAGTGATTTTGTTTACTTTAACAGCTCAATAGTCGGCGTTACATAAGTGGGAACATATAGTTACAAAAAACAACTACAAACATGCGCCCATACAATATTCATACGCGCTTAAGTATCAAAGTGTGAAGTAAAGTCTGTGCACTGCGCCTTACAATAACAACCACCCGACACACTCAACACAACAACAACAACAAAACACAAAATCTCATCATAAGCAGGTGTTCATGTAAACATGTGTGAAAATGGGTTCTGCCATTTATGGTAGTGTTTACTTAGCCGACGGCGGTGGGCGGGCACTTTAAAACCTGCAAGCCAAGCAAGCATTTGGCAAACAAAAAAAGAAAAACACCAACAACAACCATAATAAATCTTTGCCAGCAGCAACTTTCAACTTAAGCCTATTATTAATGCCCTGCCTGCTATCAATACATCATAATATTTTACCAAATATAGACCAAAGAGCATACGAGAAAGCGTGGCAGGGCGGCAGGGAGGGTGTGTGTAAAGTGAAAGTGTGTATTTCGGGGCAGTGGCACAGAAAATTGCTATAACCGTTGAAAAGTTACTTATTGCTCATATTTTACAATTTCAACGAAACGTACGTACGGTACATACGGCACATACGCAGAAAATATGAAAGAAAAACCAAAAACAAAAATTAAATAGAACACGCACGTGCATACTTAGTAGAGGCAAATCGGCTCGGGCCGTTTGCCATTTCCTCGCCATTTATCTGCATGTGTTCATGAAGTGTGAGTGCATATGTATGTAAATTGATGGATTTCCGCAAAAAGGTTCATATGTAGGTATTGTGTGTGTGTAACAGTGTTATATGCTTAACAAATATATGTTACAGTTTCATGTACGCAATTTTAAAATTTACCACCAACAAAAAATCGCGCATCAAGCACAACTTTTCAACATATTACGCTGCAATGCTTGTTGTTGCTATTTTTTTGCTGCGCATTTTTTTCGCCTTTCTCACATCCGCAACGCCTGCCATTTTACGATTTTGATGGATTTCCGCATATTAACAATGCTATCGCTTATTCCGACCAACTTGGCTTTAACAGGCGTTCACATGCTCACGCTCTTCAGCCGCTGCCACTTCTACTTTTGCATTGTGATTTACCGATAAACACATATATATGCACATATTTGTAACGGTATAATTATGCGCATACCAGCCTTTGTGATATTAATGCGTTGTGCACAAGTGAAAATGACAAGTTGGCAATTACTCAGTGAGGTCTGCTGCGCAAATAAATATTTTTATAACTTATCGCTGCTCAGCAAACCGCATTAAATCGCTTTAAAGCTTCAGTATGTGTTTGCATCCTTTTATGGAATTATTTGTTGTGCAGCCCAAGTGTGTTAAGTTTTTATTTAATTGTTAAGTCCTTAACTTAAGTGAGGCGTAACGTATGGCCATCAGGTATGTGTAAGAGTGTGAGGTATTGCACTCACGACAGTAAAAATAAATATATTATTGCAATATAGCATATAATAAAAGCGTAGAAATGAAATCAGAGCGGAATAATTGGTGATTTGATGGTAGGTAAGTATGTAAGTAGGTAACGATGACAAAAATAATGAGAACTCGATTTTTTTAATATAATAGATTCTCAATAATAACTCATCTCCTTCAATTTCCTTTAATAAACTTTGTTCTTATAACCACTTAAAATTATTTAAGGGACATTTAATTTTTTCAGCTTTACTAAAAACTAGCAGACCACTCCGGCTTCGCACGGGCTTAAACAAGCATTTAAAAAATTATAAGATTTTACATATGTATATACATATGTATGTAATTTCTCGTTTCTTGCGTGGATTCGTTTTAAAAAAGTAAAATGAGGAAAATTCGAACATGAAATTATATTTTATTTGCAATTAGCAAAAACTTGATTACGATTTCTAGTCTTTGGTGTTCGCTGTCTTTCTCTCTGATTACGAAGGCGTTAGGAACGCTCAGAGTTCGACGCCCTTGTGCGAGCTTGTATATTTCTAATATTTTGTTCTTCAAGCCGCTGCACACGCTCCGTAGTCGACTCTCAAGCGAGTGCTTGGGGGGTTTTGAAATTTTGTTCAGCAAGCAGCTGCGAACACTTGTTACTCGACTCTCTGGAGTCCATCACGGAGTCTTTTTGATACCCTCACCTGAGAACTATTTCCCGAAAGTTGAGATTCTAGCAATAAATATAGCATATGTTACTCGGTTTGAATGTAGCTTTACAATGGTGAAAGAATTTTTGAAATCGGCACAGTAGTTTTTGAGTTTATTCATTACAAACATACATACAAATCGTTTCTCTTTATAATAGTATTTTAGATATACTTGAGTATATTAACACTCATAAAAGAAATACAAAAGTACCATTCAAAAATGCTTAAAGCAATCACGGGTTTACTTTTCTTCATTAGTAATTTCGACATTTGCGGGAAATTTTGCTTTTCTTTTTTAATTCCAAGAAAAGTGCGGCTAAGGCTAATTGAATGATTTCGGTTACGTACGGTGAGGCCGTCCTAAGTGAAAAAAAGCCTTAAATTTACAAAAAAAAAAAAAACGGCGGAAGCAAAGTTGTAGACCAGTAAAGCCATATCAACCAGACATACTGAAAGCATTTCCTTCTGATTTTGATACTTCACAGTATGTTGTGAAAATGAGTACAATTGAGCTGTATTAAAATATGTTATTTTTATTTTATGTTTGTATTTATTTATTTTATTTTCGTTTGTTAAGTAAGCATTTACTTTTTTTATACTCTCGCAACAAATGTTGCTAGGAGAGTATTACAGTTTTGTTCACATAACGGTTGTTTGTGTCACCCAGAAATAAAAGAGTTAGATATAGGGTTATATATACCAAAGTGATCAGGGTGACGAGTGGAGTTGAAATTCGGATGTCTGTCCGTCCGTCCGTCTGTCTGTGCAAGCTGTAACTTGAGCGAAAATTGAGATATCTTAATGTAACTTGGACACACAAAATGGGCGAAATCGGACCATTGCCACGCCCACAAAATGGCGAAAACCGAAAACATATAAAGAGCTATAACTAAGCCATAAATTAAGTGGGGAAGTGGGCGTGGCAACGCCCCCTACTAAGGTTTTTGTACATATCTCGTAAACTGCTAAAGCTATATCAATCAAACTTGCTGCAGTCGTTTCTCTTAGGCTCTTCCTTATACATTCCAAAAATTGATAAAATCGAATTAAAACCACGCCCACTTCCCATACAATGGTTATATTTAAAACTACTAAAAACGCTTTAATTCACTAAGGAAAAGCACCAGAAACCTTTAATTTCTTTATAAAGATGTTACGGAAGGGCTGCACTCAAACTGATATACAAAAAAAACTGTTGAAATGGGCGTGGATCCGCCCACTTTTGGGTCAAAAACCATATCTCCGAAATTACTCGACCAAAATCAATGAAACTTGGTTTGTAATATTTTCCTTACATTCCAATAATATGTTGTGAAAATAGGCCAAATCGGTTCACAACCACGCCTACTTCCTATATACCGGAACTTTGAAGTCGATCTGAATAGTTTACTTTATAATATGTAAAGTAAGCACTAGTGAAGATATCGGAACCGAACTTCGCATAAATACTGCATTTATAATGTGGCAGCCACTTCACTAATCTGCTCTTGAATATTAACTAAATTTGTTTTGCCGTTGTACATTATTTATAAAATAAGCAAGCTTTCACTCAAATGCTCTCTTATTTTTAATAATCTCATATCTTAGTAGACCTTAATATGTATATCAACCAGAGATTGCTTCCGAAGATTAAAAAATTAAATGATGTGAATTTAGTGTGGCAGTACAGCAAAATGGTTTTATTTTTTTTACACAATTAATAGAAAATAATATATCATTTAAAGAGGAAATATCAGTATTTTGGTCTCATGCACTTTTCTGGGAGTTCAACTTTATGATCTTCTTTTCGTAGTATTTGCCGTTTAGCTGACTTCAATTCAGTTTCAGAGGTGATCCTTTAGCCATAGAATATTCTGCTTAAAATAAATAAATGTTGTTTTACTTTTTACACAATTAATATTAAACCATATATTACTTATAAAGCAAATCATCATAATCGCGGTTGGATGAACTTTCCTCGGAGGCGAAATATTTTCTATCTATTATAGTGCTGGTTTCTATGCACCTTCCGCGATGATCCTTAGGGCAATTTAGTCTTTTGCTTAAAATAATTTAATGCAATTTTTTTCACAAATATTTTATAACCATATCTTACTCAATTGCGGATGATTCGTGTATTGATTTCTGTCTTGATGAACTTTCCTCGGTGGTTGGGTTGTCGCTTTCAAATTCCAAATATTTTGCATTTATTATAGTGTTGGTTTCTATGCACATTCCGAGATGATTTATGAAGCAGTTTCGTTGTACGGCTACTACTAAAGCTGTGTCTAGACTGTTTGAGTTTGTATCCTTTAAACTAACAGTACCAGAATCCATATTAATAGGAATATTCGCAGCTTCAATTCCTATATATATGATTAGCACCATTAATAAGCACACTAATCTCATCTTTCCTGTATTTTTGCTTTTGCTTTTTGTTGAGAAAAAAAATGTTTCAATTTCACCGTTAGGCTTTCGAATGCTTACTAATTGTTTACTGTTTCGTATTGTTTAATAACAAGTAATCATTTCAGTTTAGTGTGTTGAATGTTTAGTACTTATACGAGTATATATTTATGTATATGCTTACTCTACACATAATTACGTAATAGGTATCTCCATGCAATTATGAACTTATATACATATGTACATATATAACCAGCAAGAATGATTTTTAGAAAAATGTGTATGCATATGACATACACACTCTTTCCGATGATTTAATTAACGAGAGATGCTACGTATTATTTAAAATCAGCTAGTGGTGAGTAGAAATATATTCAATGATGATTTTTAAATCACTGTGATGTATATTGCTATTACAATCGAAACTAAAAAAACGATTGTTAAGAGAATTTTAATCAACTTTTTAAAATTCATCACATTTTCACATAAATATATTAATTTTATAAATACCAAAAATTCACTTGCTTTTGTAATTATTTGTACACGAAAGAAAGGTTTTATAGACCATAAAAAATAGTGCCATATATCGTACAAAGTTAACCAAGGTTGTAAAATTATGTGTATATATGCGTATGTATTTATTCATATTATTTTAATAAACATAATTAACAACACAAACTTAAAAAAATTTCTATAATATACTTCCAAAGGTTTGTAATAAAATATATATATATCTAAAAGATCGCTAATTATACTTCTAAGGAATACCATGAGGAATAAGGAATACCAAAGGAATAATCCATATTTGTTTCGTTGTTGAACATTATTTAATAAAGTCTCCACCATTTGCGAAATATCCGCGTAATCTTTATGGCAGTTTGACTTTACAACGAAATGTAAGTAGACCGGATCTCTCCTCGGAATGAGATCTGCACCTACAATTCCAATATATACGGTTAGAGCTATTAATAAGCACCCGAAGTTCATCCTCAAAGTATTTTTGTTTTGGTTTTTGTCGAGCGAAATAATATGTTTTAACTTCACTAATCGACTCTTGACTCTTAAATAAGAAATCCGCGTTAGAATGACCAGCATGAAGAGAGGCCCAGTTGAGTTTTTGTTTCGTAGATAGCTCCCTTTTTCAAAATCCATGTATAGTCAAATCCTTCAATCATTGATCGTTTCTAGAACTGTTCTCTTCGCTATCAACTAAACTAAAGAGATTCTGATTCGGATAACTACTGCATAAAGACGACGTCGTTATATTGTTTCTCCAACTCTTCATTCATTCTCTTGCGATGTTCAACAAAAGGTCTAAGATACTAAAAGGAAATCTCAATGTGCTCGTAAGGTTCTTCCCAATTCTCACAGAAGTAGTGTTGATGCGTAATGTCATTAAACAGGGTAGTAAGGAGTTTTTTCCCCCGTGCTGTATTGGAACCTTCCCTAGATTGGGTGCAATTTCAATCCTGGCTCCGGTGAGCTCACCCAGTTAGGACTGATGTCGTCCAACGAAGGACAAGTACGTTTCAGAAAAAAAACCTATCATATAAAGTTATCTTGCTGATGAAAATATTTATTTGCTATTAGTTGTTTAGGTGTAGAACTCACTGAAAGTATAAAAAAACAACAACTATAATAAAGTATTCAAATTGAAAGCGTAAATGCATATGTTACATGGCAAGTTAATAACATTGAAATGAAACAGATAAATGTAATTACGGAAAACAAATGAGCATAGAAAACTGATGCAAGTGTTCTAAATTTTCCAGCTGCTTTACGCGTAAGCGCGTACGCAGGATCCATGTCATGCCGTCAATACATTTGCAGGCGGCGCTGGTGCGCGCTTTAATTTGAGCAAACGAGTCCTTTACTGACACAGCAGCACAATTCATTACATTGATCCAAATTACTTTTCTATTACTCAGCAATGAACTTGGTGCTTTGCCCCGTCTCGCCTCTGTCCCGCCTTCGTCCCGCCACCGCACGCCCATTCTTACCAACCAACAGCGATGCCCAGAATGTTTCAAGCCGCTGCAGCAGAAGCGTTTGAATACCAGCTAACAACGTTATTTCGCTAACCTTATTATCACTCTTTCTGTTTCCTTTTCTTTTTTTTAATATAATTTAGCCTTTCCTTAATTTCCTCTGAAGTTCGCGCGCGCCTTTCTATTCACGCGCTGCGCTCTACAAAAGTTCAGCCTTTTATACGCGCGCTAACGAATGGTGCCTTTTTACGCCAGCAACAACACCATCAACTCACTGTTGTTGTTGTTATTGTATGTTTTCTGTTTTTTTATGTTTTAAACAGCGAGGCCATTCCTGCTGATGCTTATTGAAAATCAAAAGCTGATTGTATTTGAAAATAAATCGAAATGTCAGTGCAGCGTGAAAAAGTGCAAGCCGCTTGAAGCGCAAACAAAAACGATAACAACAAGAACAAAAAAGAAATTAGAGAAATAAGATTGAAAAATGTACAACTTCCGGAGGGTCCAAAGGCCGCACTTACCACTGGTAATTGAAGCGCGTTGGTCTGATGCGCAGCGGAGAGCCGGCGGAGAGGCGCGCTAACTAAGTGGCAGTGTTGTCGATATTGTCGCTGCCGGTTGCCGGCTGCCGCTGGCTGTTTGACTGTGTGAAATGCCAATAGTGTGAAGATGGTGCAGCTGCCAATGTCGTTGATGACGTCGCTCGCTTTAAGGACAGTCGGCACAGTTTCACAGCCTTATTTTCAATTACAGTTAGCGCCAAAGACAGCAATAACAACAACAACAACATGTGTAGAGCTTAGTGGCGACAAGACAAGTGCCACTTGTCGAAGAAGACACGAGAGTGGCAACAACAACACACTAGGCTGCCATTGACGAGCGCCATTCATGATAGACAACGCTCTAACAAGCAGTACAAGCCGCAATGCATATAATACAACAACAACGAAAACACGGAGTGGGATTCTAAAGAAATTGGCCTTTTTAATTTTTAATAGAAAAAATGTCTTAGAGTATTCGCGTTGTAGAGTCGAGATTAATTGACAGTGACCCATATTACAACAGAAGTGACATTTGAATTTGAGTTCGCTTTGTGAATGTCGAAAGAGACATGTAATTAACGCGAATACAATTCGAACTTCGAACTGAAGAGCCTTACTGAATGCCTAAAGAAGTGATTTAGTTCCCGAATTAAGGAAATTTTCTTGGAAACACTATTCATTTAGTTTAGATTAACGCACATAAAATTATACTAGTCTTTGGTCCTATAACAGAACTACCTTCTTCACAAATCCGCAAAAGTATAACCCAGGCGAACGATTCCAGATTCATTCTGTGGGTTTGACAGCATCCTATATAAAGGAAGCTAAACTCACTCACTTCATATATTTTTAGTTTCTACTTCCGCGGTGTAGTGGTTCCAGCTAGGAGAGAGTCGGATAAATTTTCCGACCAACATCAGACGATCTTTTTCGGCATGGAAAGGGGTTTCATAAAAGTAATCGGCTTAAAATTTCCGGTCCATAGGTTCGTCTTCATAATCTTCGAAGTAGGTCTGACTGTTCCTTTATCTCTGATGTATAACAGTGGATCCATGTTTCGCTGACAGCCGCGAAATGATGCAGAAATTGTTTCGAATTGTGTTTCAACAGTCCTAAGGTCCAGCTGAACACGCTTTTTGATTTCACTATGCTTTATCAACTTCGATCGATAAGACACAGTATTTCTCGGAGCGATCTCGTAGAATTTATACTATATAGATAACCGGATAATTGAAATGAATTTTCATGTTCCATTATTTCCTTAAATAGGGTTTGGGGCATAGGGGTCTTCACCGATTTTGATATAATTATAATCATGAATGTTGTCATTTTCCTGCTCTGTAGAACGTTCCCTAATCAAAAGTCTCCTGCCAAATTCATTAAAATGCGATCAAGGTGGTCTATTATTCTCTATAATTTTAGATTGTAACTTCGCTGATTTTATATTACACTACAGACCAAGTCGAACGACTGCTATAATAATTAAATTTTGATTTGACGATTTTAACAAAATCATTTCCAACGCCCGTCCACAGTATTCACGCCCACTGTCGCTGCGCGCTGTTTGCGTCTAATCTGTCTGTTACGTGCTGCCGTCACCGTCTCCGTCAGCGTCACCTTCATTATTATCAATCCAATCAAGTGTACCAGTTCAGTTTATTTAATTTTAAAAAATATTGGCTTTCCTCTTGAGAGCGGCTGAGCAGCGTCTTAAACTTACCTATTTATTTTCATCTACGTTTCGCACTCTCACTCTCACCCTCTTCAAGTATTTGTATGTACACAAGTTTGTATGTGTATGTGTTTAGATTGGCGGTTTGATTCTCTTAGTAGCGGTGGTTGGGTTGTCGTTGCTACCGTCATCTACTAAATTGGCTTACGAGTTATAGCAAATATATAAATAAAATGCCACGGCCGGAGGGAATTCAATTAAGCAGCATTTTATGAAATTTAATACTATTTATTTTGGCGAATTAGCGATGTACAGCCGGCGAATTTTAGATAAGCGTGAGTAAAGGATGAGTATGAGAGCTCAATGCTGACTGAGGGGGTTTTCTATAAACGAAATTTCATTCGTCGCTTACCTATCAGATTTCAAAACAATATTTTTTTCTAATAAATTTAAATAAAATACTTCGAAATTCAATAATTTAATTGAACAAGTCGTTTTTAGGGTTTCTGGATATTTAAATAATAAGTTTTGTTTTGCGAGATTTTTCTCTTATTACGGGGTGTCTCTTGTGTCCGTCCATATAGAGAATAAACAAGTTTCATGCCAGAAATCTTCTCGTAAACTTGACTAGGGCTATCGAGGTACAAAAAAACCGTTAACATTTTTTAGATTTTTTTTGGAAACGTAATGAAACACTCTGCATCTATTTCACTTTAAGAAGAATTAGAAATTTCGCAATTTCAACGTGTGTTAAATGTCCGAAGCGAAACGCTCCTTCTTTAGCTTTATCTATTAATAGCAATATACTGACATTCTTTCGCCTTTCACAAACTTTTTGTACTTCAAATACCGACTATTCTCCGCTTGAATGTATTGTAATTACAACTCGCCTCACTCCCCATAATGACAGCAATAAATTATTACGTGTGGAAATGTCTTTTCGATATCGAATCAATTGTTCATATCAGCGAAGTTTTTTAATTAAAGCAAAAAGGAAAAACAAAACAAACTATGCCGAAGACAATGCAAAGGCACGCAGAAGATAGGAGTGACAGCAGAGATAGTACGAGCAGCTACGTTGAGGATGTCAAGCGAAAATGTGGCCGGAATGCAACGGGAAGGAGCTGTACAACTCGACATGACGGTAATATGGTTTCGTGTGTCAGTGATAGTATTGCTATCTCCCAGCATAGAAAACGAGGGATCACTATGTGATTACTTCAATATTCTAAAGTAAGTGAGAGCAGACTTTGATTTAATAAAATTCGAAAATATAAAATAATAAAGGAATCAAGTTTTCGAACAAAAAACCAATGCTGGGGAGTTAGATCTTTCAGAATATTTGTAAGAATCCACATCTAAGAGGTACCCTAAAATTCCATATAATGATTTCTATACATATATAACTAGTGTGATCTTATGCCAAGAAGTGAGTTGTGGTTCGATATCATTCCGTGGTTACCATATATATGATTACATTACTACAAAAACAACAATTGTCATAACAGCAAAAGTGATGCTGATAAATATAACGTTGCATTCGAGAAAGGCAACAACAACAAAATCATACCATACAAGCAGTCGAAGCAAAGACGATGAGCGCAAATGACAAGAACAACTTTTGTGCGCCATTAACAACGTCTTGACATTCCTATACTGGGGGGAATTTCATCTATACACGCGCAATAATCGCAAATGACACTAAAAAGATGCGGCATGGAATAATTCAAAATGTGTGAACGCTACGGTCGGTCTTAGCAGATCAATACAGACGACAAATGGGTTAAAAGTTGCCAGGTAAAAATTTTGGATTGTTAGAGGATTACATAGCTTAGTCAGAGTTGTTGTTAAAGTTTATTAGTTGAAATCATACATTGCGGCATTATCTCTTTCTTATCGAAATAATGGAGTCCCGTTTTTTAGAGGTCATGAAGGAGGTTACCGAGATCATCAGTTTCATTTACTCTCGAATCCAAAAATTGGCCTGTTTCGCTTCTATTATGACTCAAAATCGGACCACTGCCACGCCCACAAAATGGCGAAAACAGAAAACATATAAAGTGTCATAACTAAGCCATAAATGAAGATATAAAAGTAAAATTTCGTGAAGGATCGCACTACGAGGGGGCATATTTGGATGTAATTTTTTTGGGGAAGTGGGCGTGGCCCCGCCCCCAAATCGGTTTTTTTGTATATAACTCGCAAACCAATAGAGCTATATAAACCAAATTTTCTGCAGTCGTTTTTTTAGCCATTTCCTTATACAGTCCAAAAATGACAGAAATCGGATAATAACCACGCCCCCCTCCCATACAAAGGTTAGGTTGAAAATTACTAAAAGTGGGTTAACTCACTAACCAAAAACGTCAGAAACACTAAATTTCACATAAGAAATGGCACTCAGATTTTTTTACAAAATGGAAAATGGGCGTGGCGTCGCCCACTTATGGGTCAAAAACCATATCTCAAGAACTATTCAACCGATTTCAATGAAACTTGGTTTGTAATAGTTTCCTTACATCTCAATGATATGTTGTGAAAATAGGCCAAATCGATTCACAACCGCGCCTACTTCCTAAATACCAGAACTTTGAAGACGATCTGAATCGTTTACTTTACAATATATAAAGTAAGCACTAGTGAACATATCGATGCAGAGCTTTGCACAAATACTATGTTTATATTGTGGCACCCCTATTCTAAAAATCGCCGAAATCGGACCATAGGTTTTTAGGGCCCAATATATCGAACACGAGGGCCTCGGTGCTTCTAACCTAATATTATGGTTTCCAACTTTCAATGGACTTTATGCACTATATATGACCCACATAGGTCAAATTGTGTATTATTAATTTAAATAAAGTTAAATAAATAAATTGCGAGAGTATAAAATGTTCGGTTACACCCGAACTTAGCCCTTCCTTACTTGTTTTTAATTCTATTAAAGAGCAATTATTATATTCTTTTAAAGAAAACACCTTCAACTCTTGGTGTAGCGCTCGGTACACTCACTCGGGAAAATAATGAAATGAGTGAACAGAGAATTTCAATTCCAAGGAATTATTCATCGAGTACAGAACAATATTGCTGAGGAGCAAGCAATGGTGGCAGTGTTGTTGCTGACGTATTGTTGTCGCTGTTACTGCTACTTCTTGTATTCTGTTCTTTTTGGTTGCTTTATACTAGTCATTGTTCTTTGGCGAATGGTTCATGTTCGCACAGTTGTTGGCGTTATCAATTACAACAACCCATTGTGGTTGTTGTTTGGCAAAGCAGTAACTGGTACGGCATTGATAGCAACCAAAGTGGAATGCCAACGCCTTTTCCAACAACCATACCAGTCTACAAACCACCATATGCACCAGCACTTCTTGCCGCTTCTAACCTGCTTGGTTAGACCCATATTTACGGCTGCCGCCATCGTCATTTGCTCCACCAACTAGTAATGCCACATATGCACACCGTCTATGCGGTAGGGGTGGTATCGCTGAGAACTCTTGTCGTTGGCAAGAAGACATTATTCATCAGATGGCAGCCATCAAAGTATTCAAAATGTTCGAAGACTCTGGGGAGTCGGTTTGAGTGCTTATACGAATTGTTGTCTTTTCATTGTTTTTGTTGGCAGTTTGCGGTTGCAATGTGCGTCATTTGATGACTCCCTGCGAATATTTATGCATTCATTTATGTGGGTATGTATGGGACCCACAAGAAAAGGCTTGCGTCTTAGGTTTGTTCTTCATGTTATTTTCCATTATATATTTCATCTTTAATTTCGAAGACAAACCATTTGTCGGTGATACCAATGAAGTGTTAAACGATTTTTAATAGAATTTTTTAAATTTTAAATTTAATTGATCACTCCTCATTAGCACTATGTTTCTGGTATGCGTTGGGTTCGTTATCATGTACTTCTGAAACATCACTCAAGCTGTGTCAATAAATCGATTTCAGGAATACTACTTCAGACTACTGTATGTTATATCCCAGCTATTGCCCCAAAAAGTATGCAAATTAATTCTAAAATGTGTTCTACATTTGCATACCATAAAAACCAAAACCATGTAGCATACATTTCCGCGCGCTGATTATTAAAATTTTCCCTTGGAATATGTGTAAATACATAAGAACTCATTAGTGTTAATAAATCTCGAAAATATTTACATATTCTATTCTATATTCTATAAACTGCTTATGTTTCGCTTCAAATCAGAATATCTGTTATTTATTATAATAATAATAAAAAAACATGACGGAATTCAAATTAATTTAAACTTCATTTTAGTAATAATTTCGTGAATATGTCCATGCCCACCAGCCATAACCGGTTAGATTACATTTATGCTGGCTTCCCATTAAATGTATACCAGTAGCTGAATAATTTTATGCCGAATGTTACTAATATGCTGCCATGTTGCATTTCGGTAATATGAATATTTCTGCTCATAATTAGATACATACAAACAAACATTTTCTAAGCAACAATGCAATGCTACAAAGCGCATATTTGTTATGCCCAAATTCTCGACGTTGTTGTATTTGAACGTATGTATGGAATTGTTGTTGTGTAATTTCGATTGTTGCTGCTGTTATTATAGAAATATTTTGTGTTATGGCGCAAACGAAATGACTATGTGGAATGCTTGGAAGCAACTACATGATAAATAAACATTAAACTAAACATTGTGTGCTTTTAGGCGCTTTCACCTTAGCTTTATGTTTGGCTGAGCTTTTCTGTCAATGAGTGGTGTTCCTTTGATATTTCTGATGAACTGATGATTTTATTAGTTCTAAGTCACTCTTTTGAGAATACTAGCTTCTTATAGGAAGTAAACTCTCTACAACGGAGGAGTCTAGAGCTCTATAGAAAGATTCTTGAAGTAAAAATTCATAAGGCAGGTTTTAATACTACAAAAGAATGGACTGAGGTATTCAAGCATTTGAAGACAATTTAAAGTTAAAAATATTTTTTTGTGTAGGATTGCCAACTGTTTAAAAAAATTATGCAATACATTTAATTGAAGTAATTTGATAGTAGTTATTACCATATTTTTTATTAAATTACAGAGTTCAAAAGGCTTGTATTTTTATAATTATTTGAAAAAAATTGCCAACAATTTTTTTTTGCATTAAAGTAAATAGATAAAACTATTTCACATTTTGTCTTAAAGTTAAGCTGGTTGTAATAATGTATATGTTTAAAAAAAAAAATAAAAGTGTTGCCAGTTGCTTGAAATTTAAATTGAAATAAATTAAAAACTGTTTATTTACGATAATATTTATACCAAGTAGAGCTATATTTAAAATTAGTTAACATGAAAAATCTTTATAGGCTTTTCACGCAGCCAAATAAATTGATCAGCTCAAATTTTGATTGAGAAACCAGTCTTTGCCCTTCACACTGCCGGCTATTCGATAATCGATTAGCTTTTACAAATTTTTTTTTGTTTTTCATAAGTGGATAAGTTTCATCAGCTGATTGGTATTTTATATTTTTTTCCAGTAACGACATCTACCGTCGTGTAGCGTGAACAGCAACTCGCAGGCGAAGAACGTATATATAATTACAAATACGGTCCTTGTCGCAGAGTTGCATTTCATTTTCAAGTCGATTAAAATTTTATTTAAAATTAATGTAGAAAAATGAGATTTTTATTTTGTAAATCGATCTAAATCAGCATTTTAATCGAGCAAAGGCCGGTTAATTGATCAATTAGCTCCTGTGTGAAAAAGATATTATAAATATTATAATTTTCATTAAAATAATATAATAAAATGTTTATGTCAATAAATATGTAGTGAGAGAAAGCTTTATGGAAGAGATTAACAGTTATCATCACAAACGAATCATATAATTTTTAGAAAAGGATAATCAATATTAGAAAAAAACAGGAAAAAACGTTAACTTTGGCTGTACCGAAGCTAATATACCCTTCACAGGTGCATTTCTTTTAGTAAGAAATAGTAAGTAAAAAAAGAAAACATTTTACTAATTCTTTTTAGCCGGGTTGTTTGCTAGAAACAGTAAGGTTATATAATTAACAGATCTGAACAATTTCTTCGGAGATTATATTATTACCTTAAGCAGTAATCCATGTCAAATTTCGTGAAGAGACCACGTCAAATGCGAAAATTTTCCATACAAGCCATTGATCCCGTCGTTCGGTTTGTATGGCAGCTATATGCTATAGTGAACCGATCTGAACAATTTTTTTGGAGATTAAATTATTTCTATGAACAATAACTCACACCAAATTTCGTGAAGATATGTAGTAAAATGCGGAAGTTTTCCATACAAGCCATTGATTCCGATCGTTCGGTTTGTATGGCAGCTATATGCTATAGTGAACCGATCTGAACAATTTTTTTGGAGATTAAATTATTTCTATGAACAATAACTCACACCAAATTTCGTGAAGATCTGTAGTAAAATGCGGAAGTTTTCCATACAAGCCATTGATTCCGATCGTTCGGTTTGTATGGCAGCTATATGCTATAGTGAACCGATCTGAACAATTTTTTTGGAGATTAAATTATTTCTATGAACAATAACTCACACCAAATTTCGTGAAGATATGTAGTAAAATGCGAAAGTTTTCCATACAAGCCATTGATTCCGATCGTTCAGTTTGTATGGCAGCTATATGATATAGGGCCTCCGACGCTTCCTTCTGGGTGTTACAAACTTCGTGACAAACTTAATGTACCCTGTTCAGGGTGTAAATATTATTTTTAAATTCTAAACTTTTTTCTGTTATAAAAATCAATGTTGAAGACCACAATTATAATTAAATATAGTCGGCATTGACCTTTTACAGTTTAATGATACAAAAACATAGATTTAATAAAAGGCATGAATCAAGCACTGTAATATTTGTAGATAATAACAGAAAGTAAATTACAATACTGTTATTTCTCATACTATTAATATGAATATTATCTAGATACCTTGAAGCCAAAGACGTGCTTGGCTAAGCTCAAATGAATATTTCCCAAACATTATGTTATATATGTTAATGCTAAATATGTGAAATATGCAAATTGCAAAGTCTTGCAGCTCATATTATTTCTACATTACACACATTACACACCAAATATCTCGCAAAGTAATGCGCAATATTTCGCAAATGGATCGATCAATCAATCACGCAAAGCTTTTAGTAAATCAAAAAGCTATGTTATTTCATGCGATAATAAAATTATACTTGGAGAAACCTCAAAGCACCACTACACGCTGGCACTCAACCTAGCTAATCAGTACTAATCATTACAATTTGTATACTCTTAAGTACATATAAGTACAGACCGAAATATTTGTTAAGTTTGCATGTATTTATGCTTTTGTGTAGAGTATGTTTGTAAATTGATGCGTCACAACTGACATTTATACAAATACAACATTACTTTTGTTGATAATTTGCAAATTTGCAGCATTCTAAGTAAATGTAATGCAAAAGTTGAGCGAGTGCGGATGCGGAAGTTGGCTTTGTGCGGACAGTTGAATACCAATTGGCTGAGGAACGCTGTTTAAAATATGCATGAAACATTTAATGAATATATGTATGTATGTATTTGTGATTTGTGAATTCGTTTATAGATGGTTACACTGCAAGAGTTGGTGATTATAGTACTTTGAAGACAAAATTATAAACTGATTAATAATGCAATGGACAATTTAGTGCAGACTTAAGAGGGATCGGAACCTGATTGGCCGGGAGAGTCGGCAGTCAACTTACGCGCAATAAAAAATATTAAATTTAATTTTTCTCAACCGCATACATATATAAGTACCACCTACTGATGCAAGCACACGGCACATGCCCTTAAGCATTACACACATTTGTCAGCAATTTAACCCGATATCACCTACTGTTGATCACCCACCGTTAGCTACGATACGCTAGTAGTAAAAGTGGTAATTTTAATGAAATGCATCGCTCAATTCTCCTCTTCGCTCGCGCTTAAAGTTGCATTCATCGGCAATCCTTTATAGAGAGAATACTCCCTCAGTCGGAACTCCAGTATAGCCCATCACTATCAGCAATTCCATTACCGGCTTGTATGTTTGCTATATTGACATCATTCATTCACCCACCCAACCACCTCCGCCTGCGTTGCTCACTAGCCATATCCACAGTCGGCGTGGTGTCACGCTGTTGTCCGCAGCCAGTCAACCAGGCGTTGTGTTCGTGCAACGGTTGGTGTTTTCGTTAAAAAAGAAAAAAAAAAACACTTGAAAATGAATTGCATTCCATTCGTCTTCGATGTCGCATCCATTTACACGTTTATCCTACACTTGAGTAGATCCACCGGGTCTACATACGTTGTGTACTGTTCGTTTGAACGTTTAGTCGCTTGGTTGGTGGCGCGTTTCACAATTCCGTGGTGCTTGTGTATTCCAAACACTGAAAACAATAGAAATGCGCCTGGTTAAGAGGCGGACCTTGGTATTTATCCTTAATTGATATATGTATGTTACAGTTTTTATGAGATATTCATGCACCCGAATTTGATGACAGTTTCTGGTTAAGCACAAAGAGTTGTTTCTAGTGAATTACTTCATAAAATGAAATTGTACAAAAATTTGTTATAACAACTACACAAGTTCCCTAGCAAAAAAGCCTTTTATATATACTTTGGTTTAAACTTTGAGATCCAATATTTTTATACCCTGAACAGAGTATATTAAGTTTGTCACGAAGTTTATAACACCCAGAAGGAAGCGTCGGAGGCCCTATAAAGTATATATATAAATGATCAGTATGTTGAACTGAGTCGATTTAGCCATGTCCGTCTGTCTGTCCGTCCGTCCGTCTGTCTGTCTGTATATATACGAACTAGTCCTTCAGTTTTTAAGATATCGTTTTGAAATTTTGCAGATATTATTTTCTCTTCAAGAAGCCGCTCATTTGTCGGAACTGCCGATATCGGACCACTATATCATATAGCTGCCATACAAACTGAACGATCGGAATCAAGGGCTTGTATGGAAAACTTCCGCATTTTACTACATATCTTCTCCGAAAAAATTGTTTAGATCGGTTCTCTATAGCATATAGCTGCCATACAAACCGAACGATCGAAATCAATGGCTTGTATGGAAAATTTTCGCATTTGACGTGGTATCTTTACGAAATTTGACATGGATCTATTTTCATTATTAAATAACCTTAATTGTCTAGCAAACAACCCGTCTAAAAAGAATTAGTAAAATGTTTTCTTTTTTTTACTTACTTTTTCTTACGTCTTTAGATTTGCTTAAACACATAGTTATTAAAAGAAATGCACCTGTGAAGGGTATATTAGCTTCGGTACAGCCGAAGTTAACGTTTTTTCTTGTTTTATACTGCTTTCAGAGAGTGGAAATGATTGGAGTGTTTTATCAAGATATTCCGAGATACTTTCATTATGTATTCATCTCTGTTACTCAATTTGTCCTCTTCTATACAAACTTTATAAAATCTCAAGATATAATATACATATACATATAGGGACCTCTCTAGAAAATCCAAATTTTGTATATGAATTTCGGTTGTTAGTAATTTTTGTCTTCCTATGCAGAACTTCTCTTAATGAATTGTTATTTCTCTAGTGAGAGCGTTACCGTTGTTCTCGATTCGTTAGCGTTTTTAGTTCATAATTCCTCGTCTCAAGGTAGAAAGTCTACGGTGAAAAGAAAATCTTGTTAGAACGAAAACTTGCTCGTAAAAACGCAACAGCAGTTTCTGCTGTATAATGTACTTAGATATTCTAGTTAGATATATTAGGCTTAGTTAGATATTCTAGATAGATATCATTCCTGCAGAAATGATATCTGCATGATGTGGATTCTCATTTATGATATTCAGGAGTCGCTCATTAAATTACGGATCATCGATGAACCAATTATTCATAGTCCAATACTCAATTTCCAATCTGGATTTGGTTATAAAGTCAAATATATAGTTTTTTGACGATATCAGAAAGATATACATTTCAAAATATCACATTCCTGCAGTAGATTGAAACATCGCTAACGAATGCTTTGTTGATGGACACTAGATTTTGGACTTCCAATGCTTTTCGCTGCTTTTAGCCCCTCATGTGTGACCAAGTATCAATATGTACATAAACTAGCTGCGAATACTATATAGACACATTGAAAGTGTATATATATACATATGTACATTTGTAAGCAAGTCACAAACTTATATGGTTTTTGCGATTCCCATTTGCTCACTCGCACCGTTTATCCCTTCTTCACATATAACAATTGTTGTCCGCCATCCGAAAGGCCAACTTGTGCTGCTGTACGCCACTGAAGTGCACATAGCACAGTTATATACTCTACGTATGTTACCGCCGAAGTGGGCAGTTGGTTTGTACACAATAAGATGGAGTTATATCTTATTGTGTACAAACCAACTGCCCACTTCGGCGGTTAGTAGTCCTTTTGTTAAAAGTCAATGAATATTTTATTTAAAAGCCGAACGCGACTGGCCTGAAATCCGCCGGAATGCCGCACCAGTGCTATATGTATTTAGAGGAAATCGTAAGAGCATTGGGTTGGTGTAAAATCAAATGCATGTCCCTCTTGATGTTGGTTAACCACTTGAACACACACATTAAATATGTATGTATTGCCAGAATTTCAATCGTATCGAACTACAAGCGTTATTTACTGCATATTATTTCAACGATAATCGACCAAAAAAAAATCGAGAAAGTTAAGGAAAAATGTTAAATAAATATGGGCACGTGTGTTTGAACAAATCGTCATGATTATAGGAATGGTGTTTTGAGAAAGTGAAATCTCAACGAGTAAATAAATGTATGTATGTCAAGTAGGACGGCGAGTATTTGTACAAATGTGAAATGGGGATCATTTAAGATTCTCAAAAGTATTGCACACTAAAAGCTTAAAATATTTCCATTTTCCATTGTTGAATTGTACTATTGATTTCGCTATGCCTTTCTAGCCGCTTCTCAATTCAGTTGTGCTTTCGTTGTATTGGATAAAGAAGCCAGCTAAGCATGTTCTTAATGACTTACCCCTATGTTCAATGTTCTTGTGTCATAAAGTACTTCAGCGCATTTGAACTAAAATCATAATACCTAAAAAGTTGGCTAACGACCACGCTCACCTCCTATATTAACTTATATACGAGTATAATAATGTCGTTCCTCAAGCATCTACATAAATATTTTTGTTCCAAGCTTATTCAGTGAATTAAAGTCTAAGTCACTCGCGATAGTTGCTTGTCTGGTAAGTACTTTCTCAAAAATAAATGTCTGATGTCATTTTCAATTGGCTTTAGGATTTTAGAAATATCATCTTAATTTGTCGATAGTATTTTTATCAGTACGTTGCAGCAGAAGCTTCAAGTTTCTGTCCATAATCACGTATATGTATATATCGTATCTAGATCAAAAGTACAGATCTGGAAACAAATTCAAATTGGATACCATGATTCAACTTCGAAATACCACAATTAAAAAAAAAACACTCAAATATCACTTTTGTTTGATTTTCATATTTATTTCATGTTTGTTTGTTAAGTGGCCTCAGAATTGTATACATTAAATTCTTTTCATTTAAATTGGTTTCTTTTTATAAATCTTGATGATTTTATATATATTTATATTGATTATTTAATTAGCAATTCTGCCAATGCATTCGCCCCGATGGTTGACTCTTCCACATCTTTGCCTTAGTCTCCCAATGAAAAGACTTCTCTGTTGTATGATCGGTGTATTTTGCGGACTATTCTCTTCTGCCGCTACGAGACAGATACATAAGATTAATAAGTATATGAGTCTCATATTTATGGACCAATTTTCTTAGTGAGCGATAAGAATTGAATTTAAACTTTACGCAGTGGCTTAAAAGTGTCTACTAAATTTGTTTCACTTGTGCGTTTCCAACGCAGTAATAATTCAAATATATGAAGCTTTCACTCTTTGGACCTTTTTCAAGCCATATCATATTTATGTATATAAGTTACGAAATTTTTGAGTGTGCTTGAAATATATTGCTTTTGTGCTTGAAATATATTGCTTTTGCGCTTGATATACATATTAAACTTCATGAAACACTTTAATATATATACATAATACAGCAGTTATTTCGACTAATTTTTTACGCTGAATATTTGATTTTATTGGATGAAATTCCACTATTATTCACAATCACTCAATTACGAAATATCTGCGTTCTAGTTCCGCCATTAATGCACTGCCCGCGATGGTCGACTCTTTGGCAGTTGATCCGTGGCTTGGTGTTAAAAATTTTTTTGTGCCACCGTCCCGGATTTTCTGTAGCTACAATTCCAATATATAAAATTAGTAGCATTAATAAGCACATTAATCTCATCTTTAAAGTGTTTTGTTTTTGGTTTTTGTTGAAAGGTAATTTATGTTTCAACTTTACTAATCGACTCCTGAATCTTTACTGAATTTGTTTAGCCGTTGTACAATATTTATAATAATATAATAATATATATAATAATATATATAATAAGGAAGCTTTCGCTCAAATGTTCACTGATTTCTAATACTCTCCTTTTAGTAGAAAGTAATATATGTATGCAAATATGATATTGCTGCTGAAAAATAGAAAAAAATTAACAATATGAATTATTTTTATTTTCGAAGAGCTGATATTTGTTTGTAAGATTCGGAGGACGCATTAGATGCTCTGGTCCAATTCTTGACTTAAATTTTAATAGATTGAAAGCTTATAATTTCTTCGAAAGAATTTTTGAGTTTTATATTTTAAAAGCTTGGAATACTCATATTACCATTGAGCGATAATTACAATAACTTTAGAGTGACAACTACTATAATTTCGAAAAACGATTCAGTCGCATAATTAACTTTCATTATCAGTGAGGTTTATAAACAAACAAATGTTTATAATTATATATACATATATTGCGTCTATATGTACTGTTGATCAATATATTCTCATATTATATGTATATGTATGCCCTCTTTCCGTTGATTTATTTAACGAGATAAGCTATAGCTGATATTTATAAACAACACGTTGTGAGTAGAAATTTATTTTGTAGAGTATATGTTCGTAGCCATTTATTCATATTTTGTGAAAATAGGCAAAATTAACAACACAAACTTTAAGACATTTTCTATAATATACATCAAAGATTTGGCGCATGGTGAATATCTGGTCCGTTGTGGATTTTCCAATTCTAAAGCCACACTGATAAGATTCAAGCATTTTGTTGACGGTGGGCTTTAGTCTTTCACACAGTACGCCCGATAGAACCTTATAGGCGATATTTAGGAGGCTTATCCCACGGTAATTGGCACAGGTTGTGAGATCTCCCGTTTTATAGATTCTCGAAATCAATCATCTCGAAACTTTCAATTATTTAGTATTTTGTCGTGTTTCCCATTAACAACAACTACAATAGCCTTTCACATTTCAAAAAAAAAAAAATCCCAAGTCTCAACTGTTTGCGAAATATTTGAGTTCTTCCATTGATGCTCGTTCCGTGCTGATCGACGCTTCGTGTTAAAAATTGTATTTTCTTGTTTTTCTTCACTCGAGCATGCAATACAGAAGTAATCAATTATAGTGCCGATTTCAATGCACGATTTCCGCGATAATCTTTAGTTTACAGACTTTAGTAGACAGTTTGACTTTACAACAAAATTTAAGTAGAGCGGATCTCTCCTCGGAATGAGGACTGAACCTACAATTCCAATATATACGGTTAGGGCTATTAATAAGCACCCGCAGTTCATCTTCAAAGTATTTTTGTTTTTGGTTTATGTTGAGCGAAACTATATGTTTCAACTTCACTAAGCGACTCTCGAACCTTTACTAATTTTATTTATATAGCGGTAAGCTTTCACTCAAATGCTTTCTTCATTTTGGAAATGTAAACATGAGATCACTTTTTGGTCTCGGAAAATAATTTTACTTCATATGGTCGGTGGTTTTTGGTTGGAACACTCTTAGTCGTAGATGCTATATAGATGTCATCAATTATAGTGTTGCGGTTAATGCACCTTCCGAGATGATCTGTAGGACAGTTTTGCTTTACAACCAAATTTAAATATTGTGCACCTACAATTCCAATATATACGGTTAGTGCTATTAAAAACCACCCGCAGTTCATCTTTAAAGTATTTTTGTTTTTGGTTTCTGTTTCAACTTCACTAAGCGACTCTCGAACCTTTACTAATTTTGTTTCGCTGTTGTGTATTGTTTAATATATCGGTAAGCTTTCACTCAAATGTTCTCTTCCTTTTGGAAATGTAAACATGAGATCACTTCTTGGTCTCGGAAAACAATTTTGCTTCGTATGGTCGGTGTAATCTGCAGCCGCTACAGATACATATGATTAATAAGTATATGAGTCTGATCTTAATGGATTAATTTTCTGAATCAGCGGAAAGAAATAAATTTAAACTGTTCGCACTGGCTTAAAAGTGTCTACTAAATTTGCTTCACTTGCGCTAATAAAATGAGCTTTTTAAAGCCATATCATATTTATATAAGGGACGAAATTTATGAGCGTGCTTGAAGTATATTGTTTTTGTATTTGATATAATAAGCTTAATAAAGTATTTTAATACATGATATAAAACTAAAACAGTTATTTTGAAAAATTTATTAAATTGAATAATAGATTTTATTGGATGAAATTATAATCTTTCTCACAACCACTCAATTACAAAATAACTGCGTTCTATATCCTTCATTAATGTACTGTCGATTCATTGCCAACTGACTCGACGCTTCGCGTTAAACATTTTCTTGTACTTTTATGTTGGAACCCTCGTAGTGGTATCCCATATATATGTACAATTAGTACTATTAAAAAGCACACTTATCTCATCTTTATAATAAAAACAATTAGAAATAGTAGCGTGTCAAATTAGTTCAATTTTAACATGGAAAATTAGTTTTATTTTTTACACACTTTATAGAAAACC